>NC_041406.2:127573888-127878888 GCF_900747795.2 Erpetoichthys calabaricus
CTGTAGGCCAGGCGTTCTCAAACTCAGTCCTGGGGACCCTTTGTGACTGCAGGCTTTTGTTCCAACCAGATTCATAATCAATAATAATAACTGATCTCATTTAATTAGCTGGTCTTTTTTCTCTTGTCTTGTTAAACATTCAGAAAAGCACAATAGTATGATTTTTACATTTATATAATATTTTAAAGTATTTCTATTTTTTCAATACCTTTAAATGCTTAACTCATTTTTGTCTAGTATTTTGACCTTTTTCTGTGTAGTTTGTTTCTTTCATTTTATCCTAATAATGATAATTAAAAAGAAGCAGAGCAGACACCTGGGAAAACAACAGTAAATGATGAAAGGCTGCAACTACTTTAGCACCAGACCCACTGATTAGTAAATAATGGATTAAATAACCAAAAAACCTGTAAAAGAATAATGAAAATCAGGATGAAAATATTGTTAAAAAATAAAAAAATACATTTCCATTATAACTGCTTATTACATTTTGATAAAAATTTACCAAACTTAGTTTAGAAATTTTTATATTGACTCCAAATCATAGAAACAGGGAAATTACAGATCACTTCATTAGGCTAGCAGTCCAATTAAAAACAGAAGTTGGTTGGAACAAAAACCTGCAGCCACAGTGAATCCCCAGGACCGTAGACTAAGAACCACTGCTGTAGGCCATTTGCAGCTCTCCACTTTCGGCAAAGCTATCAAAGTCGTGAACTGAGCATATCCATTCTTACGTTAACTGTTGCAGGCTGAGTGATAACTGAATTTTTTTTCTGTTAAGATGGCTGTCCTGTAAAGAAATAAGAGTTTTTGTTTCAGTTCACTTACAAATTCAGCTCATCGGCTGCAGTCTGCTCTTTCAGTCCAGATGATCAAAGCACCAGATGGCTATGCTACTGTTTGTCTGTGCAGCTGCCTTACTCTCAAACAATCATCAGCTATCTCAGCTCTCTTCGTTTCTTGAACCAGTTTATGGAACCTATTGGATGGCTGCCTTGCTTTGTGTCTGTATGTTACCTGTGGTGAGCAGCAGTTGTTTAGTTGTGCATCGTGCAGCTCCTATTCCAATGGCAAAGCAATAAACAATTTTGTGTTCTGGTATTGTCTCAAGCCCAGCTTTTACCATCAAATTTGCATAAAATTTACGTACTTGACTAATTTCATTTAAAAGTAACATGAGTAATTTATTATTTTTATTTGTTCATGTAAAACATAAAGATGAGTTCCAGTGTTCTATCTTTTTTTTTAATTAAATGTTTGTAACTATTCATGGAGAGTATGGTTTTCATACACAATTGTTAAGTAGCTTATGAATTATTATTAATACTATGTTTAGGTCACAGTAAAATATACTATAATGATTATTTCAAACATAAAAAAAAAATCTTAATTACATACAAAATCTTAACTTCTCTGAACCTCAGGAAAACCTATTGCAAATAGTTATACACAAGAATCTAATCTAATAATTTGTTAGCCATTTTTTGCACATGTCTTTGGATGTTGATGCAGTACAATGCTATCCTGTGCACTGTACAATGAGATAAGGCAATCTAAAAGGTTTACAATAACCCTCTAAATCTGTATACTTTGAATATTAAGAGCATTTATTTAAATGTAGACAAACTGAACAGAACCTGTATGATGTCCAAGTTCCACTGTAATGATTCCACTAATTCTAGATTATTTGCCATTCCGCCTAGCTTGGCATCATCTGCAAAATTAATCAGTTTGCTCTTTATATTCTTATCCAGATCATTCATATATGTTAAAAATACCAGTGTCCCTACCACTGACCCTTGAGTCACCTCCCTGATTATATCTTTTTGTTGCTTTCTTCTAGAAATCCAGCCTATTAGTAAAACACGACCCCCTGTTGTCTGAATCCATGTTGACTATTTCTTAAAACATATGTTCTTGCCATGTGCTGTTAAATCTTCTTAATAATTCCTCCCATAAATTTATCTGTGATACATGTTAAGCTTACTGACCTATAGTTACTTGGTTGTGCCAGAGCAACATTTTTTAAATAACTGGATAATATTTGCTATTTTCCAATTTATGAATCTTGTTTTTTTCTTTGGTGGTTTGTCGTGTGGTGGGTGCATGCTCTCTAAGCAAGCTATTAGTATTAAACATCATATATATTTTTTTAATGTTCTACACAAGCTGACTCATGCTTTCTGGATTACATTACTGTATCTGCAGAGGAGTCATATTATAGTGTTCTCCTGGGAACTTAATCTGGAGTGTTAATTATTATTCTTTCACTTATAGAGAAGGCAAATACTTTATAGTCAAATGTCCTTTTTCACAGTCTTAAAATATGAATTACAAATAAGGCTTTTGTAATAGTTAACACATGATATAATATGAAGAATTAGGATTGTTATGTCTGCAGAACACATTCTTATTAGTAGGTCATTCTGAATATGAAGCACATTGAGAAAAAAAGCAACATTAACATACGTAACTACTCATAATCCAATTACATAATCAGCACCACTTTTAGTAAAACATTTAGAAGAACAGACATTGTGCCATCAATATTTGACATTTAGGATTCATCAATCTGTAATTTTCAGCTAGTTTTTATATTATTTTGTTAATTGTCATTTTGAATTGCACCTCTTTATACATCTCATTTGGACTTACCAGTAATTGGAAAACAAAGGAAAGGTACTCGTATAACTATAGTTTGTTTAAATAGCACAACATTATTTTCACTAACTGGCAATTTTCTTGGGTGGCATGGTGGCACAGTGGTAGCGCTGCTGCCTCGCAGTTAGGAGACCCGGGTTCGCTTCCCGGGTCCACCCTGTGTGGAGTTTGCATGTTCTCCCCGTGTCTGCGTGGGTTTCCTCCGGGCGCTCTGGTTTCCTCCCACAGTCCAAAGACATGGTGGATTGGTGATTCTAAATTGGCCCTAGTATGTGCTTGGTGTTTAGGTGTATGTGTCCTGCGGTGGGTTGGCACCCTGCCTGGGATTGGTTCCCTGCCCTGTGTTGGCTGGGATTGGCTCCAGCAGACCCCCGTGACCCTGTGTTCGGATTCAGCGGGTTGGAAAGTGGATGGATGGATGGCAATTTTCTTATTTATAGTCACAAGAAATAGAAGGTGCTGAAACACTGGTTCTGTAGTTCCCTAACTAAATGGCTGATGATGAGCCAAATATCACTTTTAAACATTCTATGACTGCAAGTTGTTAATATAAAAAGAGCACATTAAGCAAATGAAACTATGTGAAAGTAAAAATGATCAAATACTGTCGATAATGTGTTAGAACTGCCTCCATGTCACTGTCTGGCATTTGTTGTTCATTCTTTGTTGCTATTTCTAAATTTCTAAACACATTGTTTTGGGAGTTTTCGAGGTTAGTTGACTACAGATTTCATGTTACATTTTGGCTCTAGTTATGTGTAATTATTTTGGTTTTCAACTCCTCCCATAAATTACGATTTTGGTTTAATGTCCTGATTCCAGTCTTATTCCATTACTTATTCCATTACTAAGATCTGGAACAGGTTCTCTTTGCATTCAGTAACCCATACTTTCGCTGAAATGGAGCAAAGGCTCCTGTAGATTTTCGAGCTGAAGTCGTTCTTAGCAGAGGTACTCAGTAGCTAATCCCAGGATACTCTCACTACCTGTTTGTATCTTCTAATGTTTACCTCAGTGTATATACAAAAGGCTTCAGATCAGGTAACACAACTACTGTACTAGGAATAAAACACATCTCTTGATGCACCTTGGGCACATTCTCATTGATGGAATCAGGATCAATGGGTTTTTTGAGCCATCATACACTTTCACTTAGGTGACCAAGCCATTGTGATCAGTCACTAGTATGTGTTGTAAGACAGACTGACAATAACCATTTTGGTATGATTAGAACACAACTCCTGGCTCTTATTGCCAGCTAAATGTCTCAGATTCCATGGTGAGTTCCCTTGTCAGAATGCAGACTCTGTGCCTTGTTTAATAAAATGATCAATACCAGACCAAGTAACATTACAGGAACATCTCTTGGAGGTACCAATTGGACACCCAAGTTTGAACAAAGGAATATAACTCAAGGGTGAATAATATTGATGCACAGAACTTTGCACCAACTGTCAACCAAAAGGATGGGCTTTATTCCTTCCTTTAAAAACCCTTGTAAGTCCCAGATCACTTCTTCTCTCATCAAGATGACAGCTCTCAACCTGGCCATGATATTGGATGTCCATATCCAGAACCCATAGTTTATAGGGTGTAGCCGTAAAAGAAGTTGAAGATATTCCTTTTATCATATTTATCACATACCTAGCATGCATGACAATGGACAAAATTAGGGATGAGTTTAGAATTTGGTCAGGAACAAACAAAACTCCATCAGGTTAATCTATATATTGTCACGCAAGAGCGATTAGAGAGCAGCTGAGCGACCCGATATGTGGCGTAAAACGTCCCGCGGGGGAGCTGTGGCAGTGTACTAACCTGTCTTTCTTTACTTCCTCAGAAAGACCGAAGCGGCGGAGCCGTAAAGAGCGCCCGGACATATCAAGAAAACGCGCACTTCCGGGTGCAGATGTAAACAATGACAAGCCGTGATGACGTCAGACTCCCAGAATCCAACACACCACTTCCCAGCATCCTTCACTCGTTATTTCCTGTCCACTGTTATAAAATGTCCGTCCTTCCCTACTGTTTTTGTCGAATTTTGAGTTGCAGAAAACTAATTTTTGACCCTTAATTTTTGATTTTCAGTATACGGGGCGTAAAAACCCCAACCCTTAATCGGTTATTGTGTCTTTATTTCACAATATATAAAAGAGAGTTGGGATACGAGAGACTGTGTTTGTGGAGGGATGGAGAGTTAAGGCGGGTGTTGGAGTCACGTGATCATCTTCCCTCCCATTCACCTCATTTCATTCACTTCATTTCGCTCCGAGCTGAGCTCCGCAGCTGACGCGGTCTTGCCGTTCTTTTCCCATAGTGTTTAGTCCTTTCTCCTTTACTGATTTACTGTTTAGTAGACATGGTGCTTACTGAATAGTATTTTTCCTTTAGTGTTTCTACTTAGTAGACGCGGTGTGCGAAAGGAGAGTTAGGATCCGAGAGACTGTGTTTGTGGAGGGATGGAGAGTTAAGGCAGGTGGGGGAGTCACGTGATCATCTCCCCTCCCATTCACCTGATTTCATTCACTTCATTTTGCTCCAAGTTGAGCTCCGCAGCTGACGCGGTCTTGCCGTTCTTTTTCCATAGTGTTTAGTCGTTTCTCCTTTACTGATTTACTGTTTAGTAGGCGCGCTACTTACTGAATAGTATTTTTTCCTTTAGTGTTTCTACTTAGTGTTTCTTAGTGTTTAGTAGACGCGGTGTGCCGGTGTTCCCCGCGGTGTTGCGGTTTACTGTTACTTTCTACTTCGTTTTTGTACTTTAGTGTTCAGTAGACTTTTACTTTATCTCATTTAGTGTTGTTCCCGGTGGTGTTGCCATTTTTTACTGTTAGTGTCTACTTAGTGTTCGTGTTTAGTGTTATGGAAGGAGTGATCTTACCACTGTCAGATTTTGCAATGAATGAGTTGGTAAAAAATGATTATTTATCAACAAATTACATGAGCAAATTCAACAAAATTTTAGCTGTGCATACAATTTCCAACCTCAAGAGGTTTTGCTAATGTGGACTCCTGACATACCTATAATGCCCATTCCACAAAATGCAAAACATATTCAAATATTACCTTCTGCACCTACTGAACGAGTGACTCACTGGGTGTGTACCTATTATGATGGTGCTGTAATTCATGTCTATGACAGTTTAAACGCTGATAAAAAAATTCAATCTCACCAAAGAGCAGCTTCGTTTCCTTCATGCTTTGTTTCCTTACAAACCTCCCATAGTTTATGAAGACGCACAGCAACAATTAAATCATACAGATTCTGATGTATTCTCAATTGCATTTGCTGTGTGTATTTCTTTCGGTATTGACCCAAGTGATCAAGTTTTTACTATTTCTTCAATGCGAAATCACTTACAAATAATTTTTGTTACTCGACAATTGCTTCCATTCCCTGTCGAAAGTAGCCGACGGGCGACACCAGTTACAAGTATTCAGTGCGTTCAAAGACCTGTACGAAGTACGGCCACTAACGCAGTCACTCATAAAAGGGGAGATGACTCGGTGCAGGAAATGGGTATTGAATCTACCTTGGAAGACATGCAATCAACGAGGCGATTAAACGGATCTCAAGAGACGTCTTTTAGGTTGGAAAAAAAGCGCTTGGCTGCCAAAACCATATATATATATATAAATACTAGCCAACCCGCGGCGTAACATACGCCACATAATTATGTATCGATGGGTGAACACTTGCTGAACGACACAGTTGTCCAAATGGGGTGGGTTTGTGGATACCACTGTGAGTGAATGAAAAGATGGACCTCTGGAGAGAGCAACATACAATTGTCCATGACTGAAAGCGGGATCGTCTGTGATGATGGAGGCCACTCTGGTGAAAGTAACTTCGTCGGTAGGGATAAGTTTCAACACTTGTTCATTAAGGTGTAGCAAGTCTTCGTTGTTGACGCTTAATATAGCTTGCGTACTGAGTTGTTCCGGAGTCACAGTTGAGAAACACTTTTTTAATGTCTTTTAAACACAGGGAAAAAAATTAACATGTGAAATATCCATCCATCCATTTTCCAACCCGCTGAATCCTAACTACAGGGTCACGGGGGTCTGCTGGAGCCAATCCCAGCCAACACAGGGCACAAGGCAGGAACCAATCCTGGGCAGGGTGCCAACCCACCGCAGGACACACACAAACACACCAAGCACACACTAGGGCCAATTTAGAATCACCAATCCACCTAACCTGCATGTCTTTGGACTGTGGGAGGAAACCGGAGCGCCCGGAGGAAACCCACGCAGACACGGGGAGAACATGCAAACTCCACGCAGGGAGGACCCGGGAAGCGAACCTGGGTCCCCAGGTCTCCCAACTGCGAGGCAGCAGCGCTACCCACTGCGCCACCGTGCCGCCCAACATGTGAAATATCCGTAATGTAATAAGCCACCAAGAAAAGTAACATTGCAACAATGCACGCTACGATCCGATCGCTGTAAACAGAAGTGAAAACAAAATCGAGGCCGGTGCATTCTTTAACTGCCTTGTAGCGCAATGGTAGTGCTGCTGTTTTGCAGTAAGGAGACTGTGGAAGATTTTGGGTTCGCTTCCCAGTTTCTCCCTGTGTGGATAGAGCTTTGAATACTGAAAACACCGGTATATCAATGTAATGAAGTATTATTATTCTTATGCGTCCAGCGCTCTCTCTCTTGCGCACCTGTATGCGTGTGTGTCGCTCGCTGCACGTGTTCCTGCAGGCATACCAGTAAGTGAATGAAAAGATGGAACTCTGGAGAGAGCAACATACAACTGTCCGTGACTGAAAACTGGTTTTGGCAGATACATTCACATCTTTTTGAAAGTTTGGCCCTGTGCATTATTAATTGTCATTGCAAAGGCAAATCTAACAGGAAATTGTCTTTGCTCAGATGCACGCGCAGGCTCTCTCTCAGCAGCATAGGAGCCATCCCAGCCCCCTCCCCCCCCCCCCTCTCTCTCAGCAGCACGCAAGCTCCCTCCCCCTCTGTCTCTCAGAAGCACGCGAGCCCTCTCTCTCTCTGTAACATTGCAGCAGTTGTATAAACACTTTTTTTTTAAATGAGTTTTAAGCACAGGGGGAAAAAAACCCAGGCTCCCTGCTCAGCTGCATGCGCAGGCTTTCTCTCTCTCTCAGCAGCACGCGAGCCTCCCCAGCCCTCTCTCTGTCTCAGCAGCACGCGAGCCTCCCCAGTTCCCCCTCTCTCTCTCTCAGCAGCACGGGTGCCCCCTCCCCCTCTGTCTCTCAGAAGCAGGCGAGCCCTCTCTCTCTCTGTAACATTGCAGCAGTTGTATAAACACTTTTTTTTAAATGAGTTTTAAGCACAGGGGGAAAAAAAGGAACATTTGAACAAATCCGAACTTTATTTTAAAGCCAACCAAGATAGTAACATTGCAAGAGTTCACCATTTTTAATCAGGCGACTGACAGTAGTGGAGTCAGGCACAGAGAAGGTCAGCTGCTGAGAAAGCGTCTCGACTGTTGCAGGGCGGTGAAGCAGGTGAGAGTCACGGAGTCAGGCACAGAGAAGGTCAGCTGCTGAGAAAGCGTCTCGACTGTTGCAGGGAGGTGAAGCAGGTGAGACGCTAATGAAAAAGAGGCACAGGGTTTATTGGTTTTTAAAGACTGCTTCCTTCATTGTGTTTTAACCTCAGTTTTAAAGGATTGCGCGGCTCTCTCTGTCGCGCTGCCTGTGTGTGTGCGGCTCTCTCTCTCGGGCTGCCTGTGTGTGCCTCTGTCTCTCTCTCGCGCTGCCTGTGTGTGCCTCTGTCTCTCTCTGGCGCTGCCTCTGTGTGAACCAAGGTTCCACTGAGGTTGACTAATGAAGAGTCAACGTGGCTCAGAGCTGCATGTGGACTGTGGAACAGACAAACAGAAATGACAGCATGTTTTCCGAGGCGTGGCGTCCGAGTTGGTGGGCGTGGCTCTGCGAGTTGTCGTCGTATCCAATGGTCTTAGAGTTGGTGGGCGTGGCTCCTTCCTGCGTGCGCCATGGGTGTCTTACTTGTCGGCGGCTTAGTGAATCCACGCCCCTTCCGGCGTGCTTTCCATGGGTGGCTACTTGTCTTCCGGCTTAGTGAATTATATATATAGATATATATATATATATAATATACATACACACACACACACACATATATATATATATATATATATATATATATATATATATATATATATATATATATATATATATATGTATATATATACATACACATATATATATACACACACACACATATATACATACACATATACATCTATACTAATAAAAGGCAAAGCCCTCACTGACTCACTCATCACTAACTTTCCAACTTCCCGTGTAGATAGAAGGCTGAAATTTGGCAGGCTCATTCCTTACAGCTTACTTAAAAAAGTTAAGCAGGTTTCATTTCAAAATTCTACACGTAATGGTCATAACGGTCGACAACGTCCGCCATGTTAAACTTTCTTATTTATGGCCCCATCTTCACGAAATTTGGTAGGCGGCTTCCCTGCGCTAACCGAAACCGATGTACGTACTTATTTTGGTGTGTATGACACCACTGTCGGCCGCCATATTGAACTTTCCAATGGTCTTTGTTACTTAATAGGCCCATCTTCAAGAAATTTGGTACGCAGGTTCCCAATGCTAACTGAATCCTACTTACGTACATATATACGTCCATAGCCTGCAGCTCAGTCCACACTCTGAATCCTCCAGGCACTCCTGAGTATAATCTAATTTTGAAGGTTGGGGCACCAATAATGTTACTGAGAAACTTACAGCCACCGAAACTTTGTAACGGCACGAGACTTCAGGTCACATGCCTGCAAAAGAACCTAATTGAGGCAACTATTTTTACTGGCGGTGGCTCAGGGGAGAGAGTTTTTATTCCTCGCATCCCCGTTATACCCTCTGATCTCCCATTTCAATTCAAACGCCTACAATTTCCAGTAAGGCTCTGATTCGCAATGGCAATTAATAAGTCTCAGAGACAGACCCTACAAAAGGTTGTTATTGACTTCAGGCAAGATTGCTTTTCACATGGCCAACTATACGTTGCATGTTCAAGAGTAAGCTCAGCGCACAGCTTGGTCATATTACAACCAGAGGGGAGAACTGACAACATGGTATACAAAGAGATCCTTAACAAATAATTATTGGTATATTTTCCCTCAGTTTATTATTTGAAATTTTAAAGCAGTACTTTGCCACTGCGAAGCTCGGGTATTTTGCTAGTCTTCTAGTATAAGTTGACAAAACTGAGCTGCACTCAACAATAACAGTTGCTGCAAAAAACCTTTCTGGTGGAACAATGTTTTCTGGCTCTTGTGAAAAATTATAGTTAACAAACTGCCTTTAAAACACACCAGCCTTTAAATTGTTACTACATGTGCGACATGATTTAATGAAATTGAACCAGCTAAAAAATAAGAACAATCTGGTCCGTGTGTATTTAATCACTTTGTTGATTTATATAATGAATGCTTTTTCAGCCCCCTCAAGCCAATGGCACCATTCTTGGAAAGCAAGTGTAACAGTCTGAAGTACAAGAAACAATACATCATACTTTTGTTCTGTTGGTGAATTGTTTTAGACCAATAAGCACATTCTGTACATGAAGTTTCCCTCTGTCAGGGAAATGTTGAGAGAGTACTGCCCCAACCCCAATGCCATGCCATACCATTCTATTTCAACTTAAAATGGAAGAGTCACATCACAATTGGAGGTTAAAATATTGGTGCCATGGCAAACATTTTCTTAGGAAGAACAGCCACCCTTTGAGCTATGTAACTCCAATAAATGTTTTGTGTTTTTCCTTAAAAGGTTAGGAATGCAATAATTGAACTAATGAATCATCAGTAATAATTTGAAAATCAAGAAAATTGCTGGGCAGTCTATAAGAAAAAATGTCTATGAGATTAGAACATATTGTAGCCAAAGCAAAGGATGAGGCTGGAGACAATGACTCGAAAACAAGAACGGGTGTTTTATTATTAACCTAGCCTGCACAGATGCTTTACAGCTAACAATAATTTCTCTTAGAAAAAGCTTGTCAATGTTTTTAAATGACATTCAACTGTAGGCCCTTTTCTTTAACCATAGTCACAAAAAGGCAAGACATACAAAGGGAGTGTGGAAAATAACAGAGCAATCCCCACTCACTACAAAAAGAGCTGCAGTCTGTCCATCTGCCCAAAACCCACTAGGGTTACACTGCCATTTCCTAGGGCCAGCCATCCTTAAAAACTATCTGGCCAGACTGCAATCAAAATCTTTAAACTCCATTGTGGACCGACAAATCTGCCGTATGCAGCTGGGGACAGGCCCTGACCTTTCACGTTTCTGGACTGGTGTTCTACAATCTGTCTCACCAGTTTGAGCCTGGCTGTGTATCCCCAAGGACCGTTCAGAACCCCCTTGACCATTGTGAAGCAGATGTGGAGCAGAATGGTCTTAATGTAGTAAAAACAATTCAATTTAGTTAATAGCTGGACCCTACAGCAGACTTCACCATGTGCCTCCAGCACCTCAGATGGGCCATCCCAGGGGTCCTGCAGCTTAGAATAAAGTCCTTGTTTCAGCCTTGTATTATACACCCACAAAAGGTTCCCAGGGTGCTATGCTTGGCCTATATACTGCATAACCTAAAAGATATAATTGACAAACCACTGGAAGACTGTAGCAGCATTATCATTTCCATAAGCATGGTGTCCATAATGCCCCTTGGTTGTTGTCTTCCATTCATTCCCCTCTCTAATATGAATATAATTTTAACCTCTTCTAAGGTCTAGTTTATGGAAAAACATAGAAAGAGTAAGTTGATTGAGGAGATCAAATATCAAAGTAAGTTGGTAGTTATTTGTGATGGTAAATTTATTTTACCCCTTGTAATCTACCTAGGGTCATAAATAACCATTTAAATTCTGTCTGCTATGTTGATACTAGATGGACAAATGAAAATATTCTCTAATTTCTCTTTAATTTTAATAATCTTTAGTTTTAGATTTGGGAAATCCAAGAAAAAATCGATTGTGCAAGCATAGTCTCTGTGAAGTACATTTTCCAAAGATTTGTGTTTACTGATAAGGTCTTGTCACAAAAGCAGACCCCCAACATAAAAAGGTTTGGGGCAGCCACCCGTATATTGTGCCTTGGCTGCAAAATGGAGTTGAAATTGATTAAGATCTTCACAAGTTTGAGTCCAAAACAGAACTAACTGTAATATGAATGATGGCGGCTTTAAAGCCCGAGACTAGAAGTGACATCAATGGAACCGGAAGTGACGACTTCTGGACCAGAAGTGACATCATTCATTGTGCCGGAAGTGATGTCCTCGCTGGAGTCGGAACCAGAAGTGACACCATCGCTGGCGCCAGGACCTTGCGAGATTTCCCGTGGATGGTCTGCAGTAGATTGAGAAGGAGAGTTAGTGCAGCTTGCCACCCCCTGGTCTGGCGTGGTAGTACTATTCTTAAGGCCATTCAGATGTCTCCCAATCGCACGTGTGTGACAGTCTTTAAACTCATTATAAGGTGAATGGAGATCTTCTGCCAAATAGCAATGAATATGAGCTGTTTGCAGTGATACACAATTCATGAAACAGTAGGAACAAAAATATTTAGGTTCCCATTTGAACCAGTTTTTTGGGGAATTATTGCATTTAAGCCAGAGTGAGACCCTAGAATTAGTCATAGTTTTGAAGGTACATTTTTTAGTATACAAACAGTTTGCACAAGTAATCTTATCATAAACTCTAACATTCTGTTAACAATAGGCACTCCAACAATTAACTAAACTCAAGGTTAAAATTTGAGAAATATTCTTGGAAATGCTATTTGAGTAAAAGGATTGCATCTTGTACAATATTCTGCAGCTCCAGAGTCAACCAAGGTATGAACAGATACAGAATTGTTCAACAAAGGAACAAATAACCTATTTCCAAATAGGATTTGGCTACAGTTGTCCACCATAGCCAGCTGTAATATATGGTGGGCAAGTTTTCTTACGAATTAGGAAAGGTACCAATCATGTGACTTGAGCCACAAAAATTAAAACCTAATCTGGCTATATGTCTATTGCCTTTTAACTCCTCAGATAAACCTTTTTAAATAGTGAGACTAAAGCTGACTCTTCTCATCCTACTTCATTTGCTATGTTCCTGAATATGACTATATACATTTACAGATCGTGTGCTCACCTCTTTTTCTAATAGTCAATAGCATGATGCTTGATGTAGCCCTTGCTATGAAGAGTTAACAATGTAGAGCAAGTTAGAAGGCAATCACAGTACTTTTTTTTCTCTCACGGCACATAAACCGGGAGCCATCAGACAGACAAGCATTTCTTTTGTATGTGATGTCCAAAACATGTGCCTCCCTTATTTCTTGTCACTACATTATATGTGTTGTACTTCTAAATAAGCATTCATTTGTTGTCAGCTCTCATGCACACAGAGCCTTCCCTGATTGGCAATACTGAGTCATGGAGCATGTTATATTATATGACTGGTGACAGGAAACGCACCGTCAACTACCTCTGACTCAACAAGATTATGTAAATGAAGGCTATGACTGAAAATGGTCTAGAAAGTTGTGTAATGTGACATGGCCTTTAGTTTGGTGTGCTGAGAATCAACTTGTGTGAGGTGTAAGGGAGTCAGGAATAAAACCACTAAAATGAAAATAGGCTTAATTACGTGGTCTTTATGCTGCAGCAATCATGTGGAAATAACGCAGAGTGGCAGCGATGAAGTGAATACTTGACCAAAAAATAGCAATGGAACAACATGCTGAAAATCAGTAACATTATCAAAACTAAAAAGAACATGCAAAAAATGAATGGAAATAAAAGCAACAGGGTCCAAAATTTCAAAAACACTGAATTTCGGAACATATAAGTGTTAGTCACAGATCAGAAAATCATCAGATATCTCGGCATTGTACACATTTTAAACATAATAATGTTGATTTGAGATACAGTAATCCCTCGCTATATCGCGCTTCGCCTTTCGCGGCTTCACTCCATCGCGGATTTTATATGTAAGCATATTTAAATATATATCGCGGATTTTTCGCTGCTTCGCGGGTTTCTGAGGACAATGGGTCTTTTAATTTCTGGTACATGCTTCCTCAGTTGGTTTGCCCAGTTGATTTCATACAAGGGACGCTATTGGCAGATGGCTGAGAAGCTACCCAACTTACTTTTCTTTCTCTCTCTCTTGCGCTGACTATCTGTGATCCTGACGTAGGGGGTGTGAGCAGGGGGGCTGTTCGCACACCTAGACGATACGGACGCTCGTCTAAAAATGCTGAAAGATTATCTTCACGTTGCTACCTTCTGTGTGCAGCTTTTAAGTATGCTGCACGGTGCTTCGCATACTTAAAAGCTCAAAGGGCACGTATTGATTTTTTTCTGTCTCTCTCTATCTCTCTCTAACTCTCTCTTTCTCTCTCTTTGTCTGCTCCTGACGGAGGGGGCGTGAGCTGCCGCCTTCAACAGCTTTGCGCCGCGGTGCTTCGCATACTTACAAGCCAAACAGCCCTATTGATTTGTTTGCTCCTTTGAAGAGGAAGATATGTTTGCATTCTTTTAATTGTGAGACAGAACTGTCATCTCTGTCTTGTCATGGAGCACAGTTTAAACTTTTGAAAAAGAGACAAATGTTTGTTTGCAGTGTTTGAATAACGTTCCTGTCTCTCTACAACCTCCTGTGTTTCTGCGCAAATCTGTGACCCAAGCATGACAATATAAAAATAACCATATAAACATATGGTTTCTACTTCGCGGATTTTCTTATTTCGCGGGTGGCTCTGGAATGCAACCCCCGCGATGGAGGAGGGATTACTGTATACTGTATTAAAAGCTGTCATACCACAACCACGTGGTGGTAATTATAATACATATTTACTACTCAGAAAAATGGCTTGGATTTACAGATTGAACACCTGCACTCCAGTGGGACTTAAAGAGGTTTACAACCTTAGCTGCTTCTTTTAAGTTACTTTCTCTTATCACCCATTTGTTCACCTTCGCTGGTATACATCATTGCTGCTTTGGTACCGCAGGGAGCCCTTACTCACTAAAGGTATTCCATGTTCTCTCATTTCCTTACTTTTACTATTTTTCAACATTCTAATACTATTTTCTACATCTAGAAAGTGGAAATTGACCTAAATTTATCTCACTGATTTATCAACACTGTCATTGATATTAATGGGAGGTAAGCTAAAGGCCTTTACCCCTCTCTTGCATTTAATAGCATAATCTTTACTTTATTAATCTTATGTATTTTTCCCTTACTTAGGAAACATTAGATCTCACAATTTATCTGCAGCATGCATATGCAGCCACCAGGAAAACACTTTTAACAATATGATATGTAGGTGTATTCATTGTTTTTTTTTTCTTTTTATAATGATCTAATATTAGCCTGTAGCTTACTATCCTACCCAGCAGCATCTTTAACCTCATTTTCATTACTTGGCACTAAGGTTATTCTTAGAATGTACAAAGGTCTTAGACCTATTTAGTGTTTAAATCCCTGATGTAGAGAGTCCAAAGTGACAAGGTTAAAACAGGAGTTTTGAAATGTTAGCAAATTTATTAGAAGTGAAAAAACACCTGAAATATGTAATTGACACAAGTATTGAGACACTATACTCAGTGCTTAGTTGAGGCACCTTTGGCAGTGATTATAGCCTGGAGTTTGTTTTTCACACATCTGGATTTTGAGATTTTCTGTCATTATTCTCAACAGAATCTCTCAAACTCCATCAGGATGGATGGAAACTGTCCATGGACAGCTGTTTTCAGGTCTTTCCAGATATGCTTGATTGGGTTGAAGTCCCAGCTCTAACAGGGTCACTCAAGGGCATTTAGAGAGTTGTTCATTAGCCACTCTTGCATTTTCTTCGCTTTGTGTTTAGGGTCATTGGACCTTCAGCCCAGTATCTGGTCCAGAGTGCTCTGGAGAAGGTTATCATTAAGGATTTCTTTGTACTTTGCTCTGTTCAGCATCCCCTTGACCCTGACTAGACTTTCAGTTTCCAATCCCACAGCTTGATGCTACCACCACCATGCTTTACCATTGGTGTGGCAGTTATGTTTGGTGCCTGGTTTCCTCCACCTGTGACACTTAGAATTGAGGCTGAATAGTTCAATCTTGGTTTCATCAGACAAGAGAATCTTGTTTCTCACAGTCTGAGAGACCTTAGTATGACTTTTTGCAAACTCCAAGCTGGCTTTCATGGTTGTTTTACTGAGGAAAGGCATCCTTCTTGCCCCTCTGCCGTAATACCCTGGTTGTTGCTGCAGTGATGGTTGACTTTCTGGAAGCACAGCCAGAGTGATCATCAGGGTCTTGGTCACCTGTCTTACCAAAGCCTTTATTCCCCAATAGCTCAGGGAGTATCATGGTTGCTCCTATCTTGTGCCATTTATGAATTATGGAGGCCAATGTTCTCTTAGAAACCTTCAATGCTGCCAGTTTTCATTAGCTTTCCTCACATCTGTGCTTTGACACAATTCTGTCTCTAAGTTCTGTAGGCAATACCTTCAACCTCACAGCTTGATATTTGCTCAACTGTGGATCAGTGACTGATGTACAGTATACCATTCCTAATAACACCCAATCAATTGAATTTAGCATGGTAGACTCCAAAAAAGGAGGAGAAACATCTCAAAAATGATTAGTAGTATGGGATGCACCATATTATATTATATTTGTTTTTTATTTTTAATTAATTTTTAATACATTTTTTTAAATTTCGAAAACGTCATGTTTAATTTTGTCATTCTGGGGTAATAGTTCTTGAATGATGAAGTAGAAAAATATTTTAAACAACTTTAGTGTAAGGGCAACAAAATAACAAAATTTGAAATAAGTGAAGGAGTCTGACTACATAAGACCTCAGTTTTTTTCAGTTTTTATGGAAATGCATGCAGTTTAATGTCCTAATGTTTCATGAAATCAGGGCGTAGAACAAATTAACCATGGCAAATTACAAAAAATAAGTCAAGAAATCATTGTGTACAAAGTTTTATTCAATTTTTTGAGTCAAAGTAGCGACCCTTTGCTGATATACCAGCCAAACACACATCTGGCATTATTTCTATAAGGGATATCAAATATTGGTCAGAAAGATCTTCCCAATACTTTTTCAGAAGTTCTCACAAATGTGTTGCACTTCATAGGTTGCATAGGTTGCTTTCCTTTCACCCTTCTGTCCAGTTCATCCCAGACTCACTCAAATAGGTTCTAAGTCTGGAGACTGTGCTGGCCAGTCCATGTTTCATAGTGTACCTTCTTGTTGTTTTCTTAACATAGTTCTGACATAGCCTGGAGATATGTTTTGGCTCATTGTCTTACTGGAGAATGAACTCCTGACCTGCCAGACACAGACCAGAAGGTATTGTGTGGTGCTGCAAATTGCTGTGGTAACCCTTTTGATTCAGAATGCCACTCTGTGCAAGTCACCAACTCTGCCTCCAGCAAAAGAACCCAAGACCATCACACCTCCTCCTCCATGATTGACTGTTAGTGTCTAAGATTGAGCAACCAGCCTTTCACTAACTCAAACAAACACACTTCATGATCAACAAGAGATTTCAAATTTTGATTCATCGCTACATAAGACCTTCTTCTAGTCTGCAGAAGTCCACAGTCAGTATTTCAAGGCCCAGACAAGCCTTGTTTTTCTTATTATGTCCTTTGAGGAATGGTTTTCTTACTGCCACTCAGCTGTCAGACCTACAACACAAAGTCTGCTCTTCACAGTAGAAACTGAGACTACTATTAAGCTGTGCTTGTGCTGTGAGATGCCCATTACACAAGCTGGTGACCCAGCAAGCTTGTGTAGGACACTGTGCTCACTGACACTTTGAATTTCTTTTTTTTTTTTTTGCAATTTCTCTAAATGAAAGACCTACACTTCTAAGTGTAATAATGCTCTGTCTCATTTCATTTGCTAATTGCCATTTTCTTGCCATTATCATTGGAATTTACAACTTTCTACAGTACAGTAGTATTTCAGGGGGTACAGTAACATAGTCTAATCCAACTCTGCTTTAAGATAGCAGGTTTTTAAGTAATTATTATTATTAATTATTATTAATTAATTAATACACCTACATATGCATCAGCTTAATTTTCTTTAATTGCTGCACAACATCTGTAGGTTGTAACTTATTAATTGTTTCCCAAAAAAGGCCATTTTTAATATTCTGAAATTTCCTTTTTCTCAGTTTTTACTAAACTAATCTTTAAATTTATACATCTGGCACTTTACTTCTTACCTTTTCACCATTTGAGGTCATTCATTGCATTTAATCATTTCAACTGATTACATTTGAAGAAAAACTGAGGTGTTCTAAAACTTTTGACCTGTAGTATATGTGGTTTAAAATGTCTGCTTCTGATATTTTTGGATCCTAATGATAATAAATAGCAGCTTGTTATCTATACTAATAAAAGGCAAAGCCCTCACTGACTCACTCACTCACTCACTCACTCACTCACTCACTCACTCACTCACTCACTCACTCACTCACTCACTCACTCACTCACTCACTGACTGACTGACTCACACATCACTTAATTGTCCAACTTCCCGTGTAGGTGGAAGGCTGAAATTTGGCAGGCTCATTCCTTACAGCTTACTTACAAAAGTTAGGCAGGTCTCATTTCAAAATTCTACGCGTAACGGTCATAACTGGAACCTCTTTTTTGTCCATATACTGTAATAGACTGCAGCTCGATGGCCGTGGGAGGCGGAGTTGCGTATCGCGTCATCACGCCTCCCACGTAATCACGTGAACTGACTGTGAACGCAGTACGTAGAAAACAAGGAAGAGCCCCAAAGAGCGCTGAAGAAAACATTCATTACACAATTGAGAAGGGCAGCGAAACAATAAGAAGCGAGCGAGTGACGCATACAAGCATATTCATAAGTGCAGCTACTGCGGAAACAAAGCACGGTGTAAACCGTAAGTTTAAATTAAGTTTATAGAAACGTACAAGTTTAATGAGAAGACACGAGGTATAAACGACACTTTGGATCACTTTGTAACGGAGTTAAAATTGCTGTAGCGAGAAACTTTTAAGTGCCGGGTCTTAGCTAACATATATATGTATATATATGTATATGTAGATATGTGTATATGTAGATATGTATATATATGTATATATGTATATATATGTTTACATAACCTCTTTAACACACTACTTCTCCGCTGCGAAGCGCGGGTATTTTGCTAGTCTATACTAATATAAGGCAAAGCCCTCACTGACTCACTCATTACTAATTCTCCAACTTCCCGTGTAGGTAGAAGGCTGAAATTTGGCAGGCTCATTCCTTACAGGTTACTTACAAAAGTTAAGCAGGTTTCATTTCAAAATTCTACGCATAACGGTCATAACTGAATCCTACTTACGTACATATATACGTCCATAGCCTGCAGCTCGGTCGCCGTGTGAGACGGCGTTGTGTCCCCCATTCCCACGACTCCCACTTAGTTGGCTGCCTGCCTATATTGCGTCCCCCATCCCCACGCCTCCCACGTAGTTGGCTGCCTGCCTTATATAGATGAAACCGGTTGTATGCTTACAACACTTGATAGATGCCAAATGTCACTTCAACACAACTCAAACCGATTATGACAGCAGCAATCCAAGCTGTGAGAAAACAGTAAAAAGGAGGCGTGTCAGACGTCGTGGTACATTTTCTGATGCAGCTAGACAGAAACAACTTTGTGACTCTGCCGCCAAATACTTGCAGGCAAATCCACAAGTTCATAGAGACACTGTCGCTAAATACTCGCAGGCAAATCCACAAGTTCATAGAGACACTGTCGCTAAATACTCGCAGGCAAATCCACAAGTTAATAGAGACGCTGCCGCTAAATACTTGCAGGCAAATCCATAAGTTCATAGAGACGCTGTCGCTAAATATTCGCAGGCAAATCCACAAGTTCATAGACACGCTGCCGCTAAATATTCGCAGGCAAAGCCACAAGTTAATAGAGCTTCTGTTTCTAGGTACGAATCCAATAATGAAAAGCGGCTCATACGAAAACAACAGATTTGGCTCAAAAAAACCGATTGTGGATATGCGTATGACCCAAACATACATTATGAATCTGACAAAACAGTACACAGTGGATCCATGGATGTTCACTGTTAGTATTGTCAAGCTCATAGGTGGAAATGCGAATCTCCTGGGACTGAGACGAGACTCTACAGGAAGCTGCTCTGTCTCGGTCACCTCAAAAGATCTGTGAACTCTTTGCTGTCATGCTGGTGTTCTGCCAAATGGAAAACCCCTTAAACCTATGGGAAAAACATAAAGACAGCATAGCAGAAGATGTTAGGAGAGAGACTGAAAGAGATCATATACGAACAGAAGTCCACTAGTGGTTACATTTGATCTGTAACAAGTGTCTACAGTTGCTTGAAAACTATGTAATTGCTATTGGAAGCCAATCTCTTGATCATTACAGTTTGCCTTCACCTTTCAGAGAACTGGCAGAAGTTACATCAAATCCCGAGTACTTGAAAGAGACATCTTACAACACCTCGCAATTGGCCAATATAGTCACAAATAACGAGCTGTTGCTAAATAGTGACCAAACGACAGTTTATGAGCAAGTCATGAGGAGCGTTGTCTCGGCCACTGGCACGGTGTTTTTCCTTGATGCTCCAGGAGGAACTGGTAAGACATTCCTCATAAAACTTCTTCTTGCGAAAATCCGAGCGGAAGGTAATATTGCCATAGCTGTGGCTTCTTCTGGCATTGCTGCAACTCTTCTTGAGGGTGGCAGAACTGCTCATTCAGCTTTCAAGCTGCCTCTGAACCTCAGCCATACTGAATCCCACATGTGTAACATATCAAACCAGAGCAACATGGCTGAAGTGCTTCGACATTGTCAGCTTATTGTCTGGGATGAATGCACTATGGCACACAGAGGAGGTGTTGAGGCTTTAGACAGGACACTCCAAGACATCTGAAACACCAACAAACTTATGGGAGGCTTGACAGTGTTGCTGGCTGGAGACTTCTGGCAAACCCTACCAGTCGTGCCCAGAGGAACACGCGCTGACGAAGTTAAAGCATGTCTGAAGTCTTCATACCTATACAAAGACATCCTTGACAAATAATTATTTGTATATTTTCCCTCAGTTTAAAAATGTTTACTTTTCTTCTTAATAAAAATTTTAAGGCAGTACTTCACCACTGCGAAGCGTGAGTATTTTGCTAGTATGCAATGAAAAAGCTATTTTCCTTCCATAACCTTTGCCATTTTACATACAGAAACGATATTCATTGGGTGAATGTGATACTTGAAAGCAGACATTACTATAGATAGAGTAGATAGAGAATAGAACTAAACATATATTAGTCGAAGATCCTCCTAGATGATGTACGCCATTAAAAGACTGACGACAGATAAATGATACAGAAAGAGTGATGTTGGGCTATTTATATTATCACCCAAGATGAGCGAATGGACTCAAACTAAAATATTGTTGGCACTTATAAAAAATACTAAAGCATTTTGACTTGTAATTGTACTTAGTATGTTCATGCACATCAATATAATATATTGTAGAAAATAGTGGGCAAGTTTAGGTTATGTTAGAATATGAAATAAATATATAGCAGAAATAAATAAATACTTGCACAAATGAGGAAGCTTTTAATTTATCATTCATTACTGCACTGTATGAACATGGTTACAAATAATTGGATGAGATTGATTCACAAGCTGAGCGCCACCCACACTTTATACAGCACTGAGGTCAGACGGGCAGCTGCAGAAAGTGCTTGGCTAATTATAAGAATGTGCTGCTCACTAATAGAATCTCTCTCCACACAAGGCAGATGTGTGCTAAGTCATGCAGATTATTAATTCTGGCCCTTGCCTCAGCTGCAAATTTCAGCAGGGCTGAGAGGAATCCTCTGATAATGCTGTCAGTTATCACAAGAACCATGCCAGCAGAAGAGAGGGGAAAATTAAAGAGAGAAGAAGAATGAGAGTAGAAATGTTTCTTCTAATCACAGGTGTGCAAACCTTTGCATCTACCTCTTTTTCCCCCTCACTCCCAAACAATTAAACACCAATTCTGGAAGTCATTAATCTGCAGGCATCCTAGTGAGATCTAATTTATACCTGTCAAGGGCAATGGACAGAAACTAATAGGAAAGTAATTACAATAAAAGAGTTCTGTCTCCCTGCCGATCATATGCTTTCAATAAAAGAACCTTGATGCTGGGACATCAGAAAATTATTAGCCAAACATCCCATGTGGGCAGAAATACATGATGTGGTTTAGACCAGGACATGTTTTAAGTGTAATTGGGATTTTCTTTCTCTTTTTTTTTCTTTTTGAAGAAAATGGCTAAAGTGGAAAAGGGAACCCAGAGAGCTGTTAAGGGAATATGTTATGCTCAAGATATAAGACAAGACTATATAAGCAGGTCAACACTGTCATTTCTTCCTCAGTTTGCATAAGAGTTTTGAGAACATTCCAGTTTTACTTGTTATTTTTTGCATTTTTAAGTAAACATCATTTGACATACACTGATCTTTTATGTGTTTATATTTAAGAGAATATGCAATGTAAAGTGTGTTATTATTTGAATGTAAGAAATACATGTCAAATGTTAATATTAATATCCAAAAAGTAAGCTTTTGTAGTCTGCAATAAATACTGTATGTGAGACTTTTAAGACAGGTTTCTAATGAGCGATATTTACATTATTTAAATCATATACTATATGTATTAAATTAAAAAACAAAAAAAAAACATACTTTAGAAAATAGGTTGCCTTTATTCATTCAATGGATTGCAGCAATCTAATTAAAATTTGTGCTTTCTGAGGCAAAAAGAATTACACATTACTCATTAATAAATGAATACATACATGCTGGCATGCTGAATACTGAACTTTCAAAAGAATGTTTTTCAAACTGCTTTTCTACACTTGCCTAAATTAGACTTTCCTTTTTTATTCTTCTAATATAAGATGTAATGTGGACAGCACAGTGGTTGTCACTGATGCTTTAGAGTTCCCGTAGATTGGGCTTGAATTCTGCTATCGCAGTCACTGTCCGTGTGGAGTTTTCATGTGTTCCTGTGTCCACACGGGTTCTCTGGTTCACTCCCTCACCCCAAAGAGGCCCTTGTTAACTACACTGCTGGATTATCATTGAGTGACTGCAACCTGTAAAGGACTGGCATTCCTTCCAGGGCTGTTGTTTGCCTCACATTCAATTTTGCTGGGATAGGCTGTGGCTTCTTTAAACTTGAATTAAGTGTGTTTAAGAATGTTATGTAATGTTATATTATGGTATGTCCAATATATGGATGAGTGGAAACTGTTAAGTGATTAATTTTTTTGGTTAACTGAAATGGTTTTATTTTTTAACTTTCCCTATATATAGCATTAGTGTACATGAAAAGCTTTAGGATGGGTTCAGATTTTTCAACATACCATATACACTCACGGATAATTCTGAACTTGATTTTACACTATAATTCCCGGTATTTTATAATGTCGGTTGTATAAGTCGAATGCGGAAAACTCACGCTATTGATCCAAGAGATTATAATATGCTAATGCCCAACTGAGACAGTAACCACGGAGCACACTGCCTTTTTTTCTATGTGAGTGCGACAATGCGCTGTATCAGCGCGTGGTCCGAAATTCTCTCTCTCTCTCTTGCGCTTTCACTCTCTATTGTGCCTACGTGACCACACGGTAATACCCAAACTATTCCGAAGCAACATTTTATACACCTTTATAGTAACAGCATCCCTTTTCTATGATGGAGCGTTCGATCGGAAGAAAATATGAAGCTGGTTTTAAATTAAACGTTTTTGAAGTAGAAAAAGAAATTGGTAACTGCACTGCTGCAACAAAATTCGATGCGTCTGAGAAACTGGTGTGAGACTGGAGGAGGCAAGAAGATGTAAAAAAAATTTTAATTAATTAATTTTTGCATTTTTGAAAGCGCGTCCTAGTCGGGGTCTGATTTTATGATCGATTTTTTGGGTTTCGAGACCCGATTTATACGTGAGTATATACGGTAATTTGATCACATTGGAGGCTGTGAATGAAATTATTTAATGCAAATGAAGCTTGGAACAATAGACTACAATAGATTTACTCTACAGAGATAACTACATATACCGTAGGTATGTATAGAAGGAAAATACTGTGCTGGGGTCAAAATTCTGACATTAAGTTTGCAAAGGGTTTGTGCGCTTTTGGCATACCTGAAGGCAGTTTTGACTGTTTTCAGAGTGATGCCTGTTCGTGTGTTTGGAGGAGAGTCAAAAATTTATTTCTCATACCAAATGAAACCTGGCATAGTTGTAACCATTGTGAACCAGATCCATTGGTTATTAGGAAAATTGTTCAAGTAGATTTTGCTCTACAGAGATGCTGGCCCAAATGTAGCACAATTGGTGAAGGAGTGAACACATTTGTCTCACCAAAATATGACTATTCTAGTTCATTACGCATAATAAAGTAATAGGTTGCAATATTTTACTGCTAATCATAGCTTCATCAGATGGACACATTAGATTTTTTTAAATTAAACTTTCTTACATTGTGTTTTAGGAAGGTGACAGGCTGACTGGGCGTACTCTAATAAGATTCGCATGTCATTTATGATGTGCTTCAGAACACTCCCTGAAGGGATGCCAAAGACATGTCAGCTATGTGCACTGGAACATTTCCCAATTGGGACATAAAAATTAGGAAAAGCTGGAGGACTAGGCCTAAGATGTTACTAGTCCACATAAACAAATGGAAGCAGCAGATTGATGTCACTAAACCTCAGAATCCTATAGAGTTTCCCGGGACTTCACAATAGTCTTAACAGGAGACCCATGAGACAAAGACTGCAGGGGTGCATGGAGCTGTGTGGCAGGTTATCTGTTTCAGTAGGAGCTAAGTTGATCCAGAAGTGCTTCTCAGGTTTGTTAATGTGACACCAAGGTCACACCTTAAAAAGGCCTGCTAGACCTGATCCAAGAGAGCTTGGGGTTAGATGGAAATGGAGGCAAAAAGCCTGCAGTGGAGGACAAGGAGGAAAATATCTGGTTTGAGGTGAGAGAAAGTGTCCTGAAAGAGTTTCTGTAGACTTTTCTATCTTTACCTAATGTGAACAAATATAATAATTATTAAAGGACCCTAACCAGGAATTTTTTACTAATTTGTATTGCCACATAAGTTTTTTATTTATATTAATCACCATGTACATAACAGAAACATACTTCTGGGGCAACCCCTAACACAATTTTAAAAGCAGTAGTTTTGTTTTCCATAGCAAACAACAGTGATGCAGTTTAAAGGCAATGAACTTTTATTCACTTATGTCTTTGTCTGTTCTTCATAAGACATGCAGAACTTTCGTGACAGATTTACATGGATGCTGACTCTTACATCTCTTACCTGGAGGTCAGGTATGCATAGGTTATATATGAAGACTGATATGCTACTGGATTACACTCAAATAATATTCTGTAAATAATGGTTCTGTTTTATGGGTAATTTCATTCAGTTTAATTTGCCTGGAAACAATGTGCACCTAGCACAAATCCAGAAAAGAACAACACCACTTTGTGACGCACGCACTTCAGTCAGAAGATTACAATACTGGTCCAGCTATTTTTTGGATTATTCTTGTTTCAAGTTCTTTGGTTTCAATGGTTCGCTGACTTCTTGTACTTCTGACTTTCCTGCATAATTTTTTGATCTGACTTTGCCTTTGTGTTATTGTCTGTGCTCAACAAGAATTCCCTCACCTCTTCTCTAATCCTGTTCCCCAATTATCTCTTTAACAAGGATCCCACTTTACAGGCTATTGCTTTAATTGTTAATGCTAACTATTCATTTTGTGCCAGTGACTCAGCCAACAGAATCACATTAGTGTCTGTCCAGCTTTTTGGATAGCTATCATTTGACAGTTCTATTGCAAAGCTCATTTTTGTAGGACCGTTTGTACAACACAATGATTCCTTTTTTTCTAAAATGCTGGTGATGTGTGAATGCAAGAATTCCATTAATCCTACATCCTAACTACAGGGTCACAGTGGTCTGCTGGAGCCAGTACCAGCAAACACAGGGCACAAGGCGCACACACACACACACCAAGGACAATTTAGAATTGCCAATGCACCTAACCTGCATGTCTTTGGAATGTAGGAGGAAACCTACACAGACACGGGGAGAACATGCAAACTCCACGCAAGGAGGACCCGGGAAGCGAACCCGGGTCTCCTCATTATGAGGCAGCAGTGCTACCCACTGCGCCACTGTGCCGCCCATGCAAGAACTCACTTTGATAATTATTTTATATTAAATATAATAATAGTATTATAATTAGGACTTCCAATAATAAATAAATCAGAACAGAGGTAGAAATGAATGGCACAGTAGTATTTTAAATATGTATTGGTATGAAAACATACAGAAGTAATATTCCATTTGAGTAGTCCCCAGCAATAGCAGTTGTCACTGCCAATTAGTTCTTTCACAATGCCAATGAAATGATTAACAGGTGTTCTCCCATATTTTAATTCCTATGGATCATACATGCATATATACAGAGAACACGCTAACATATTTATGTTCATTATTGCTGCTTCCAAAACCCATAGGGCCACTGTGAGCAGGTATAGGTGTTTAATCCCAGTCTTTGAGTGATAGCACACTGTCTGCAGCCTTACTTACACAGCTGAAGCAATGTGATCTGTCTTCACACTGCTGATTATCCATCCATCCATTGTCCAACCCGCTGAATCCGAACACAGGGTCACGGGGGTCTGTTGGAGCCAATCCCAGCCAACACAGGGCACAAGGCAGGAACCAATCCCGAGCAGGGTGCCAACCCACCGCAGACTGCTGACTATGTAATCCAAAATAAAGTAACTAAGCAGCACTTGCCAGACTCGCCTGTTCATTATATTCGTTACCAGCTAGCAAGATGATTGGTGAGGCTTGTTTATCAACTGCCTCATTGACAAAAACTGCTTAGTTTGCCGTTATTTCAACAGTGACAACAGTGACTGTAAAATGGAAGTTTGAAGGATGGGTATTTATGTAAGGAATCTGCAGACACAAGTGTGAATGCTTTGAATATCACAGCCATGGATTGTTTTAAGGTGCAAGAAAAACATTTGATTGAATGATATACATTAGCAATATAAGACAGGAGCTGGAATTTCCATTATATACAGTTGAGTTTTGGTACACAAAGTGATTATTACACTAAAAATGCAACAGGTACAAGAAAAGCAGTGGAAAAAGTCATTAAATCAAATGAGTCATTTTTACTTTTCATCTACCAGATATGTTCATGTGTGGTGCACATAGAAATCTCACACTGTAACTCTTATGTTCTAAGGAGCATTTTCGTGGCATTTAGTAGGTTCACTGATTCAGTCAGAGAGCAAAGAAAATGGCAATAAATACAAAGCAATACTGAGTGATCGTGTTCAACCTTTGCTGAAGCATTTCTCTCCTAATTATAAAGAAGTTTTCCAAGGTAATAATGCCTCATCCACAAGGTCCAAGCGATCAATGAATGGTTTGAAGAGCATGACAGTGATGTAAACTGCATACCAATGCTAAACTATTCTCAAACGCTTAGCTTAATTGTGAACTCATTTGTGATTTTCAAGTGGAGCCTGAAATGTTTTTTCTAGTACCATCATCAAAACAGCAAACTATGTTAAATATTACTTCAAAACTATAGAGTGATGTTCATTTTTATCCTAAAAGCAATAGGCAGTTCAAAGACAGATGTTCAATATGTAACAATAGCATAAATAATAACCTTGATAAAACTTTTTCAAGCAATGTGATATACATACATATCTAATCTAAGAGCATGATGTCCCACTGGAAATGCACTGTGGGAAGAAGAACTGTATGAGAGATTTGTTGAGATTGAGCAATATTTCCCATGCAGCACGAGACACAAATCCAGTGGCAAGAAAGGAAAAGCACAATTACAATGATTGTAAAATATAGGAGATGACACTCTAGGTTTATGTTGAATAATTAATTTTAATTACATAATTATAGTATTTTACAGCTCTTTGCATGTGTCAAATAAAGGTTGATGGTAATGTATATAATTCTATAACATGTGTTCAGAAAATAATATATTTTGTAAGATAATAAATAAATAATACAAAGGTAGATAAATTAAAAGCTAAAAGATACCTAGTAAAAAAGGAAGCATGGATGAATTCCAAGGTCTGGTTTTAGTAAAATGCATATGTGGAAACATTTTGATTTCATTAAGAGTTTTTTAAAAGTTCTTACAAAAAACAAGTAATTAGGTTACTATGTATAACTTTAAGAAATGTTCTTTGAATTCAAACTGCTTGATGGGAAATTCTTGTTTATTTTTGTTTCAAGGCATAATAGCACTGAAGCATCTTTACTTTTAAATCTAGAAATCTATTAAAACACCAACCCAATCCTAACTTCAAACCATTCCTAGAATTTTAGACCCTTCCTTGGGAGCATATATGTTATTAGTGGAACAAACAAGTCATCCCAATCTTCAGAGTCCAATTCAGGTTCAAGAGGGTCTGAGCCATACAGAAAACAACCAGGGGCAGAATCCCACGACATTGTATCTGTGAGGCAGCAGTGCTAACTACACTCCACCATGCTTCCCCCTATATAATTAGACAGCAAAAGACCAGACAAAAGAACTGCTCTGGTTAATATAATGATTTAAAAATCCAATCCTATTAAACCATGGGATCAGTATTTTTCAAAATTCTTTAATTTAGTGAGGTAACTTGCCAAATAAGCAGTAATGATCTTATGTTTTGTGCATATCTCCAGCATCCAGTCAGCTGCTTTATTTCTTCCAATCACAATACATCTGCAGTCGCTACACATTGTCTTATTTCCGCAGTTCTCAAACATCCTAAGCAGTCATGTGGTTCTTGTTCTTGTCTTGTCAGCACAACTGCTGAACATAGACAATCATTCTACTAACCTGACTGAGAATCTCTGGGATATGATATAAAAAGCTATTCAAAGTAGTGATCCACCATTACTTAATTTGCAGGAACTATGGAACACATTGGGGTCGACAAGCAGAGAATGAAACACACGTTTTAGAAGCTATAGTATGTCCTTATAACTTTAGCCTGGTAAACCAGCATGTTATTGGGAAGGTTTATCTCATAAAGGTATTTTCCTTTACAATAAATGAACTTTGCCAGTCAGGAAAAACAGTATGGTAAGTATTCACACTTAGCTATAAGTTGATTGTTGCACTGACAATTGTCATTAAAGAACTTCTTATTCCATGGGCA
Source organism: Erpetoichthys calabaricus (assembly GCF_900747795.2). Lineage (NCBI taxonomy): Eukaryota > Metazoa > Chordata > Cladistia > Polypteriformes > Polypteridae > Erpetoichthys > Erpetoichthys calabaricus. Next base: position 127,602,884 of record NC_041406.2, read on the forward strand.
TTATGAAAGTATTTTCAAATTAAATTTCTACATTTTTAGAACTTGGTCATTTGGTCCATGTTGAATGACTATGGTAGTTCTGATGGTGTTTTACAAAGCTGCATTTAAATAGCATCCAAACTAAACCTATAAACATGTTTAGGCTTGAAAGAAATACAAACTGAAAATGAGAAAACATAGCTAAATCACACAGCTGGCCTGAAAAATTTAACAGATGGACACATGCTGATATTGTGCGGACAAAATAAATAACACTCTTTCATCAGAGGAACAGCATGATGTTTATATCTCAACCTCCCTATGAATACTTCCAATGAAATGTTCTCAAATTAGTTATTCCAGTTTTGTTATAAAACTTACAAAGCCAATTTTTCCTAAATGCAGTATAAAAAGTTGGACTAACCAAAGAATTGTATTTACAGTATATGCTTTAAATGTATATCAACCATATGACACTCAAGCCATCACTCTTCAGATATTTGTTGTGGTAGCAATGTGCTCAACTGGCTAGCCCAAACCACCCTGCCATAGCAAGGTTTTTCCAGCTCCTCCTGCACAATTTAGAGATGCCCCAATGCCACCAGAAATATATAATCTCTGTAGTCTCTCCTGGATTTGCCTTTTGGTCTGCTTCCAGTGAGTCAAGCCAAGAGGGGATTCTTTTTTTCACATAGCCACTCTTGATCAGGCAAAGAAGAAGTACTACATCAAGGTCTTCTTGTATTGCTCTACTCCTCATTATTTAATAGAAAATTAGTCTGAGAATTCTGAGGAGGGACCTTATTTATGTATCACGTCCTAGTGAGCTGAATGACTTTCGGCCTGTTGCTCTGACATCACATGTGATGAAGACCATGGAGAGGCTGCTGCTTCACCACCTTAGGCCACAGGTTCAACACGCCCTTGACCCTCTGCAGTTTGCATATCAGGAGAAGGTGGGAGCGGAGGATGCCATCATCTATATGCTACACTGATCCCTCTCCCACTTAGACAGAGGCAGTGGTGCTGTATGAATTATGTTTCTAGACTTCTGTAGCGCCTTCAGCACAATCCAACCTCTGCTCCTTAGGAACAAGCTGACAGAGATGGGAGTAGATTCATACCTGGTGGCATGGATCGTGGACTATCTTAAAGACAGACCTCAGTATGTGCGTCTTGGGAACTGCACGTCTGACATTGTGGTCAGCAACACAGGAGCGCCACAAGGGACTGTACTTTCTCCGGTCCTGTTCAGCCTATATACATCGGACTTCCAATACAACTCAGAGTCCTGCCACGTGCAAAAGTTCGCTGATGACACTGCTATCGTGGGCTGCATCAGGAATGGGCTGGAGGAGGAGTATAGGGACCTAATCAATGACTTTGTTAAATGGTGCGACTCAAACCACCTACACCTGAACACCAGCAAAACCAAGGAGCTGGTGGTGGATTTTAGGAGGCCCAGACCCCTCATGGACCCCGTGATCATCAAAGGTGACTGTGTGCAGATGGTGCAGACCTATAAATATCTGGGAGTGCAGCTGGATGATAAATTAGACTGGACTGCCAATACTGATGTTCTGTGCAAGAAAGGACAGAGCCGACTATACTTCCTTAGAAGGCTGGCGTCCTTCAACATCTGCAATAAGATGCTGCAGATGTTCTGTCAGACAGTTGTGGCGAGCGCCCTCTTCTACACGGTGGTGTGCTGGGGAGGCAGCATTAAGAAGAAAGACGCCTCACGCCTGGACAAACTGTTGAGGAAGGCAATCTCTATTGTTGGCATGGAGCTGGACAGTTTAACATCTGTGGCAGAGCGAAGGGCGCTCAGCAGGCTCCTATCAATTATGGAGAATCCACTGCATCCACTAAATAGTATCATCTCCAGACAGAAGAGCAGCTTCAGCGACAGACTGCTGTCACTGTCCTGCTCCACTGACAGATTGAGGAGATCGTTCCTCTCCCAAACTATGCGACTCTTCAATTCCACCCGGGGGGGGTAAATGTTAACATTTAACATTATACAAAGTTATTGTCTGTTTTTCACCTGTATTATTATCAATCTTTAATTTAATATTATTTATTGTATCAGTATGCTGCTGCTGGAGAATGTGAATTTCCCATTGGGATTAATAAAGTATCTATCTAATCTAATATAATCTAATCTAATTTAGTCTGATTGTGTTACCAAAAGTCTAAATTACCAGGTTTACGGTGGTCTTATACACCTTTCAATGTGTGTGCATCTTACTAGTTGCAAGTCAGTTTTCAAGCTTTCAAGGAAAATATGTAATCCATTCTTTTCCATTCAACCAATTGTGGACATAATTTGTAGTGTATAACAATGTTTGTTTAAGTCACTCTCTGCACTGTAATATATGCTTATAATAACATTTACATAACTGGAGGCTTATCATACGTAAGAAACAATGATGTGCCCTGTGAATGCTCATACTGTTAAATGGTGCTTTATGTCATAAAATATTAAATAGTCTAGGAAAATTAAAAAAGAAAAACTTCTGACCTGGTAGTCCCAGTGAGGCATTATGCAGACATATTTTTGTGTTGGTGTGTCATGAAAAGAAGATGTGTAGCATTGTTCATGATCACACTCAGTTTTGTTTTATTTCTCTCCTTCACTACTACCTCTGGGGGTCCAGAGTGTGTCCCATAACTTAGCCTGCTGTTTTAATTAGCATTTTGATGTGGTGGAACTCTTTTGAAGTGATGTTAACACCCCAGCACACCACAGCACAGAAAATTACAGTGGCCATCAGAGTGTTGTAGAAGATGTGAAAAATGTCATTATCCATATTAAAGGAACACAGCCTCCTAAGAAAAAAGTGCCTGCTCTGCTGTTTTTTATATACTGTAGTTCCTCTGTGATAAGAGACCAGTCCAAGCTGACAATGACGTGGACCCCCAAGTAATTGTAGTTATTGCATTATTGGTAAGAAAATTAATTTAATCAAACTCCCTCTAAAATAAACATTAAATTCCATGCAAATACATTTGGAAATTATTGTTAATAAACTTTTAAACAATTAAACATTCCACCCCCATTTAGAAAGGTACAAGTGACCATCCTGTGCTAATCGAGCAGTAAATATGAATTCACTGTTTAGCTTCTAAGGTAACAGCTGAGTGATATCTTACAAAGTTGGTGATACTTAGTAGTGGTAGAAGGTGTGAACTCAGACTCTGACCTGACATAGAACACCTTTCATATGAAATTATGAAATCAAATGTCTCTCAAGACTGAGGGCAAGGAGTCATCATCAAGTTAAAAAAAGGTAAACCTGGCCAACAGCAAAAACTGGTGCGGGATAACGCTCCACTGTGGTCCTGGGAAGGTCGTCAGTGCAGTTCTTCTCCAGAGATTGTGGCAAGCAGTCAATGGTCAGCTCTGTGAAGAACAAACCAGATTCTGCAGTGGATAGTTCTGTGTGAAGCAGAATTTTGTCCTGTGTACAATTATCGAACAAAGTATCAAGCTATACCAAAAGCTGTCTAGCCATTTTATTGACTTTACTTTCGATAGTATCCATCAAGGGACACTGTGGAAGATTGCACGCTTATATGGCATCCCTCAATGATTTGTTGATATCTTCCAAAATATCTACTGTCAGTTCAGCAGTAACAGTTAATTAAGCCATTTTTATTACACTGAAAAGACAAACAGAGTTGGTTGTCATGGCCATTCTCTTTGAGGTGGACTGTATTATATCAAAAAAGGAGGATTATAAGGATTTAATATTTTTCCTGAAAAAAATTTTAAACTCTCCTTGTGGTGTTCATCAATAGCTAACCAGAAACAGCACCACACCTACAGTACATGGGACGTTGTGCGCAGAGCCACAGACATACCCAGCGCTAGATGTATGTGATTCATTCAGTTTGTCTTTTTTAACTTTGTTTATTTTAAGATGAAATGCTATGCAATCCATTACCTCTCTGCTAATCAGTAAAATAAAATATAGATATATTTACTTCATTAAATAATGCATAGTACTGTAACAATTAAGACTCCATTTGGTTGTTTGTTTTTCATTTTGTCAACACCAGAACAAAGGAAGATGCAGTGTTCTGGTGAGAAACTATGCATAAAAAATGTGTTTTACTATGAGATGTCTCCCTTGTTTTCTGTGGTTAGTGGCGTGTTAATTTCTGGGGAAAAGCTATAGTGAGATATAATCAGTGTTCTGTATACTTGAATAAGTTTTGTATATACAATATGGCATATAGCACGTAACTTATAGTGGGAACCATTTAAACTGTATATATTGTTGACTGCTGTGGGAAATTTTGGTAAAGTACAGAAATTCAAACAAGAACTAGGCAAGGAGAGAATAAGTCAATTGGTATGCACAGGACACCTCTACAAACAATTGATTGTATACAGAGACTGCCGGGAGAACTTTGTATAGCCATCAGGATGGACCATGCTGCCATAAAATATTATCAAAAGCCCAGATGTGTTTTACAAACCTGACCTGGGGCCTCATGTATAAACGGTGTGTATGCACAAAACTGTTGCTTACTCCCGTTTCCACGCTCACATCGCGATGTATAAAAACTAAACTTGGCATAAAGCCACACATGTTTTCATGCTAGCTCAATCCTTGCTGTACGCAAGTTCTCCTCTCGGTTTTGCAAACTGGCGGCACCCAGCATCAAAGCAGTGCTTTTGTTCCAGTGTGGTTTCCCTTTCTTTTTTAGATCCACATCCCTGACGCGGCTTTACAAAAATACACTGAAATTAACCGCATATTGTTTATTAGTTTAAGGCATCTGATTGTAATTAACATGTAACAATATAATGGTCCACGGAATGGCCAAACTATTCCAAATACCATAGCCGCTTTAGCATTGTTATTCTCAAGTATTTATCCCACTGTATCTGAGTGGGGAATCACAGCTCTACAGCAGCTGATCGGAAAGAGAATTATCAGTATACAGCATCAAGCACAGGCTGCCTCAGCCATGCGCACAGTCTGTTGAACTGCTCTCATACGACAAATGCTTCAGAGCCTTTTGGACTTCGCGGTTCAACAACAGTTTCATCCCAAGAACTATAAATGCACTTAATCACTCCATTAAGTGCTCCTTGTAGAACTGATTGTACTTATAAGTACAATTACCTCACTGTAAACTTGCGATACAGTTATAATATTGCACAACCTGAGCCACTTTATAAAGCGCGTATTTACATATGATGATGATATCATTTTTAAGATGAAATGCAGCAAAATATGTTTATTACATTATACAGATAAAATGTTAACATCATTTAAATAATCTATATTGTTAATAATTAAACATATGAGGACACGGTGTTGCACTGTATTCTTGCTGGGACTGGTGCGACACTGGATGGATAGATTGTTAGATTAATTAAACATGTACCACAAAGATATTTCAATGTTCCTAAAAAGTTTTGAAGAATTGGTGTTCTAAGCTTACAGATAGCTTGACATCTATTACAGAGCTGATTGTGTGGTGATTGGGTACTTGGAGAAAGAAAAGGAAGGACAGGAATTGGAGGTTAGTACGTTTGAAAGAGATAGTACTGCTGCAATAAATTATTTCATTGAAGGTTGTGCACAACGCAGCAAGCATCTTGCGAGAGGCAGGAACAATCTCTGTACGGGGAGCCAATTCCTATCATAATGAAAATGATATCAAGCATACATCTCCGTATTTAAATTATTCAGAGAGCTCTAATATCACGAATGTAATGGATTCTGTGTCCTGTCTGAGGAAGAGAAATATCTTTACATGAAATGAATAACGCTGTAGCAGTCCGGTGCTAAGATTCACACCGTCGAGAAGACAGAGATGACTTATTTATTTTTATGGTGGAGATTCCAGGGATGCACCCAGCCTTGACCCGACCCACACACACTCACAAACAAAAACAAAGTAAACTGGTAAATCAAACAGTAAATAAAGAATGTAACGAAAACAAATGAAAACAACAATACCACCCCTGTTCCCCTTACGGCAATTATACATTAAATACAACAAAGCACCAATAAAACACACACAGTAAAGCCCATGAAAAACGGCAACGGATGAAATGTAATGATGAAGATAGATAGTCCATAGATCCGCATGTTGAATGGGAATGTAAAGATATTCCTACCGGTAGTTCCTGAAATGGTGAAGACGGGTGGACGGGTTCAGCAGCGTTCCTTTCTTCGCAGGATAGCAATGAATCCACTTACAGTCCTCATGTACACAGGCAGACAGCAGACAATCCAGACCCCAACCACAAAACGATCCAGGACAAAACGAATAAGTACAGGTACCCCAACAGAAGGCAGGCAGAGAGACAGGAACTTGAAACACAAATTACAAAAACTTTTTTTTTTCTTTTGGTCACCGGCCCCCTTTTTAAAAGGAGCCCTGACGTCCTTTGACCCCAACAGCCCCTGCACCCTCAGCAGAAGACCAATAAGAGCTACTGCAGAGACTGCTGGGAGTTAAAGTTTCAAATTCTAATAGAGTATGCTCTCGGATTGGCTACTTCACCATCCCAAGCCACGTTTTCCTATACGGTTGCTTCCTGTTCTCTCTACAGTGCAGTATTGCCACAAAAAAAGCCATAAAAAATTGCGGAGGATATTTGCAGTTTCCGCTAACAGTTATTAGTTAGGTTCTAAGGAAAAGTCTGCGAACCGTGAACCGCATCTTCACAGGGGTCTACTGTACATATAGCGGTAACATCGGTATTTTACATTCTAGCACTGCAGGTGACATATCAGTACAGTACTGTACAGTATACGGGTTTACCTTTACATTCTTTTTTTAGGTAATGTATTAAGCTGAGGTTGAAATGAAATTAAAGTGTTTTGAGGGCATATTTAGGGTTTAAACTATTAAAATCTGCATTTTTTAACCACATCCATAATTTGCGGTTTTTCACAATTCGTGGGTGCTCTGGGAACGTAAACCCCGCGAATTTCGAGGGTGTACTGTACAACAAATGGCCACAAACCATCTTGATGATAATGACAGTGATTGAGATTGTGACAATCAACTGGATGATATGGAACCCGTAGGCCCTCGTGCTGATGCCGATAGCTGCCCTGAAGACTTTTCCTCATCATGAGGGGTCTGACTTGTCAGGACAGCAGTACAAAGACATTCTGATGCCCATTGAGCACAAGCAGTCATCAACTACCAAATGTGTTGTGTGCAACAAGTGTGGACAATGCAAAGAAACATGTTATATTTGCAGCACATCTGCTTCTAAGCCTGCATTCTGTGTGGTGCCATGCTTCAAGGACTCTCATTGAAATGCAGACTTTCAGACATGTTGCTGGTGAAATAAAGTAATTAAAAAATTTTAACATTATTGACAGAATTACTGTTTATAATAAAAACATTGCTCTCTAACATATATATATATATATATATATATATATATATATATATATATATATATATATATATATATATATATATATATATATATATATCCTGCAACACCCTGGTAATAAATGGCCCAGCAGTTAATGTGTTGAGGCTTGTTTTGACTCATAGTTGTGACATATGTCATATCCTAGATTTGTTTCCTTTCTAAGGATATCGAGCAAATGATTTGAAGTCTAAAGCAGATGTGTAATTCTCAGTCCTTCACTTTTTTCTCTTCACCTTCCTGCTAAGTATTTAATTAAATCAAATAGTGCGAAATGAATACAAACAGGTGTAAATGGAAACAAACTAAATGGAGAACTGCTAGTTTCTTTTTTCATTTGCAAACTCTTTACTAATAAGGAGCAATTAAAAACTGAGAATAAGACTAAAATAGAAAATAAGGGTTCAAAATCTTAACAAGTGAGACAACTAAAATGAAGCAGAAATGTTACTTGAGCAATTAAGTGCTTCTTATTAAACAATTGGGTTTGAACAAAAACTTGCAGCCACTGTGGCCCTCCAGGAATGACTTTGCCCACCCCTGCTCCGGATGGATGGTTAAAGTACTGATCAGATTATGACATCATGCATGAAGCAGATTGTCAATGACCTTGCAGTATATATGCGTGAAAGTTCTGCGTACGATTGCTACAGCAATGTGATGTCATGCTGTCCTCGCAAAATATTATGAGGCACTTGGGGAAAAAAATTTCTAAGCTCAGCAGGAAAATATTCGGTGTAAAAGTTCACCAGTGTGCAAGGCGTATTGACAGCAAAAAAATGTTTTGGAGAATTGTGAATTGCACTGATCAACAATAGTTATGAGTGTTTAGATTTAGATGATAGGTCAAACCAAGGGGTTACTAGGCGGAACCAGTAAGGCTAGAGAGAGAGAGAGAGAGGTTGGAAGCATGGCTAGAGACCTTAAGAAATTAAAAATTAGTTTGTAGATGTGTAAATACTTAGATGTGGTAACAAGAGGAGAGAAAGTGAGAAATCTACAAGGCTAAAAAAAAACCAGAGGCGGGAATTTTTTAAAAAATTTTTCTAGCAATAAGTTGTTTTCTCTGTTTAGGCCTTATTTTATTAAAACTAAAATTGCCCTTGAGTTTGATCTGTCTCATCTAGTTTTGTTCCAAATGTGGGGAGACGCCATGGTGTAACTCTGCTTAATGTGTGTATTTTAATGTACATTTTGCATGTTTTAAGATTTGGTAAGTTTTGGTTTTGGTTTGGTGTTCTCAGTTTTTTTGCCCTGATGACATCTTTGGCTGCACTGTAAAACATGCAATGCTATGCTGCGCGTGCCATGATCAAGTTGGGGTAAATAAAAAAGAAACCAAAACATGCTTTTTCTTTTAAGCTTTCTTGTTTGCTTATGTAATACTTAAGTGATAAAGTTCAAGTATTTAAGCTGTAGGCAGAATTCTGGTCAGAAAACAAAGTAGGGATAGTTAAATGTGAATATTTCCAAAACAAGGGCCATTTTTTCAGTGGAGCACAGAATTTTGAGTCTCAAAGGAAAGTACAAGTTAAAACAATAATTTGTGCTACACGGATCAACATGGCACACAACAGGCAGAGGCACACAATGCTGCTGACTAGTATGTGGTGGGTCAGGAAAAAAACACTATATCACCTAAGAAAGCGATTATCTACCTGAACAGCTACCTGTTAATCAGCTATGGATATATGACAAATACAAGAACAGGAGTGGAAGGAAGTCTGCTCAAGGCCATTGTGGCTGCTCACACTTGGCTCAGGTTGCCTTTTCTATTCCATTCTTTTCATTCCATTCCCAAATACTACCCTGATTTTCTTCATTCAACAGCTTTTCAAAGTACCTCTTCCATCTTTTCTTGATCCTATACATAAATACAGTATATCTAAAATATATCTTCATCCGCTTTCATAATTAACACATCCATACTCCAGAATTTTTCCTGGATTACATCTAGTAATGTAAAGACAAATAACTGCTTTCTGCCTATTTTAAAAGTAGTTATAATTACATTATGTACAGGCACACAATTGTTTCCCCATAAAAGTTACAAATTTCACATACATTAAAAAAGTCTTTCCCAAAATGTAGATGTTGTACTGTATAAATAAGTGTTTGAAAGGTTTTCTTCAAAGAGAATTTGGAAATAAAATTGAAATTTGACCAAAGGTTTTAATGAAAGCAATGTTTTTGCGACTCTAGCTACAGATGGTCTTTTTTAAAAAATAATTTTTTAATATGCTTCTTCGGGGATATTTAATAGGTAGTTCAGGGTGGAAATTCTGAAACCTCTTGTTTACAGTACCCTTTAAGTGAACCTTGATATAATCTGAAACATTTCTAAAATTCTGCCAGATTAGTGCCATAGCTCATATATTTTCCCCACACTGAATCCTTTTTCAATGTCCTTCTTTTCCATATGCTTGCAATTTGTGATTTGTTTTTCCTTTTGCAGGACTTACGTAATAAAGGATGAACATCAATTTTGTTTTACAAATTCTACAGAATACCACTTGAGGAAAAACTGTTTGTTTCCATCCATCCTTAATCGATAAATTCAAAATGATGTTCAAAAACATATGTCTAAAAATAACAGGGTATACCTGTAGTGTATACGTGTGTCATATTTGAAAAGGGGCACAGACTGGTGAAATTATCATTTGTATCATTTGAACGTCTTGAGCTGTTGGATATATGCCATTTATTTAGCACTTTTAAATACTAAAAAAATGAACTGTTTCTAGAAATTCTATTTTTATTGACCTGCTGTTTTAGATTTTTCCAAATACAGTAGGTTACCAAGTAACATACATTTTTTTTTGTCAATAAAATGTGTTTTAGAACTTTAAGTGAAGAGAATCACAAAGTTTTGAATAATGGGAATGTCTGCAAACTATTTAAAAAGGTGAAGACCCAATGGCAGCCAACATTGCAGTTATTTAACACCTGTGTCGGTATAATTGTTGCAAAACTATTTGGTGCCTAAAAATCAATTTCAAGTGAGAATTCTGTAAAAAAAAATAATAACATAATATACAAAAAATAACTTCTTCCTGCATGTATTTGTAAAAGACTTTAGAGATACTGTAGACCAGGAAGTAATATTAATTTCAATTAACAACAAGTTTTAATGAATTTATAAAAGCTTCATGCATATACAGAAAGTTAATTTATTTCTTTAATTCAATTCAAAAAGTGAAACTCATATATTATATAGATTCATTACACACAGAGTGATATATTTCAAGCGTTTATTTCTTTTCATTTTGCTGATTATGGCTTACACATAATGAAAACTCAAAATTCAGTATCTCAGAAAATTTGAAAATTACATAAGACCAACTAAAAAATTATTTTTAATACAGAAATGTTGACCTACTGAAAAGTATGTCCAGGTACATACTCAATACTTGGTCGGGGCTCCTTTTGCATGAATTACTGCACGGCGTGGCATGGAGGTGATCAGCCTGTGGCATTGCCGATGGTGTTACGGAAGCCCAGGATGCTTTGATAGTGGCCTTCAGCTCATCTACATTCTTGGGTCTGGTGTCTCTCATCTTCCTTTTGACAATACCCCATAGATTCTCTATGTGGTTTAGGTCAGGCCCGTTTGATGGACAATCAATCACAGTGATACCATGGCCATTAAACCAGGTATTGGTACTTTTGGCAGTGTGGGCAGGTGCCAAGTGCTGCTGGAAAATGAAATCAGCATCTCCATAAAGCTTGTCAGCAGAGGAAAGCATGAAGTTCTCTAAAATTTCCTGGTAGACAGCTGTGCTGACTTTGGACTTGATAAAACATAGTGGACCAATACCAGCAGATGACATGGCTCCACAAATCATCACTGACTGTGGAAACTTCACACTGGACCTCAAGCATTCTGTGCCTCTCCACTCTTCCTCCAGACTATGGGTCCTTGATTTCCAAATTAAATGCAAAACTTACTTTTGTCTGAAAAGAGGACTTTGGACCACTGAGCAACAGTCCAGTCCATTTTCTCATTAGTCCAGGTAAGATACTTATGAACATTGTCTCTTGTTCAGGAGTGGCTTGACACAAGGAATGTGACAGTTGTAGCCAAAGTCTCAGATACTTTTGCTTCACATTGCTTCACAATCCTCTCAAGGCTGTGGTTATCCCTGTTGCTTGTGCACCTTTTTCTGCCGCATTTTTTCCTTCCACTTTCCAATAATATGCTTGGATACAGCACTCTGTGGACAGCCAGCTTCTTTAGCAATGACCTTATGTGGCTTACCCTCCTTGTGGAGGGTGTCAATGACTTTCCTCTGGACAACTGTCAAGTCAGTAGTCTTCCCCATGATTATGTGGCCTACTGAACCACACTGAGAGACCATTTAAAGGCTCAGGACACCTTTGCAGGTGTTTTGGGTTAATTGAGTGAAGTGTGACACCACAAGTCTACAATATTGAACTTTTTTACAATATTTTAATTTTCTGAGATACTGAATTTTGAGTTTTCATTACCTGTAAGCCATAATCAGCAAAATGAAAAGAAATAAACACTTGAAATATATCACACTGTGTGTAATGAATCTATGTAATATATGAGTTTCACTTTTTGAATTGAATTACTGAAATAAATTAACTTTTCGATGATATTCTAATTTATTGAGATGCACCTGTATTCTTGGACAAAATGTTGGTGCCCACTAAAACAGAAGACTGTGGTGCTCCCGAATGGTAAAGTATAATAAAAAGTCTGAAAACAAAGCAAAATCACACAAGAAAGGTAAAACTAGAAGCCAAATGAATTATAGTCCAAGGAAAAAAAATACAAGGTTGTAACAAAAAAATATTAATAAATAAACAATTAAATAAATATAAATAAATAAATAAATAAATAAATAAATAAATAAATATTAATGAATAAAGTACCAGAATTCACAATATTTATTGTCAGACATACTAAATGGAAATTTAAAATAGCCGTGTGACTGAAACTGTGTTATGTATTCTCTGAATTTTGTTTCATTAGCACTGATATTCATACCGTCTTGATTATTGTGTCTGTGTATAGGAGAGTGGTAGATCCTGCTGCAATAAATAACTGTACTGTCCCTGTTCCAAGCTGAATAAAGCTGGTTTTGCTAAAGTACCGAGACTCAGCCTCGTGTTTTGGGGTGCAAGACAGGGACTCACATGTCACTATTTATTTTATGAAAAATCATGAATTTTACATTTTTTATTGTCTTCTTTGTCCTTTTTTTAAACAGTTTGTGATGTGTCCATAAAAATTTACAAAGTAATATAAACAAAATTTTCTAGGTGGAAAACTCTTAAGCACTAGTAAGAAACAATCAAATTATAGCAAGTTTTAATAGAAGCCTTATAAACTACAGTTACATAAAATAGATTTTCCACCTAATGGAATTTCTGTCAAAAAGACCAAAGGAAAGGCTTTTGTGAAATCCCCACTGGCACATACACATTCTCCTGTTGCTTACCTCTTTATATTAAGGTATATTGTACCATACCATTCTCTAAGCCTGCTTATCCTGAGCAGGGTAACGGGGTGACTGGACCCTATCCCAGCAAGCATAGGACTCAAGACAGGAACAATCCCCAGGTCATGGCACCAGTCCATTGCAGTGAAACACACTCACACACACGCAAATACTCACTAGGGGCTACTTAGCATCACCAATCCACTGAACCTGCATGGAAACTGGAAACTGGGGCACCAAGAAGAAACTCACGCAGACACAATGGTGGACATGAAACCTCCATACATTGAGGACCAGGGACGCACACCCTGGTCCACTTACTTGAAGGCAGCAGTGATACCACTGCACCACCCTGCTGAAGTATATTCTCAGTCAAAAACCCCTACATGATTTCTCACACATGAGAATAATATTTACAAGTAGAAAGACGAAGAAAGATTACCTTTGTTACAAAGAAAAAGCAGTCTCTAAATAAAGAGATTCTGATTCATTAGTAGTTGAAATTTGTGAATCCTTATACTGCTGAGACTCTTTATTTTATACTTTCAGAAGGTCAGTGGAACTCACTGTACATCTTCCAACCGCCAGTAGTTCAGCCTTATGATAGAAAACTGAAGATTGAAATGGTATTTACCCTGCTGTTTATGAAAGTAATGCACCACCTTGGGGAGGGCTTCAATCTCTCAAAGCTATGAATCACACTCAAATTGCTTAACATTGAGAGATTAAAGAAAAAAAATGAAATGAAAATTGGGAAATAAAGAAACAAAGCAAGAGAGAGACAAACTGATCTTTGAGTCACCTTCAAATCATACAACTCCCTCTCATCCATTGCCTTGTTAAATCACTTCTAAGTAAACAGTCACTAGCACCCCCTTAATAAACATTAAGACAATAATTTATCCATCCATCCATCCATTTTCCAACCCGCTGAATCCGAACACAGGGTCATGGGGGTCTGCTGGAGCCAATCCCAGCCAACACAGGGCACAAGGCAGGGAACCAATCCTGGGCAGGGTGCCAACCCACCGCAGGACACACACAAACACACCCACACACCAAGCACACACTAGGGCCAATTTAGAATCGTCAATCCACCTAACCGGCATGTCTTTGGACCGTGGGAGGAAACCGGAGCGCCCGGAGAAAACCCACGCAGACACGGGGAGAACATGCAAACTCCACGCAGGGAGGACCTGGGAAGCGAACCCAGGTCCCCAGATCTCCCAACTGCGAGGCAGCAGCACTACCCACTGTGCCACCGTGCCGCCCACAATAATTTATTTTAAAAGTAATTCATCTACTCACTAGCAGTCAGTTAAAATGATACTATACAAAGCACTGTGTGACCCATATGTACACGTAACTAAGAAAGTTAAAAAAAAAAAAGAGAGAGAGAAAGAAAAACATAAATGGAATTCTGACAAAGAATGGAGTCTTCCCAAGTTTAGTGGTGGGATTAGAAACTGTGGACTTTTCCTGCCAAATACTGTATATCAAGAAGTCATAGGCTTATAGACCAAAAGGAATCCACATGCCATCTTTCTAGTCTAAACAGACATTCGATACCTCCACTCAGTTTAGGAAACTGTCTATGAATCACAGTTCTAATTTCCTTTCATCCTGGTTACATAACATGCTTTTTAGTGATGAATTTGCTTCTGTGGTAGAAGATACCTTACCAGTCTCAAGGAGCCTGAAGCCTGGTTCACTTCTTATATAGGGTGCTGTCACTGATGAGATGACATGATGTTTTGAGGCAGTTACCTTATAAGAGTCTGGCTCTCCTTCCCAAAGTCTATGAAGGTGTGATGTTAAAGTAACTGGCAAATTTGTGTTAAAATGAAGGAATGTAAGTTTGTGTGAGAAAAATGAAATGGCACCCTGTTTGTTGCAGCAGCAAGTAATCACTTATATGTATTTGTTTATTATTATTAACAATTTTAAAAGTGAAAACACTTTAGGTAGTTTACGAAAATTTTTAGCAACCAGTCCATTTGTAGTGCGTACTGCAACAGTGAGGATAATGTAAATAGTAAGGTAGAAAATTTTAATGCTAAAGTGAGAGCTGCTGCTGACATAGTTGCTCCTGAAAAGACAGTTAAAAAATCCTCCAGCACTGTTACACCATGGAAGACCCAAAGAGTGTCTGATCTAAAGAGAACATGCCAGAGAGCTGAGCGTAAATGGAGAAAAACTAAACTGATTATCTACTATGAGATATTGAAGGCTAAAATAACAGAAAACAACGACATAGTAAGTCTTGAGAGGCGGTGCTATTTCTCTAAAGTTATAAACAACAATGCTAGTAATCTGAGAGTATTGTTCTCTACAATTGATCGTCTGCTAAACCCAGATCACTCAATGGAATGCCTCCAAAAAACTTTCAGTGAAACTTGTGAGGCTTTTGCTATATTTTTAAATCACAAAATTAATGATATTAGAAATAATATAGTACATCTCCCCAATAATGATCGTCTTAAACCCCAGTACTCAATTTTATACAAATTAAATTCTTTCACCAGGATAGATATAAAACTAGACATTAAGCCCGTTACAATAATGGGCGGTAGAACAGTAGTGAATAAACATTGCGCACAGCACCGTGTGATGCGTGGCGCGGCCCGCGCATGCACACTTCACCAGAAGACACACACACACGGACACCCTGGACGCACACAGGGGTTTTATTAAAGAGGATAATTTCTCAACTGAGACCCTCCTCCTGCGTCCTTGACCCAATACCAACAAGTTTTTTCATCGAAGTATCTGATGTGCTAATTGATAGTATTCTTGACATAGTAAACTCATCATTAGATATGGGGGTCTTTCCAGACTGTCTCAAGACTGCTATAGTTAAACCCATGCTCAAGAAAAATAATCTTGACTAGTCTGCTTTTGAAAAATTTAAGCCTATTTCTAACCTGCCTTTCTTAAGTAAAATCCTAGAAAATGCAGCCATCATGCAATTAAATGACTACCTCAATAAACATGCTTTTCTTGATAAGTTTCAGTCAGGTTTTAGAACAAATCACAGTACAGAAACTGCACTCATTAAAGTAGTAAATTACTTGCGAGTAAATACAGACAGAGGTCGTGTATCTATTCTCATCCTCTTAGATCTGAGTGCCACATTTGATTCCATCGATCACAATATTCTTAGAAATTGCCTTAGTCAATGGGTGGGCTTCTCTGGCAGTGTCTTAAATTGGTTTGAGTCTTAGCTGGCAGATAGAAAATTCTTTGTTAGTTGTGGTAAATATACTTCAAAGGCACATGATATTCTATATGTTGTTCCACAAGGATCTATCCTGGGTCCACTGCTCTTTTCGAGATGCATGCTTCCATTAGGTCAGATTATCTCAAGGCATAACGTGAGCTACCACAGCTGTGCTTATGACACGCAACTGTATTTATCAATAGCGCCTGATGACCCCAACTCTCTTGATTCACTGACACAATGTCTTACTTGTGTTTCTGAATGGATGAGTAGTAATTTTTTCAAACTAAATAAGGAGATAACAGAAATTTTAGTGATTGGTAAAAATTGATATAATGAGGGTATTAGAAATAAACTTGATCCATTAGGATTAAAAGTCAAGACAGAGGTAAAGAATTTAGAGATAATTATTGACTTTGACCTAAATTTTAAATCACATATTAATCAAATTACTAGGACAGCATTTTTTCACTTAAGAAATATAGCAAAAGTTAGATCTCTTATAACTTTGCAAGATGCTCAGAAATTAGTTCACGCTTTTGTTTTCAGTTGACTAGATTACTGTAACGCACTCCTCTCAGGAATACCCAAAAAAGACATCAATCGATTGCAACTATCGCAGAATGCAGCTGCAAGAATCTTAACTAGGAAAAGAAAATCCAGGCACATCTTTCCAGTTCATGTCACTACATTGGTTACCTGTGCCATTTAGAATTGACTTTAAAATACTGCTTATGTTTTACAAAGCCTTAAATAATCTCACTCCATCCTATATTTTGGAATGCTTCTCATCTTAAACTCCAAATCGCAACCTTAGATCTTCAAATTAGTGTCTGCTTATAATTCCAAGAGCAAAACTTAAAAAAAGTGGTGAGGCAGCCTTCTGCTGTTATGCACCTAAAATCTCAAATAAATTGCCAATAGAAATTTGCCAGGCTAATACAGGCTAATTTAAAAAACTGCTAAAACCCATTATTTTAAAATGGCTTTCTCATACCTACATTTTAGTTTAACCCTGATATTCTGTATATGCATTTAATTGTCATTATCATTCATGGTGGCTCTGAAATCTGTACTAACCCTTATTTTCTCTGCTGTTCTTTTTCCGTTTTTCTGTGGTGGTGATCTGATCAAAGCACCGTGATGTCCCTACATTGATTGATTGAAGGCCAAAGGTCCACATGACCATCATCATCAAGTTCTTCCATGTGAAGCCTGAAAACCATGAGGACTGATTCATTTATGTTACATAGAATGCCTAGAGGGGGCTGGGCAGTCTTGTGGCCTGGAAACCCTACAGATTTTGGTTTTTTTTTCCTCCAGCCATCTGGAGTTTTTTTTTTTGTATGTTTTTTCTGTCCTCCCTGGCCATCGGACCTTACTTTTATTCTATGTTAATTAGTATTGCCTAATTTTATTTTTATTTTTGTCTTTTTTCTCTTTCTTCATCCTTTAAGGCACTTTGAGCTACATCAATTGTATGAAAATGTGCTATATAAATAAACGTTGTTGTTGTAGACTTCAAACCCTGAGGTTGTGTGTTCAAATCCCACTACTAAAACTGTCACCCTGCACAAGTCACTTTACCTGCCTGTGCTTCATTTGGAAAAAACAAAAAAGAAATTAAACCAATTACATTATAAATGCTGTAAGTCACCTTGGATAAAGGTATCAGCCAGATAAGTAAATGTAATGTAAAAATGCATCTATTACTTGTTTGCTCTTAGGTAACAAGACCTTAACAAAGTCTTCTTCTGGTGTTAGTAACACCAGTATTACAAAACATCATTAAAGTGCGTAGTCATCTCTGCAATGTAACCTACTAAAATAACTTCACCTTGGAATGGCCCAATGCAACTTAAGTGAGACATATTTCTCTTGATATTGCTTACACAAGTCCTGTGAATCATTTATATTAAGAAGCAATTTTACCAACGTAAAAAAAGGGTCTTAATATGCCACATTTCACAGATGATTAACTTATCTTCTGATGTTTTATAAACAGAATGAATAAGAAAAAGAGCCTTTGTTAAAGTCTTGTTATATAAGAGTAAATGAGTAATAGTTGCATTTTATCAGTATCTAAACTATCCAAAACTAAAATGTCACCTTAAAATTCAGGCTTCTGATAAGCACAAACTTCTAAGCTTATACCAAGCTATAGTTATACTTTAGCAGTCAAATGTTCAGTTGATTGAAAGCAATCATTCTGTAGCAAAGGTTTATACTGGTGATGAATAAGAAAGTTCTTGGCCTGTGAAAAAGTAAGATACCAGTTCCCAATTTTATCTACTTGTGTTAAAATACTAGAAATGTATGCACTGGACACTTTCAATTTGTAAGATTTAAAATGCATTGATTAAATAAAACCAAACATCACAATTCAATTATATCATAACAATATTTTTTAAATTTGAATCTACATATTACACTTAGAGAACAAAACAGAGAATTTATAATTTGGCTGTTAAATTTTACATGTTTAAAATGTCCATAGACAAACTGTCTGAGAGACGTGCTTTTATAATAACATCAGGAAAGCCAATGGGCTTTTATATCATTCTAAATTCACATTTGTGGAGAAGGAATGTGTAATAAAAGTCACTACATGGATGAGTTTTAATATTTGGCTTAAATTGTCACCATGACAATCTATCAATCATTCAATTAAAGTCAGAGACAAAATGTTCCAAGGATCTTGCTGTACTATACATTCTAATTATCTTACACACATTTCTGTAAACAGATGTAATTTTCCCAAAAAAAAATTGAAATAATTATAACAGCATTTTATCGATGTAAAGGTAAAAGATATCTTTTAATTTATGCTAATTATTATTTTATATCTTTGGTGTGATTTTTTGTTAATATTGTTAGCATCATTTTCAAGTAGCCCTTGTAAATTAATATGACAAAATAAAAATGAGACTAAGAAAAGAAATTATAAAATGCTTAAAACAGCATTTTTTTCCCTTATTGCTCTCATTAAAATGATCTAATTAAACAAAATGGATTGTTTAATTAACGTTAATTAGAAAGTCAGTTACTTGTCATTATACAGTATTGTATGCATTTTATAATTCATGCAGTGTACATGTTTTTTTTTCTAGATGCTCTTGTTTTATGTCCTATCCTAAAGAAATATATAGGTATCCTTGAAACAGGCCACAGTGGCCCTGTGTTATGTTCCATCCAGGATTGGTTCCAGCCTTGGTGTGACTGATGATGAGATAAGCTGCTGCTATGCATAACATGTAAATGTAAAATGCACATTTAGGAAATGGATAAATAGATGAGCAAAAATGATGCTAAAAATCAGTCAATGGTCTTTTTTCTTTGGTTTATGTATGTATTTATATTTCACAGTAGAACATTACCACAGAACGGGCTGCACGGTGGCGCAGTAGTAGCGCTGCTGCCTCGCAGTAAGGAGACCTGGGTTCGCTTCCCAGGTCCTCCCTGCGTGGAATCTGCATGTTGTCCCCGTGTCTGCATGGATTTCCTCTCACAGTCCAAAGGCATGCAGGTTAGGTGCATTGGCAATCCTAAATTGGCGTTTGTGTGTGCCCTGTGGTGGGCTGGCACCCTGCCATGAGTTTTGTTCCTGCCTTGTGCTGGCTGGGATTGGCTCCAGCAGACCCCCGTGACCCTGTGTTAGGATATAGTGGATTGGGAAATGACTGACTGACCCTTACCACAGAACACTGTACAGTGATATTAATGAGCAGTACATTGTAAATAAAGGAATTTTAAAATAGCAGAAAATTGTACTTGTTTATACAAGGAGAGTCATAACTGGAATCATAGTTGATAAGGATGAAGTCCAACAAAGGTCCAAGAAAAACTAGCTTGAAAAATGTAGTTATTTAATACTAGAATTACCAGAGCCTATAAGAAAACTCGTAAATCCGGCCCACCTTAAATCCTTTCTCACCTCTCTGTCAGCATCTTTTGTCCTGTAAATGTGTCAATAAGCAGCAAGCAGCCTGGTATCCCATTCCCCCGCCCACCGCTGCAGTTCAATTCACAAAGAAGTTTCTCAGTGCTAATTGTTTATCTTCGAGTGCAGTGCTGGAACTTTATAGGGTAAAAAAGTACATCGTCATTTGGAATACATACATTTCATGTGTGTTCCGTATCAACAACAATCTATGTAAAAACGTTGTTAACACAGAAACGTTTTTCATGTTTTAGCAATAATTGACAAAATGTAGACATGAAATGTATAATGTGTGAAGCCTGAAATACAAATATGAAATAAACACTTTCACAAAAGGTACAAGTATAATAAAACAAGTGCACTTTTATTCAAGAATTTAACTGAAGAAAAAAGAAAGTAGGTTACGGTAGGCAGTTGATACGACAGCTTGCGCGGTGCAATGCTAAGAACTGCTGCCTTCCGATCAAGAGGTCGTGGTTTCAATATCAGCTGCTTCCCAAATTTACCATTTTGAGTAGTGAGCTGCTGTTATTGTTAATATCATACAATAAAAATATACATTTGATTTGCGTCTGTAAATTTATAGTACTTGTCAAAGTTAGTGGTTTTTTTTTTCAGTTTTATTGTCTCACTCACGTTCAAGCTCCCACACCTCCGTACCCCCCATCTGATGCCGTTTTCAGATAAGACATGGTATATACGCCCTCTTTATTTGAAAACCGTGTCAGATCTTGTGCGCGAACGAGACTGGGACTGGGAAAACTGTGGACGTGGATGTGAGTGGTGTGCGTGACTGAGAATGACTGTGGATGTGAATTTTTTTTATTCAGTTTTATTCTTCAGTGTTCCGGCTCACGCTGAATTAGTATGCACCTTCTGATCCATGATATCAAAGCCACACTGACAAAAAAACAGAGACTTAGGTATACAGTATATGACATTTGGAATAATTCATTTTATGACCTGCATTGTACATTTCGGAAAACATTGCAACATTATATTCATTTGCATACCTTCATGCGGTTGTAGTCAGTGACCGCGTTTGTTTTTTTTTTTTTTTTTCCGATCTTGGCCAGTGTCCATATGTTGCTGCATGGTGGTATTTCTTTTGAACTCAAGGAGATGCAGAGGACAGAATACTACAGAGGTCAGTTCCGCGCTATATACAATCATCAGATTCAAATGTTAACAGTTCCCACACACACCCAAGGACCGTCCTTCCTGAATTTACAACATGTGTATAAGGTGTGAAGCCTGAAGTCCAAATATCAAAAAAACACTTTCACAAAAGGTACAAGTATAAGAAAACAAGTGCACTTTTATTCAAGAATATAACTGAAGAAAAAAGAAACCAGGTCATGGTAGGCGGTTGATACGACAGCTTGTGTGGTGCAATGTTAAGAACTGCTGACTCCCAATCAAGAGCTTCTGGGTTCAATGCTGGCAGCTTCTCGAGTTTACCGTTTTGAGTAGAGAGCTGCTCTTATTGTTAAAATTATACAATAAAAACGTACATTTGATTTGAGTCTGTAACAGCTGCTGTAAATTTATAGTGATTGTCAAAGTTAGCGTTTTTTATTTCAGTTTTATTCTCTTACTCACGTTCACGCTCCCACAACACCTCCCTGCCCCCCCAAACCCCCGATCTGACGCTGTTTTCAGATAAAGACGTGTAATTGACTGGGAATAATTGTGGATGTCAGTAGTGCGGTTGTTACAGACGCTTCCTGCTTGCTGCTTATCGACACATTTACAGGACAAAGGATGCTGATGGAGAGGTGAGAAAGGATTTAAGGTGGGCTGGATTTACAAGTTTTTTTGTGGCTCTGGTAATTCTAGTGTTAAATAAGAATGAAATCATATTGTTACAAATGCAACCACTTATCAGTTCCTACAAGTATTGTTTTCAAGGTAACACAAAAGGGGCCAGAAGTTCCATTTAGGAGACTGCAATGTCTGCCTCTTCTCTCCCCAGTGAAACGGACAACATAACAACACCAGGCCCAGATGACAAAGGCTACATCCACGCTACTATTTTTTTTTACTTAAAAACTGTGGTATTAAACAAAAATGATGTGTCCACAGTAGAATTTTCACATTGTTTACAAAAGTAACTATGCAGACTAAGTGACTGCAAATGCATATGATGTCGACATTCAGACACACTGGGCATGCACACATCATTGGAAAAAATCCTTGAAGTGACAGAAAAGCCATCAGCCAATTTATTTATTGTAGAACTGTAGTGACTAGTAAATTATGTCTTTTGTGCATGTCTACAACAACAAAAACACTTATTTATATAGCACATTTTAATACAAATTATGTAGCTCAAAGTGCTGTACAAGATGAGGAAAGAAAAAAGAAAAATATAAAAATAAGATTAGACAATACTAAGTAACAAAGAATAAAGTAATGACCGATGGCCAGTAGGACAGAAAAAACAAACAAAAAAAAACTCCAGAGGGCTGGACAAAAAAGAACAAAATCTGCAGGGGTTCCGATGCCATGAGACCACCCAGCCCCCACTAGGCATTCTATCTAACATCAATGACCTTAATCAGTCCTCATGGTTTTCATGCTTCACGTGAAAGAATTACACGATGATGGTCATGTGGACATCTGACCTTCAATCCATCAATGTAGGGACTGCATTGCCTGCAGTGTTCAAACTTTACAAAATGCAATTTAAATGCATTCAGGTAAGCAACACAGTAATTGCTATGGAAAGCAACTCTTCCGTGTCTGCTATTTTGGAATATGTTTACCAATATGTTTAGTGACCTATAAGGAAATGAGAAATTGTAATGCATAAGCACAATCCAATCAGGAAAGGACTACATAATAAGCAGAGACAAATCAGAGCTTGGTGAGAGTGTGTGTTTTTGAAAATCTGCACTTTTGCTTGTCTACACTATAATGCTGTTGCTGCATTTTCAGAAGCACGCAGCTCTGAAGAACATTTTGGAAAGTTTCCATTTTTGTGGGTTGAAAACACTGCCGTAGTTTAGATGAAAAGCAAATATTGAGAATAATACAGCTCTTTATTAGTCAGAATCTGTTGTTAGTTTGATCCTCTTACTTCTTGTATTATTCCAACCTTCTCATTCTTGGCATGTATGGGTCAAACCAACTGATTATGAGAGTGTGCCCTGTAATGGACTAGCTCTCTGTCCAGGGTTGCTTTCTGCCTTTTTATTGAATGTTGCAAGGGCAGTTTCTAATCCCCTGCAATCATGCACTGGGTTTGGGAAATGAATGAACAAAAGAGCTTCTAGTTTTAAATTATAATGTGTATGCAGAAGGAGCCTCAACAACAAACACTACACATGGAAAAACTCCTAATAATTGGTGATAAGAGTAATTCTAAAACATTGGTAGACGTTTGTCTCGTTATAATTTAAGATGCTAGCATGACATATGTGAAGATGTTATTAACTCTTCGTCCCTTATAAGCTCTGTTAAGTTAAAGACCCACATTATGGAAAAGGAGTGAGGATGCTCAATCAGGAAATGAGCATAAAAAAAAACCAAAACAATACCACGCCACCTGGGATCCTTGCACAAAAAGTATACAGTCAAGGAAAAGAGTGTTATTAATCAGCCTAAGAAATCCATTTATTTTTGCAGCATAAATTATTACTTCTAGTGAATGACCTTGTACATGTGTGCTCAAAACCCCCAAATCTGACAAGTATCAAATCAGTGTCATAATTAAGAGAGGATGTCACAATGGCACAGTAATTAGCACCGTTGCTTTACAACTCCAGGAATCTTTGTTAAAGCTGTATTTGGGACTGTGTTTTTGTGAAGTTCAGAGGTTCTCCTTACCTTCCCCACAAGAAGTATTTTGATTTCCTCCCAAATAGATTTGACTTTTAGCCTCCTAGAAAAAGATGCATTCACTGTAAGCAGTAAAAGTCACTGAGGATTTACCAAAACAGCCTCCTCAAAAAACTTTACTGCTTAACAATAATTAGTGTACAAAAACACTTAATTAGTTCCTTTAAGACCCTCTAAGATTCCAATTATTACCACATTTTTACATAGTGAACCTCTCCAAGTTGTTCATATTTGACTTAAGCTTGACAGTCTCTGCAGAAACTGAGAATGATTCTGTTTTTGAAACTGATCAGTAGATTATGAGGCATTCCTTCTGCCTCACAGAGATTGTACTCCTGGGTGGAAACTGTGCCCTGCTGTGCTAATATGAAACCTGAAGTTCCAAGCAGAGCCATTTTCACTTGGATAGCAGTGACCCTGGCAGTGAGAAGCTCTGTAATTTAGCCGGAGGATACCTTGGCCGTCTCAGGCTTTCACAGCACTTGAAAGGAGAAAGAGACCCTACAGATATTGCAGCAGAGTGTTTTCTGTTTTTTGACCTTATTACAGTGGAGAGGTGTACAGTTTTAGAGTATTTGCGATAAAGCTTACAAGATTCTTTTTAAATATTGCTGGAAAAATTAGTAATTTTGTACATCGTTAGAACACATCCTCCGACATGCTCTAGTTAGTCCCAAAACATGTATGTATTTACATTGTATTTATTTATTTAATTTTTATTTTCTTCAACTTTAAAACAGTTTATAATGTCTATTCAGCCATTCTGTTCATTCTTATTCTTCCTAAATTTAAATAGAACAAATAGATATTAAAAAAGAAAGACACTAAAAGTGGCGTTTTTTAAATTCTCAAGTGGGTAATTGATTTCTGATTGCAAAAACAAAGAAAGTGTTGTTATTTGAACTGCCTGTATAAAAAATGTTGGATATAATGTAGTCTAATATTTTTCTCCTTTTTCTCTTTTTGAAATTACTTCAGATTCTGAAAATTTGCATAATTTTTAAATGTGTAGTTTATTTACATAGCAAGGTTTTTTCAACCATAGTTTAAATAATTTCTCCTCACTGTTGTTTGACCCAGACAAACAATGTCCTGCATTATTAGGTGCATCTTCTCATAACATAAATACATAAAGAGCCTGCTTCAGGCACCAGGATTTCTTATTATGGTGGGCCTATATTTGTCATGGGTGGGCCTAATGTTATTTTTATTACTGTTAAATATCCAATCATTTAAAAAATGATTAATGATTTAAAAAAGTCCAGTCATACTAACATAAATGGTGATTTTTGTTAACACTAATTTAAATTCACTTGCAAATGGTGAAGATAAATTGACTGCCTACCTTTTTTTGATACATAAGACATATCGGCTTATCACAAGGCACAAAAAGGCAAATTATATCTCTCTATTATATTAAAAAAATCATGCAACGAGACAAGACTTTTTTGAAGATTTTTTCAAGTCCTGCGAGATGAGAATTTGGTCATGAGATTTTTTCAAGTCACGCCCTCCTCTCAACCATATTCAGCCATGCACACTGTAATCTCACCTCTCATTTGTGTGAATGCTTTTGACAGACACAGTGTCTGCTCTCTCAGCTCTTATAAATTTTAACATTTTCCTCACTTTAATTTCTCAATTAAAGAAGATGTATTATGTCCAAATCTTATTTGAAGAATTTCATCAAAAAGGGTTATCAACAGAAAAAATGAGTACACAAGCAATCCTAGCACAGAGAAATGATGAAGTCAAACAAATTAATGGTAAAAATGTCGATCAGTTACATGGCAAATTGGTTAAACGCATATTAATAAAATATGCTGAAACAGTTGGTGGTGATCGTGTGGAAGATGAAAACATCAGCTTACAATGTCCAGAAGAATATCTACAACCGTTAACACCGTCTGGTCTTCCACTGCATGAATTACTGTAGAAAGAAGGATGAAAGGTAATGTAGAACATCTTCCACGATTAACATTACACAACAAAGGAGATCTTGATATGCCATTTGTATTTAAACATTAACAGTTTCCCATTAGAATAGCTTTTGCAAAGACAACTAACAAATCTCAGAGCCAAACATTCGAAAAAGTTGTTTTATTTAATAGACAGAAAGAAACGAAATTCAATCACAAGCAGTTATACGTTGCATTGTCACGATTAAAGTTCAAACACAGAATCAAAATTCAATGCAATACTGATGAAAATGTCATTCAAAAAACTGTTTTTACTGAAGTTTTACAGTAAAAGTGTAAGTTTAAAAAGTATTTGCGTGTTAATTTCAAAGTTAAACAGAACGAAATCATATTACGCAACGAATAACTCTAACGAAACATAAAACATAATTTACTTTCAAAATATTACGTTTTACTCTTTCATAATATGGTTAATTACTCGCTGTAATGTAAAATAATTCTAGTATTAATATGTAAAAATTCCCATGAAAATAAAAATCTGTTTAAATTGTACATCCACATCCCCATACACGAGCAACAGAACCGCAAAGAGGCTAGCGGGTAGCATAGGCACGGGGGTTGGTGAGCAAAGCGAGCAGGGGGCAAAGCCCCCTAGTCTGTTGTAATTTTGACCATTATAGTACAGTATTATGTAACAGCAAACAGTCTGATTACCATTTTGCCATTCTTGGCAGTTTTTGTAAGCATATCTGATATGTGCATTTCCAGCTTCCAAATACACAAGTGAATCTGTGCTCAACTAGAATATTGAAAAAATGGCAAAACCACATCTTTTGATATCCTCTAATCCAGCTCCGCACTATTATCTTTTGTATCAATAAGCCCCAATGCTGCACACCTTACTGGCTGTAACAGAAGCTGGAAACTTTAATATCGATTGAGTTAGTTGTTCATGGATATCAGAAAAACCCTTGACCTTCAGCATTTGGTGGCTGGGTGGTCACAGATTTTTCAAACTTACTCAGTAATACCAATTGTAGCTCACCTATCGCTAAAGTAAACACATGCAGCTAGTTGGGGGGCTTCCACTCACCACTGGGGCATTATTGAAATTTCCAGTGCAGACATTTTGTTATTTGTTAAGCCATCATTCACATTCCCCTTCAACAAGACATTTCAGTGAGTCATTCAAATAGATTCAGTGGAGCTCAACAGGAGTGCTAAAGTAACTTCAGTAAGTTACATGTTGACAGCCTCTGGTTAACGTCACATGTCCTGAGTAGCTGTGATTGCCGACATTTTAAGTCAATCTAATTTTCTAAACCTGCTTATGTGGATGTGCAGTGTATAATTACCATCCATATGTGCCCTGCGGTGGGCTGGAGCCCTGCCCAGGGGTTTGTTCCTGCCTTGTGCCTTGTGCTGGCTGGGATTGGCTCCAGCAGACCCCCGTGACCCTGTGTTAGGATATAGCGGGTTGGGTAATGACTGACTGACTGTTAACTTTCCAAATACTTTTTAAGAGTTAAATAAACTTTTCTAGTGATAAAGTCAACATTTGTGATTTTGTAAGTTTATAATCAACTTGATATTTTAATCAAGTGAGTTGTGTACTACAATTCTTGTATGCAGTATAGGCTAATTTTCATTAGAAGAAAAAAATATAAAACCAAAGCCACAAGGTGTGCCAATGAGGAAAGTGGGTGCTAGGCCAGATAGATAGATAGATAGATAGATAGATAGATAGATAGATAGATAGATAGATAGATAGATAGATAGATAGATAGATAGATAGATAGATAGATAGATAGATAGATAGATAGATAGATAGATAGATAGATAGATAGATAGATAGATAGATATCAGATCAAGACATTGCCATTAGTACAGACCATACTTGTGATCTTATTGACTTTGACTATGTCATAACTGCTGGTGCTAGGCATGATGATCCCATCATCTTAAAAACAGTCGCCTTCTGTTTTTTTTGTTTTTTTTTAACATACTACAGTCCCTAATGTTTGTATTTAATGGAAAAATAAACAAAAGACATCCACTAACTGAGAGATCTTTGGGCAAAAACAACCTTGTTAATGAGCGAGAAGGAATGGATGGCCAGATTCATTCAAGATGACAATCACTCAAATAATATCTCTTCTAAACATTGTTGATCAGAAGAGCATCTTTGAATGTGCAGCATGTTGAACCTTGCAGTGGATGCTGCAGTGGCAAAATACTGCCTTTGCAGGTAATAACATTAAAGATAGATTACAGTAGGCACATGATCTGACAAACCAAACAGAATTTGGCATAAACAGTGTAAATCAATGGCTCAATCTTGCCCTTTGCCAGTATTACAGGCTGGCAGGGTGAATATGATGATATAGGGACTGTCTCTTTGCTACACATTTGGCCTCTTTAAACCAGCTGAGTAGCTGTCTGAAACTATCTAAGCATTGTTGCTGACCATATTAATCCCATTAAGGCCAGAATCTATCATTCTTCAAATGAATGCTTCTAGCAGGATAATGCACCGTATCACAAAGTACACTTCCCCCACAAATGTAACAGTGACTTACCAGGTGTGCAGCATGAGTGTATGGCCAAGGAACTGAGTGATGATTTTGAGTTAAGATGGGCCAGCATCCCTAAGGAATGTTTCCCTGTTGAATCCATACCACAAAGAGCTCATGCTGATCTTGAATCAGAAGGTTTATGCCTTGTACAAGACAAGACGAACCTAAAAATGTGGCAAGTGAACATATTTTAAATTTTTTCTGTCAATCAATGTAAATTCTCCTTTCACGCTATCACTTCAGCCCTGGTTATAATCCACCATTTCTGGCACTTTCACATGATGTGGGGTTAGAAAGTCAGACAGTTCAAGGAAAAACTGCGGCATATCCAGAACTGAGTATCTCCTAAAACAACCTGGGAATTTCACAGAAGAAAACTCAATATAATTCCTAGGATTATGCCAGCTTTGCTCAAGTGTAAGCAATGGCATAAAACTGATCTACTTTGCATGAAAATGTTCAAACAGCCTTGTAGCCTTGTGTTAGACATGGTTACATTTATGCAACTGAGTCAACAATAAGTTTAGTTATTCACTTGTGCCTGCTGTTTTACAGTAAATTTTATTTTTCCTATTTGAAGCTTGTTATTTTTGTTATTTTATTTGTATTTCCCATAAAATATTACTCAAAGAATTTTAGATGTTTGTCTTGGAGCTGTTCTGAATACATGTTATCAGTTCCTGTCCTAACATAACATTTACAAACCTCCTTAATCCATTTCAGTCCCACTCAGGGATGGAACCAGCAGCTTTGTGAGCAATGCAGGAAATGCCCCGGATGTGGCAGTAGTCCATCACAGTGGGATAATTTGGAATCAACAGTGAACCTAACGCACATCTTTGGTGACAAAGGAAAAATAATGACTATGCATGGAATTTGTATCCAGAAAAATAGGTTTGTGAAGCAACATCACTAACCATTGCACTATTAAATCAGACAATTTCTTTGGTGACCTTGAAAGGATTTTTCATACTGAGCTGTAAGGTCCTGTGTTTATTTTTTGCTTTTTCAAATTTCCTGTAAAGTGAACTTTTTATTATAATTGTGCATGCTTACACAACCAAGCCCTTGAATGTTTAGTGCTTTTTATTGCCTTTGTAAGTTTTATACCTAAATATTGTTGGATACCAGGCGTTTTAAATGTCCTAGATATTAAATACTAATATCATTTATGTTTAAGTCTGCTAATTCAGAAGATGAAATTTGTCTGTCATCCTTTCTCTTTTTAAATATAACACAAATCTCTGTTACTAAAATGTTATATAAATGTGAAAGTTACAATAGGACAAAGAATACTTTTTGCTTAAACTGGAATGCAGCAGTCAAAAATAGAATTAAGTGCAAATTACATAAGATGAATAATTCAGTGTCTTGTATGTCTGCAGTACTAGGGTGTTGTACCGTGTTAGCTATTTTGGATGTGGTAAGAAGTTAAGCAAAATGACACCTTGGACAAGACTGCTACTTGCAACAAATGGGGACTGCAATGGGCTGTTGGTTTGCACCTCACTATGCAAGCCTATTTATGGCAAAATTAGAGGAAGATTTTATGTCAACATGCACCTTAAAACCAATGTATTATCTTCTTTACATAGATGACATCTTCATAATCTGGACTGCCAATGAGAAGGACCTCCTCCATTTTCATAAGGAATATAATTCTTTCTACCCCAACATAAAGCTGAAGCTTAATTTCTCAAAAACAGAAGTCAGCTTCCTTGACACCACAGTTCAACTAAAAGATAACTCACTTGTAACTTCTGTTTGTCACAAACCGACAGACAGATGGACTTTCCTTAAAAATTATTAGCTTCCACCCCAAACAAAAATGGTGCTCCATTATTTTTAGCCAAGCAATATGTTACAGCCATATTTGATCAGACCCGACAGACCAGGATAAACAACTGCAGGAGCTTAGACAAAATTTCATTAGACAAGGTTATGCCCCCAAAGCAACAAACACTCAAATAAGTAGAGCTATTGCCATTCCCAGAGACAACCTTCTGGAAAATAAAAACAAAGACAACAAGAAGCTCATCTCCTTTGTTGTCACCTATAGCCCACATCTTGAAGCACTTTGTAAAATTATAAAAGAACTTCAGCCAATGCTAAACAATGACGAAACTCTGAAAAATGTATTCCCAGAACCACTCCTCCTGGCAAACAAACAACCACCAAACCTGCAGCAACTAATTGTCTAAAGCTCCCTAAGTGAACCAAAAGAAAAGGGCACATCTCCCTGCCTACAGAAGAGATGTAAAACGTGTCCTTACATTTATGATACAGATTGTGTAGTTATACCACACTGCTGACTAGAACATCACATAAAGGGATCTTTTCCTGCAGATCATCTAATGTGGTCTACCTAATTCTGTTTATGAAATGTCCCAACACTGCACTCTATGTGGGAGAAACAAGCATAAAGGTTTTGGGTATCAGAGGTGAAACCAATTTAATTGGCAAGATACCTAGCACTGCTTCTGTCATTTTTATTGTTATCTTATGTAGACATGTTATTTCTGATAATAGGTTAGGTACTGCAAAAATGCACCTATTACTTCTTTTTTTTATGTAATAAGACCTTAACAAATACTTCTTTGGGTCTTCATAACTCTTATAAAGCATCAGTAGTTATGTTATTCATCTCTCTGGCATAATGACGTGATGGTAAACTTACTTGCTATTATGAAGGATTCACAAGTCTTATTCTAAATATGTAATATCAAGAGAAATGTATCTCAGTTAAGCTATCTCAGACCACTCCAAAGTGAAGTTTTGTTAGTAGGTCACATTGCTTAGATGAGTAAATAATTTACTGATGTTTTGCAAGTGTTATGAAGACCCAAATAATTGTATGTTAATTTCTTGTTACATAATAATGTCTTACCTTTATCTGCATAGTAAATCTGGGCCAGGAAGTGATATAACTGTTTCAAATTATACATAATGATGGTGCTTTGCATTCATTTTAACATTTATGTCTTTTTAACATAATTTGATATCTTAGATTTTCAAACACATATTATCCAAATCAGCATTAAATGGGGGCCCATAGCCTATTCCTGCAGCTCTGGGTGCAAGGCAGGGCTCCCACACATCATAGGGCTTACTCACACACACACACTTACCATGCCAGTTTAGGTATGCCAATTACACACACCTCTTTGGAGATGTAAGAGAAAGGCTGGTGTAATTTGAGAAAACCCCATGTAATCATTGTTAAAGCATGCAAACTCCACACAGACAACAACTGAGCAGGGATGTCATCATGAAAGTAAAAAAACTAACAATGATAACATGACGTAAATTTAACAACTGGTCTGTGCTATAAATTTGTTTTCTGTATGATTCCAATAATTTTGATCATTTTTATAGTCAAAATTGCTGAAATGGTGCATTTCCTGTTCAAATAAATAGGAGAAATTCAAGGTGCGGCAGCAACAAGTTGAGCCTCACCTCAGACTGCGCTATCCTTCACATGCTGGGTTGATGCATGCAATTGGCGCATGCCTGTTGCTATCTCTCTTTATGTCGCCATTATAATGTTTGCAGACACATTTATTATACACCCTGACTTTCCACAGTCTGGCTAATATCTTTAATGAATGTGTGTGTCATATTTAGTCTTGCTGATCGGACATAAAACCACAGTGAAAAGCACAAGGTGAGCCAGACAGTACCGTGCTGCACTGAAGGATGGCGCATGTTAGCCCAATAGGTGCTTGTTGCTGCTGTTCTTCTACGCAGAGGCTCAGGGCGCCAATAAGTTAGTGATATCAGAAAGTCAAGTGCACTGCAGCAGTCTGTTTATTTTTATTTTTTCCTCTGAATGTCTGCCAAAATGGAAGATTAAGATTTTTAAAACTAAAGGACAATAAGGAGGACTTTTACAAGAAAGTGATGGAGATTTTTGTGGAGAAGGATAGGTGCATGGACTTTATTTACAAATAAAGGTAAGACCCTAAACGGTTTTCAATTTTATATAAAATGGGCTCAGACTAAGAAAAAAAAATCCAATACTTAAAAACGAAATTTTGACCATAAATAAAATATTTTTTTGTTTTTCTTATCCTTTTGTTGAATAGTCTGTATTAAAATTTATTAAAGCATCAGAATTAAAAGCTTTTAAAAACAACTAAATATTTCAATTAAGGTCAATTTTTTTTTGTACACCACTCTATACTTTCATTTGTATTGAATGAGTACGAATTGTGGAATTGCAAATGAAAATTTAGAACACATGGAGGGTGCAGAGCAAATGCGCTCTCTCTGCTCTCTCTCGTCGCTATAAATATAACGTTCTTTCTTAGCCAAATATGTCCTTTACCTATGTGTGTGTAAAGAATGCTGATGAGATATGAAAAATAGCCAGTAGTCAATGTACATGCTGCCAACTGAATAGTCAATAAGCTACTGTTTTGGGTTCATATATTTGTAAATCTGACTCTGACGTAGTCAGTGCCTCACCAGCCATGAACCTCACTGCATGTCGCTACAATTGAGTATGGGGTTTGAGACTCTAACCACTGTCTCCATCTCTAACAGCATGTAAGATAACTTACACAAAATACATCTTGTGTACATTACTTTTTACATACTGTACATGCATTTCAGATTTAATTCATATCAGTGATGGACTTGTACTTAGAATTTTAAATGAGGTGTTTGAAATGCAACAGTAGTGGTGCATATCCTTTATCCTTTTCCACAATAAAAATGATTCTGACAACTGTAGGAACGTTCCAGAAATACGGCCTGACGCTGCTCCTTGCTTAGAAAATGGCATTCTGACACCCAAAGAAAGGAATAACTGATCTGTTGTTTTACCTGGAGATCATAGACTGGGCATAGCAAAGTACCACTGTATCTTCATTTTTTTCTGGAGCAGCACTATGAAACTAAACAAATAGGGAATCAGATTGAGATCTTGTTGTTCTTTATAATTATTAGAGGCTAGGTTTGCTGGTGTACTTCTTCACATGTACTTGTTGAGTTACAGAAGTATAAAGCTGTGTGCTATTAGAAGTTGCTAAGAGGGTTGTTTAATTTTTTATGCTTTCCCTTTAGATTTTTTTGCCTTTAGATTTTTGTTTTACTAAAGAAAAGGCAAATGGGCAAAATCATTTTTGTTCATTTGAAGACTTAGATGACTCAGTCAACGCTTTTCTATTTGTGTCTAGTTATGCCTTTGAAAATAATTTAGACTTCTAGTTTCATCAAGCCAATAAATCTAACTTTTTATTCTTGCAAGAAACCAATGGTAACATATTTTGATATATTTATAGGCATAGGTAATAGTTGGGGCAACTGTTCTCATTAAGGTCAAGGCTACAGCCATTCTGATTCATATAAAGAGACTTCTTTTATACCTCCTGAGGATGATGCAGATTAGTGACTAATAGGCAATTTTAACTATTAAACTTTTTGATGCTTTGTTCATTTTTTCTAATGACTGTGTATTAACTGGTAAGATAGGAAATTAATTGTATCAATTTTCTGGTGTCCCAGACACTGACACTTTGCAGTTGTGCCCTAAATCGTTTATTATGTGGCTCTCCTCTGTCCCACTTTTTCAACCTCAAAAGCTATTAATTCTTTGCTTTACAAGTATGAGGTGTCTGACACTTGCCATTTCTTTTATCCCACTTCTAGCAATTACTGTTCCTTCCTCCTTTTAAGCATACTGTCTCTCAAATATGTTTCAAATATGTGAAAGTATATCCTCTCCCAGATGTCTTCAATTATTTCCTCATTTGCAAAATTTTAACACTGAATGTTTTCAGGTCTTCAAACAATATTACATGAAGTGCACCTGCCCAAAAAAAAAAAACGTATAATTTATTGAATAAATAAACTTTTTCAGTACCAACTGGCACTGTGTGAAACAGTAATTGATTGCACATTCACACGTAACAACTGGATGTGCCTTCTTTAGTTGCAATGACTACTACTGACCCCTTCTTATAATTCAATATCAGTCTTCCACATCACGGTGCAAGAATTTTAGCCCCCCCTTTCTGTAAAACTGATTTAATTTAGAAATACTTGCAGAGTTTTGATCATGAACTGCTCATTTCAGTTCCTACCGCAGTCTCTGTATTTGGTTTAGTCCTGGGCTGTGACTAAGCCATCCCAAAATGTTAATTTTGCTTCTTTGCAGCCATTCTGATGTAGGCCTCTTTTTATGTTGTTTATCATTGTCTAGCTGCTGTACATGACCTAACTACTCAATAGTTTCAGCTCATGGATGGATGATCAGTCATTTCTCCTTAACACCTTTCTGATACCGAATTTATGTTTTCTTCAATTATGGCAAATCATTCAGGTATTGAGGCACCAAAGAAAAGAACCATTACACTAGCCTCATCAAGCTTGAGGGACAGTATGATATTTTTATTTTGGAATGCTGAATATATGGACAAAACGTGACCTATGCCATGCGGAATGTTACACTTTTGTCTCATCTCTGCATAAAACAAATGGCGTGGAGTTCATCTAGGTGCTTCCTAGCAAATAAAGATCAGCCATGTATGTTCTGCTTCGGTAGAAATTGTTTTCACCCACATTTGTTCAGTATCTTTACAAATGTTATATTGGGGACTCCGACCATAGGTAAGGCAAGAGAAGCCTGCAGTTCTTTGAATATTCTTTTTTAGGATTCTTTGTGAATTTCTGAATTATTCAATGCTGGAGTTATTTTGTCAGACCAGCCACTACTGTTCCAGGTGTTATCCATTTGGAAATTAAGGTAGACGCTATGGTCCAGTAGAATCACAGGGCCTTTCAATGATCTTTCTTTAAGATTCTTCTTGGATCTTAGACTTAAGTGCTTGTTGAATTTTCTGTTGCCTACTGATCTCTGGTAACAAGAACCAAAACAAGGATGTTATCGAGCTTGGCTCTGTTCAATCACCTAACTCTAATTATCCCTTTAATTAAGTTAATTTAACTAGGGGCAGTTATTTCACACAGTGGCAATTATGTTTTTTTGTTTCATCAGGTACCCTTTAAGCAATGCAACGTTTAAAGTGAAGACCTGAAAACATTCACTGAAAAACATTTGCAGTAATAAATGAATTGCGGTAGAAACTTTATCTGAGCACTGTAGTATGTACAGTATTTTATGTAGATAATAAACCATTTTCCTCTGTTATCTTTTTCCATTATAGCAATTCATTAATTTTAGGCAATTTTTGCCTTGTTCCAGAACTGTTACTTCCTAATATGAATGCTGCTTGTATGCATTTGTGCATTAACATGTCAATTTCAGACATTGTAAAGGGTTTTTTTTTGCAATCTCATGCCAGTCAGTTATATATTTTTTTCCCACAACAATAATTCTTTTCCAGTCTCACCTCTTTGGAAAACCTGAAAAGTCCACCTCCATGCCCAAATGATATCCTGTGTTGCCCGCTTGAAAGAAATACTTAAGGAGAGGCTGCTTAAGCTAACTGATCATGCAGTGTCGCCTACAACACAGCTTTAGGAAGCTTTAAGTCTAAACTTAAGAGAGATTGTTCTCCTTTATCAGCCAGAATACCAGAACTGCTAATGCTAAAATCATTTCAGTTTTTCTTTTAGTATGATGATATGATCAGTGGCGTGCAGGGGGAGGGACGAGGGGCTGATGGCCCCGGGAATCCATATCTGGGGGGGCATCCAGTCCAAACAGTGTTGCTCTCTAGGAGAGCCCTGTTTCGAAAATAATTATAATTTAATTTGAACAAATTTTAATTGTTATAGCTCGCTCTCAGTGAAGCACTATGACTTCTAAGTGCTAGAAGTGCTTGTACCAGGCCTGACCAGGCCCCGCACAGCAAAAAGAGGCCTTCCCTTGAAAACATTGTGAAAACTATGTTTACTTCACATGGGAGAGGAAAATGAACCCACAAGTCAAACGACCTTGAAAAGGGCTTCAGCACGAGAGAGATACTGTCCTCCCTCTCCATACCTCAGTCCTATATGTCCATTGAACGTGTTAAGGGTCATTTGTCCAACCTTGGTGCAGTGAAGTGTTTTTCTGAGTCTGAGTTTACCTTACTTATTTCATCTCTCGTGTTCTTTTTCTAGCTAGTAAGGAAAGTCGGAGAAATATGTAGTCTGTTCTTGAAAAACCAAGGAAAACTAAGATAGTGACTGAGTCATGATTTAAAACAAGGGCTCTGAAACTGTGAGTCAGAAGCGGTAAACTTTGTTCCACCATGTTACTTTTCTTTTCATCTGTTTTAAGCAAATTTATTCACAATCTTGCCATTTTTCATCAGGTCATGTCAGGTCAGGTTAAGTTGGGAAGCATGCACTTGTCTGTCTGGTGGATCATCTTTTAACAGCTGCTCAAAGTAGCCAGCCTAGCAGGTCACAACTGCAGTGTCATCCGTAAGGACCATTCCATCAGCCGCCCTGACTCGGCTGTGCACAATGCTTCAATTCATTTGTAAGCAGAATGTGTGTCACTAGACCATAGATGGTGTGTCACTTGCTTAAAGATTCCTCTAACAAACATCTCCTTATCTGCCCTCAGAGACCTCGCAGCCATCCTTCTCAGTTCCCAGTACAGACCAGAGTTACCATCAAGCCACATGCTGTGACTCTTCTTGATGATATCCAGGGTGCTCAGTGAGATGAAACACCTCCTTTCTGGAACACTCATAACACCAGCACCACCCTTAGCAACCTTCAGAGTCTTGTCATGGAAGGTCTCCCACATCACATTAGGTTCAGCAGTCAAACCAAGTCTGCACGTTTCTCACACAAACTGCATGCAAACTCATTAGAAACAGCCTGATTTCACAGTCTGGCCAAGTCCAGCTTTATTTTCCTAGTAGGTGGTAGCCTACTGGACCTAAGCTGCATCTTCAGAGCAGTAACAACTAGTCTGTGGTCATAATTCACAAACTGGGCTCTTCTGTAGACCCTGCAGATTTGTAAGAGCCTCCAGTGTCCCCCCATGAGGATGCTATCGATCTCCTTCACCGCACCACCAATACTGGAGTACGAAGTCCAACGATGAGGCTCAGGGCGCTGGAACCAGGATCCAGCGATCTGCAGCCCCTGACCTTTTGCAAAGTCAAGGAACATGGAGCCACTTTCACCACAGTCGCCAGACAAACGGGGACCAACACAATCCTCATAGCCAACCCTGTCAGTGCCAGTGGTCGCACTGAAGTCACCCATGACCAGAGGAGTTTCACCCCATGGGCACCCATCAACCACAGAGTGAAGTTGAGAGAAAAATGTCTCCCTCACCGAGACAACACTCACTGTGGTCGGAGCATACACTGAGACAACAGACAAGGCACCCAGGGAATGCCTTAATCTGAGTCTCATAATAGGCTTGTTGAAAGGAGTGACATCAGACTCCATCGGAAGGAGCCGATCCGCCACAGCAACAGCTACTCCCTGAGTATGACAGCCATCAGAGCAACCAGACCAATAAAAGGTGTATCCACCTATAGAGATCTGGCCAGTCCCAGATCTGCGCACCTCAGAGAGTGTTTCCACTGAAATGCGGAGTTTACACAGCTCCACCGACAGCAGAGGAAGATGAGGGGAATTAGAAATCAATGATTTCATGCGCTTAGAGATAAATGATCTGCAGGGTCTTATTATGCTGGATCAATTACAGACAATACCTAGACAGCAGCAAAATTATTTATTAATTTAGTTGACTTTTATGTCTTTTTAACAACTATTATAAGCATAAGCACAACATTAGGAAGCTGTGCAGCAGTCTGTTTCAATATTCTGAAATTTTTAATTTTTGTCTTTACAAAACCTACACACTAAAAATAGAAGATTACAACTTTATTGATATACTCTTACCTAGATGAAACTTCATTTTCTTTCAAAAAAGGCAACATATTTTATAAAGATCTTTTCATTAGACTCTAGGGAAAAATTCTGAGAACTATTATACTTACTCTAAGTGTATGAACTAACCAATCATCACAATCTGAATTATATATAAC
This sequence comes from Erpetoichthys calabaricus, assembly GCF_900747795.2. Classification (NCBI taxonomy): domain Eukaryota; kingdom Metazoa; phylum Chordata; class Cladistia; order Polypteriformes; family Polypteridae; genus Erpetoichthys; species Erpetoichthys calabaricus. The sequence continues at coordinate 127,641,220 of NC_041406.2, forward strand.
CAATCACCACTTTGAGTTATATTCTTGAGCACTTTCTAAAGTGCATTTTGATTCTGTGTTCTAGGAAAGGCATGGACTGCAGTTTGTCATAAACAATAGGGCATGCAAAAAATTATAGCTACAACATCAATAATAATTATTATATTTGGCTCTAGTCAACATTGGCAATACTTATTTCTTGAGTTTAGAAATTTATCATTGGTCATCAACAGGATCATAGTAATGCTTTTATACAAAGAAAGCTTTTAAAACTAAGACATGTTTGAAAGAGAGTGGTCTTTAATACACAAAGTAGCCGTAGTTCTGAATACTTAAAAGGTCTTGTAATCTAGTCTGGAGAATTTCTTTTTCATTTTTGATTTATAGAAAACATGAATGCTACTTGGACAACAGCAATATCAAAATAAATTCTTTCCTTGAAACCTGTATTTGTAGTGCTTCTTTATTCATAAACTTTAAACAACAACAACAACACACCTTACGTTCGCTATTGTTATTTTTCAGCCAGAGTTCTGCCCCTGGTGGTGTTTAAATTCTTATCATATGTCTTTTGGTTCATTTTTGATTCTTTAGCCTCTGTTAATATTGTTTCTTTGGATATTTAATTGCATTGTGTGTGTTTAATTTGTTTTGTGTATTGTTTAATTTCTGTGGGTCAGGTGCATGTGCTGTCAGCTGGGGATGATCCCATGCTGGTCTGGTCTTAGTACATACTTATGGTAGCAAGACTAACTTTCAGGTGTAGTGCTACTGCAGTGTGTCCCAGAACTGCAGACCAAGACTAAGACAAAGTGCATTTGCATTGGGTTTCTTGGAGTCAGAGAATGGGAAGAAAGTCATGTACATAGACCACCTAGTGAGCAGGTTTAACGGACTTAGTATGATGAGTAATGTTACAAAATTAATCCCAAATGCATTATGAACATGAAAAAGCACAAATATGCAATTACAAAATATGGAAACCATATTTTATATTTATATTTGGACTGAAGTAAAGTGTGATACTGAATCAAATATGTTTAACTGAATGCAACAGAAAAAGATAACAGAAGCATCTAAATATTTATATTGTGCATTATAAGAAATGAAAAAATATAGAGCAACATATATTTAATTTTAATCTTTAGTTAAAAGACGCAGAGTCAGTCTCCCTAATTAAGAAATCACATGGACGCTGGTTCAGAAAGCCCGCATTGAGAGATGCTGTTTTCTGGATTCCTTTGGAGTGTCATGGAAGTGTCTTCCAGATCTGATATGAGCTCTCTCACAATATGTATTATATAATGCTTGTTCTCTGCTGTGAAGTTTGTGCTGCCATATGATATCCTTAATGAATATTGTCCAGTTTCTGACTTGTTATTTTACGGTATATGCTTTGGTGACTGTTGGATAAATTTGTTTATTGGGAAAAGCTGGGTACATAATGAATGACAAATATCAACTTACCTACGTAATCCACAGGCCACGGGGTGTCACATACATATTTTTACACTCTATGAACATCACATATAAATATAATATATAAGGTGAAATAATGTACAAGTAACTGCATACATGTGTTGTGTGGAAGAGCATGAAGTAAAAACAGAAACAGAAAAATGATGGCAGCACTTTTTTCTCTAGATGCCTAGGCCCCTTGGTGACCAGAAGACTCCAGGTGAAATATTACTAAGACCACTCTGATGACAGAGCACCCATGAGTTACACAGAGACAATTATGTTTCAGATGTGATTTTAGTAATGTGTACCTTTTGTCGTCATTACTTTCCGTATTCTGATTTCTGAGCTCTTTCATATGCTCAAAGTGAATAACGTTTACAATAACAACAGCCTATCTAATGTAGCGTAATGATTTGCAATTATTTTTTAATACATTTCCATGAGGACATACTTTTTTCTGCACTCTGACCCTTTAGATTAAGAGGAATGTTTAAACATTGTTAATTGAGAGAGTGTGAGACTTTAATTGGTAGTACGCCACTGTTAATTGGCAATCAGACAAACTGAAGAGAAACATGAAGATATAACAAGACTAATAAAACTTGATATTGATCTAGCTTACTATTTATTGAGATAGCACTTATACCTGAGGATCATTTCCTTTTTGAACCACACTTCATAGTCTGGTCTCAATTTGCTAGTACAGTACTATCTTAGGTACACTACAAGTGACCTTATGTGTCTATGCTTGTTCTATAATCTGCCATGTATTTTGTGGGTGGTTCCCCAAAAAGGCACAGCAACCTGTCCATCTCAGTCACGGGACTTCCCTCAACCCTATATAGGCTCAGAAAACACACAGTCCCTTGTGGTTTATTGACTGTGCTTCATGGTTTTGGTGAGTGCTTTTGTGATTATTATATTTTGTTGGTTCTCTCGAGTTTTTGACCTCTATGCTCTGTTTTTGACCACACTTTCTGAATGTGTTTTTAGGACTTGTTTGCCTTGGATTGCCTTTATTAACGTTAGGTTATTCCTTTTGGGTTATTTGTTCTCCTTGGAGCTTCTTGTACTGCAGAGAATGTTTGAAATTTTTATTTTATTTTATAAAGATTCTTCATCAGCCCTTTTTGTTTTATAAGCAGAAAGCTGAAGAAGCCCTCCACATTTGGGTCTTTATTGCAACAGTTTATGGGAATTTTGTACTTTCTCTGAAAATTTCAGCATAGTATACCTCGGACTTTCTATTTCAGTATTCATTACTATATATGTTTGTTGTTTATGGGACTGCTTCAGTAAGATTATAATTTTGCTTATGCTGCTGTTATAAATTACTTGTTAGGCTGAACTAGAGATCCACTAGTAGCAACATATAGAATGAAAAGTGTCTGGCAAGGACTTTTCAACTTAAGTCAACAGTGTGAATTGTGGGGTGTAGTCCCCCCAAACTTGTATATTTGGGAGCAGTTGACCCAATGTCCCTGGTAGACAGCACCTTGAAAAGGGAAATCGTATTTTCAATCAGTAATTTTTCACAAAAGAAAAAGTTGAATGGTAACTGATGACTGATGTGGCAGTGCAGCTTTAGTTTTACAAGACTTTGTTGAACTGAAATGTCTAGAGTATACTGTCTTGATGTTACTAGCAATTCACTAAAAATCCTTCAAAATCACATGACTTAAACTATGACAACTAACATAGACACAGTCTGTTGAATGTTATACTAATTCAGATAAAACTGAAGATAAGCATGTGAAAAATGTAGATGACTCAATTTACCAAGGATGAAATCACTCTTTAAACAAACCACGTTAGCGCCAGCGTTAAACTGCTCCTTGTCTGTCTGTCAAGAGTGCAGTAAAACGTTTACTGCCTCACAGTGTTCGTTTATTTGGCTTTGAGTACTAATGGGTGTGTTGTTGCCTTAAGTAATTATAATATATAAAATGGAAAGGGACATAAGACCTTTTATCTCCACATGTGTAGTTATATGCCTTTATCAACCCACCAATGGAATGCAATGTTTATTACCAGATTTGCCAATAAACTGTAATTGTGGTATTTCTATTCAGTGTTTAACTGCTTTTCACCTTACATCTTGCCAGAAGAAGAGGCCTGAGTTGCCTCGAAAGCTTGCATATTGTAATCTTTTTAGTTAGCCAATAAAAGGTGTCATTTTGCTTGACTTTTCTCTACATTCATAATGGCTAACACGGTACAACACCCTAGTACTACTGCTTTTCACCCTAATAGTTTTATTAATTCTTTATTCATTCTTATTTAAGGGTGTATGAATTGATCATAAAAATGTTTTTTATTGATTGCTGTGCTGTAATAAGTCCCACTTTTACATTATGTTGGTTTCAGTGCCACTGTCATCCTGTCACTATGTAAAATGGTCTATTCAAAACAAGGCATGTAAAACGCATATGTTTTCATTATAAACTAATGACAGAAATGCAAGTTCTGACAGGGACATACAGTAGCTAGAACAGTTGACAGATATATGCCAATCAACCACAACATTAAAACCACCTGCCTAATATTTCATTGATCATGCTGCCCAAACAGCTCTGACCTGTTGAGCCATGGACTCCACAAGACATGTGAAAGTGTACTGTGGTATCTGGCACCAAGGCATTATCAGCAGATCTATTAAGTCCTGTAAATTTCAATTTGGGTACTCCATGGATCTAACTTGTTTTTACAGCACAGATGCTTGATTGGACTGAGATCTGGGAAGTTTAAAACCTTGAACTCTTTGTTATGTTCCTCAAGCCATTCCTGAACAATTTGTGCAGTGTGGCAGGGCAATTATTCTGCTGAAAGAGTCCACTGCCATCATGGAATTCCATTGCCATGAAGGGGCATACGTGGTGTGCAACAATCTTTAGGTAGGTGGTATGTGTCAAAGTAACAGCCACAGGTATGCCAGGACCTAAGGTTACCCAGCAGAACATTGCCCAGAGCATCACACTGCCTCTTCTGACTTGCCTTTTTCCATCCTGCTCTCATTTCTTCCCCAGGTAAATAATTCACACACGCCCAGCTATCCGCATGATCTAAAAGAAAACATGGTTGATCACACCAGGCCACCTTCTTCTTTTGCTTTATGGTCCAGTTCTGACATTCACATGCCCTTTGTAGACGCTTTTGGAGGCATACAGGGGTCAGCATGGGCACTCTGACTGGTCTGCTGCTATGCAGCAAGCTGCAATTCATTGTTTGTTCTTACACCTTCTTCTCATAGCTGGCATTATGCTTTTTTAAGAAATTTGTGCTTTAGTAGCTCTTCTGTGGGATTGGACCAGATGGGCTACCCTTTACTCCCCATGCATATCAATGAGCATTAGACACCAATGACTCTGTCACCAATTCACCGGTTGTCCTTACCTGGATCACTTTGGGAGATACTAACCAGGACCCCCACCACCACCACCACGTGACCTACCATTTTGGAGAAGCTCCAACACACTTGTCTACCCATCACAATTTGGCCCTGTCAAAGTTGCTCAGATCCTTACACTTGTCCATTTTGTCTGCTTGAATGCATCACCTTGAAGATCTGTCTGTTCAAATGCTGCCTAATAAAGCCCACCCCTTGACATGTGCAATTGTAATGAGATAATCAATGTTATTCACTTCACCTGTCACTAATTTTAATGTTGTTGCTGATCAGTGTATGTACAAAGCTGATTGAAACATTTAAAAAATTAAGCTTACCCTTTGTTTGTACAATGATTGTTATGTTTGGATTATGCCATCATTGTAATATTGTCTTACACTGAGCCTTATTATGTTACTTAGAGTATTCAAAGCTTTTCTTGCTAGCATGAGCCATGGATTGCAATATTCTGGTATTTGCCAGCTTCATTTCAGACTGCATGTATGCTTAAAGAACAGCATGCAGAATCGGTACATCCATCTTGAATCTGCTTAGCCACTTCACCTTTTGCTTTTCAGCAGATACATTTCTGTTTGTATTTGCATTTATCTGTGAACTATTGGGATAGCCTTCTGCCCCTGTAAATCTGAATTGGATTAAGCTGGCTTGAGAATGTTATGTTTTGTTTATGGTCTTAAACTCAGTTAAAGTTATTTTCTTGACAGTGAATTGATTATTCTAGGAAGATCTATCAGTAATCTTATATAACAGTTCAGTGAAAAAAATTTAATTAAACTAAGGTTCGCTAGAAATGAGATTAGTATAATAAATGCTGCAAGAAACATGTTATTAATTTATTTATCATGTTTACTTTTGTTAGCATGCACTATTTACTTTTTAATTTGCCAGTTTATATTTTTATGGTGTTTTTGGTAATTCCATTGCAATACCATTTTGTGCATGTTATTTTCATAGGCACTGTTTTGTACATCTAGATTTTATGAGTACCACAATTTTGTGTATCTAGTCACTTTAATGCTAAATCATTTTTAGGCATTCAATACATTTATGTTGTGACCTGTGACATTATGACAGCCCATCACATACAAAATGGCCTTTTCACCCATAAATGATAATTATTTTTTTTGTTAGTTACACTGTGTTATTTGTAGCAGTGACCAAGAAAAAATGTGAATCTCTTGTGTGTATAGAGAATGAACATAACAAAATTCTTGATACAATAGATGTGCATGGGGATCAACTCTGAACAACAGCAAACAATATCAAAATGACACTAAAAAAATCCAAAATTATTTGTATTGCATAATCTACCTTCTGGGGTTTTTATCAGCTGTTTGTGAAACTGCAACAGTCAGTTGATTTTCTGTTTGTTGAAGACTCTTAGAGAGGCAGAAATACAAGGCATGTTTTCCATTTGGTTTAATTTTTATACGCCTTTCTTTCACTCCGAATATCTAATTCTACACGCTTCTGAGATCACCCTCTGCAATATGTATATCATAGGAAGAAGATGGCAGCCAATGAATGAGCTATTACTGGGCATGACTCCTGACCAATGAGTGTGAGCGGGGTCTACAATTTAAAAACTCTATTTCGTTTCTGTGCACTTCACTTTTGTTTTCAAGAGGATTTTACAGAAATTGATTATTTAACAATATTTCAGTGAAATATATATGTGATTGGGGCATTGAGAGCATATGCGTGGGTAACTGACATGAATTATTTGGTATGAGTCATTTGAGAGTTTTTATAGACATTTTGACATTGTTTGCTGTTGTTCATTGATGGTTTCCAACTCAATGAGATTAAATTTTCTTGGTCATAACTATGAACAACATACGGTAAATTTAAATAAAAAATTAAAGATCATTTTTGGGTAGAGTAGCGTCCACAATTTAAGATCACATATTGTGACTCGTGACTATAAAAAAATAAGGTATTTGGGGAAAACGTCTGGTTAAAACTGTTGTTTCTTTTATTTTGAATTCTGGATAGTGCTTTGTTATTGATAAACAATTTTCACATATAACAGATCATTGCTTGTTTTAATACAACTCGTTTGCCTGTTCCTTTAACAAAAATGTTTGCAGTTCCCAAATATAAATTGATGTCAGTTTAGACTACTCCATCACTACAAATGAGAAAAATCTCTTTCTATCAAAATAAATTAAAAATCATTATACCATGAAAATTGTTCTGTTCTATATTGTAACTGGTGTTCTTTACTACAAGCTATATATAAAAACTATATGACATAATTCTCTTTTAATACTCACAGATATTGTGATAAATATTAAAGCGTGGGTCAAAAGCATTAACACTAGAATTACCAAAGCTTACGAAAAAACTCGTAAATCCGGCTCACTTTAAATCTGCTTGCACCTCTCCATTCAACATTCAAAAGGTACAAATATAACAGAACAAGTGCGCTTTTATTCAAGACTACAACCGAAGAAAAAGAAATCGGGTTAGTGTGGTTTGTTGTCGTGACTTCTTTGGTAGTACAGCGGTAAGAGCTTTTTCTTCTTCTTTTTCTTCGGTTATAGTCTTGAATAAAAGCGCACTTGTTCTGTTATACTTTTATGAAAGTGCTTATTTGATATTTGGACTTCAGTTTTCACACATTATACACTGCATGTCAAAATTTTGTCATAGTACTAAAACATGGAAAAAGTTTGTCTTTTAGGTATGTGTTCAACGTTTCTGTCATCCTACTCTTACATAGACAGTAGATCTTTGTAGACACGGAACACACATGAAATGCATTTGATCCAAATAACGATATATTTTTTAGCTTATACAGCTCTAGGTACCTGACTGCCTGACAAACAAGGCTTCAGTTGGGAGAGGATTTTGCTGTTTCTGCAGCGGTGGGGGGATGGTATAGCAGGCTGCTTGCTGCTTGGTCTTATTGACACATTTACAAGACAAATGACGTTGAATGGAGAGGTGCGAGCAGATTTAAGTTGGGCCAGGTTTAAGAGTTTTTTCGTAAGCTTTGGTAATTCTAGTGTTAATTACCATAATTGTAATTAAAGCTTGTTTTAAACAGCTGATGTATACTTATTATTATGTAAAAAAGCTAAGCTGTCTAACAAGTTTCTGGTACATTTATTATCATTTTATTGCAATTTCATTTCACATTACAGATGGCATACTCTTCCTCAGAGAAAAAACTTGAGTGATGTCTGACTTTGGAAAAATGGTGCTCTTTATCAACCTGATTGACAATATACTGTAGTGTTAGGGTAATAGTAACTATGGACTTGGCTAAATATTTCCATAAGGTATAGTCATGTGATACCTGGAATGTTGAAACTGTGTGAAAATGAACACTGTACACTGATGATCTCAACTGAAAGTGGGTTAAAGTCTTTTTTGAGGTTATGGATCAGTCAGAATCTATGCTACCAGAAAAAAACAAGTACAGATCTCACCTTGAGGCATGACATAAATTTGAACCTAAATTTCAAACGATGTTGAGGCAGGGAATTAATCTGGCTACCACTATATTCAGGGCTGGATTAACCCAATCGGATATCTCAGACTAAGATGCCCCTTTGCTCCCTACCCCCAACCCTGTTTGGTAAAACAACACAAAGGACAGGTCAGATTGGGGAGCACGCATTGCTACAGCACATTGCTGCACCCACCACATGACGAAACAACAAGGGATCCTAGTTGGCAACCCCCCAGGTAGACACAAGGTTCAGTCCCACCCCCAGGAAATGACCATCTATTTGTCGCAGCCCGGTGTTATGTGGGCATCCCCTTGGTCTGGTCCAGCTGCTCGGGTCCTCATCAATGAGAATCCTGTGAGCCAGATCACCCTCTGGGTATCATGCCACATGGCCGTAGTTCCATAACTGATGCTCCCTTACAATGCAGGAAATATGCCTGATTTGGGACTCCGTGAGCAACCACTCACTCGACACAAAGTCAGACCAGCAGTAACCAAGGATTCTCCGAAGAGACAGTACCAAATGTGTCCAGGTGTCCAGTCTTTGTCATAAGTCACTGGGTAGCGTCCATGTCTCACAACCATACAGCAAAACAGGAAGCACCACAACTCTAAAGACTCAGACCTTTGTCCTTTTATCGGAAGCACCACACACCCCTTTCCAGCAACCTCATGACCCCAAATGCTCTCCCAATCCATCTACTGACTTCATAGAAAAAATCACCAAAGACATGAATGTTGCTGCCAAGTTAAGTAAACCTCTCAACAAGTTTGACTCTCTCCACAGACAGACACACTGCTGATGGCTATGCACAAGAGGTCATTAAAGGCCTGTATCTTGGTTTTTATCCAGGGCAGTTGCCAGCCCAGGCACTCAGACTCCTCCTTCAGAGTCTCAAGAGCCATGATCAGAGCCTCCATTGACTCCGCGAAGATCACAACATCATCGGAAATGTCAAGATCAGTGAATCTCTCTTCATCAACAGATGCCCCACAGCCACTGGACCCAACAACCTTGCTTACAACACAAAGTCCATGCAAGTATTGAACAGAGTAGGAGCAAGAACACACCCCTGATGAACCCCAGAATCAACTGGGAAAAACACAGAGGTTCTGTGTCCTCTCTGCACAGCATTCACAGTACCGGTGTACAAGTACTGTGATATCCAGCAACTTTGGTGGGATCCCACAGAATCTAAGGATGTCCCACAGGGCAGGTCAATCAACTGAGTTGAACACTTTATGAAGATTTACAAAGGCTGCAAAGAAACTGCCGTTTGCGATCCATGAGAACCCAGTGCCAGGATGCAATCGATAGTAAGACTTCTTAGGTGCAAAACCAGACTGCTCCGGTCACTGGTAGGTGAGCAAGTGAGCACAGATCCTGCTGAGGATGACCCTAGCAAGGGCCTTACCTGGCACAGAAAGCAGTGTCATCCCCCTGTAGTTGCTGCAATCCAGGTGATTACCTTTCCCTTTCCAGACAGGGACAACAACTCCTGTTTTTCAGTCAGTTGGGATTACACCCATCTCCAAAATGGAAGCAAAGATTCCTCGAAATGCAAAGAGGACAACCTTACTACCAGCCTGGAGAAGTTCACCTCGGATACCACAGATCCCTGCAGCCTTCCCTACCCTCAGCTGGTTCACCACTGGTGGAATCTCAGCGAGACTAGGTGGTTCACAGCTAATTGAGGGATCAACCTCAAGATAATGGACCCAGAGATGTTCAATGCCCTAGCCAGAGGATCAGCTTTAAACAGCTGCCCAAAGCAGCCAGCCCAGCATATTACAATCGGAGCATCATCCATAAGGACCATTCCATCACTTGCCATGACCGCGACTCTCCAAGGAGCAGAGTCGAACGTGCATAAGGCTTCGACTCCCCAGTAAGTAGCACATGGATCACCATAGATGGTGTATCATTTGCTCAGAGATTCCTCTAACAAACGCCTCCGTATCTGCCCTCAGAGCCCTTGCAGCCATCCTTCTCAGTTCTCGGTACAGACTAGAGTTGCCATCAAGCCGTGCACTATGACTCCCCTCAATGATATCCAGGGTGACCTGTGAGGTGAAACACTTCCTTCTGGAAACACTGGCAACACCAACACAACCCTAACCAACCTTCAGGGTCTTGTCATGGAAGGTCTCCCTCTTCACATTAGGATTAGCAGTTGCACCCAAGTCTGTAAGTTGATCACACAAACTGCGTGCAAACTCATTAGAAATAGCCTGATCTCAGAGTCTGGCCAGGTCCAGCCTCATTCTCCTAGTAGGTGGTAGCCTACTGAAACTAAGCTGGATCTTCAGAGTAGCAACAACAAGTCTGTGGTCAGAATTCACAAACTGGGCTCTTCTGTAGACCCTGCAGTTTTGTAAGAGCCTCCAGTGTTTCCCCACGAGGATGTGATCATCTCCTTCACTGCACCATCAATACTGGAGTACTGGAGTCCAATGATGCAGCTCAAGGAGCTGGAACCAGGATCCAGCAATCTGTAGTCCCGACCTTTTGCAAAGTCAAGGAATATGGAGCCATTTTCACCTCTGTCACACATACCCATGGGGACTGACATGATCCTCCTAGCCAGCCCTGTCAGTGCCACTGGATGCATTGAAATCACCCATGACCAGAGGAGTGTCACCTTGTGGGCAGCCATCAATCACCAAGTGAAGTTGAGAGTAAAATGTCTCTCTCACTGAGACATCACTCACTGTGGTTGGAGCATACACTGAGACAACAGACAATCCACCCAGGGAGTGCCTTAACCTGAGTCTCTTAATATGCTTGTTGAAAGGAGTGACATCGGACACCATCGAAAGGAACCAATCCACCATGGCAACAGCTACTCTCTGAGTATGACAGCCATCAGAGTGACCAGACAATTTAAGGTGTACCCACCTACAGAGATCTGGCCAGTCTCTGGTCTGCGCACCTCAGAGAGTGTCGCCACTGAAATGCGAAGTTTACGGTAGCAGAAGAAGATGATCATCATGCTGGAGAGATAAGATGTTCCACGCGCCTACCCGGATGGTCTGCCTCAAATTGGGACCCAAGTGCTGCCATGCAGTGGGCGATGCCTTAGCACCCCACCTTTTCCAATCTCCAAGAGGCCTGACCCCGTTGGCTCTCCAGTGGTTTTGACTCTTCTGGGGATAAGGCTCCTGAGGGCTTCCCCCCATCCCGCTCATAATGTGAACAGCCTTCCTGTAGGTGGCTGCAGCAGAGCTACTCCCACGTAGACCAGAAAAGAGTCCTGTCTGTTGTCTCAGAACTGCGTGAGGATTTTTACGGTAGACTGGAGTGCCAATCCTAACACCAACCCCCAAGTTGGTGTGTGATGTCTGTGCTTAACAAACCCTGGCATGTACTCAGACTTAAGTTTCTTTTAACTGGAGCACAAGCTTTTCACTCTGCAAAACTCATTCAATCAACTAACCTTTAATGTCTTGCACGAGGCCGTCAATGCACTGTACAACCTGTAATGAAATAAGACAGCTTCCACAAAGGAAAAGAGTAGGGAACCGTCCCTGTATAATGTCCAATGGACAAAGAATACAAAAAGGCAAAAAATAGGTGATCAAAAATACTTTTTACAACAGTTGATAATCGTGAATGAAAAAGATGGTGTTTATATACAGTAACAAAATGGTGGGCGGAAATGATGTGGCAGGAGATGACATTGTGACTGGGAGATGGAAGTGATGTCATAAGAAGGAGCCGGAAGTGATGCAATGGTGGAAGTGACATCATCATCTGGAGACCGGATGTGACATCATCTGAGGGAGCTGGATGAGGAAGTGACGCATGGTGGCCATCTTGGGAAACCTGAATTATGGAAGGTAGGTTATTTTTCTTCTTTTTGTCTGATGAAAAAGAAAGAGAGGCATAGTACCACAAATCAACCCCTTGTTTCGTGATATTTCACTCACCTTAGGGCTTGTTGACTGCCTCCTAAGCGCACGTGTGTCACAAATCAAATCACAGAAAAGGGGATTTTTTTTCAAGCTGACAAGAAAACTTATCACCATTGTGGCAGGTGGCCAGGGGCCTTGTCCCACCGGGACGCCTGGATCAGGGAAGGACCAGGAAGGGGGCAATATCTTCCCTGGACGCAAGAGGGCAGCCCCCCTGATTTCCATCAAGGGCCACAGATACGGAGCTTGGAAGCTCAACCCCGTGGTTGTCCGTGGCCCAACCAAGGGGCTGCCTGTATGGTTCCTGGGTGCAAGGGCAGCACTTCCGCCACACCAGGAAGTGCTGCCGGAAGACCATCATCAAGCACCTGGAGCACATCCGGGGCATGATAAAAGGGGCCGCCTCACTCCCTTCGAGGAGCCGGAGTTGGGAGGAGAAAGACGGAGCTTGCGAGGGAGGAGTGGAGGCGGCCGAAGAGAGGCGAAGGACTAAGCAATAGTGTGTGAGTCACTGGAACCTGTAAATAGTGTCTGTAAATAAAACCCATGTGTTTTGGACATTGGTGTCGTGTCTGTCTGTGGCCGAGCTAGCTATTACACCATGTACAACTTTACTAATTCTAACAGGAATGAGGGTTCGAAAACTGTGTAAAGCTTTTTGCACTCGGCTATTAAATATACAATTTGTGCTTGTGTAGATATTTACTTTTCTGTCATTTTAATTTCCTACTAACCATGTAACTCACTGTCCTTATGATGAAAAAAATCAATTATTTTTATCTTGCCTGCGATGCCCTGCTTCCAATTGTTTCTTATGTTTAACAAGCTTTAAGCTGCCATGGGCGAGAAATTTTAAGCGCAAAATGACCAGTGGATAAGAGTTCATCTTCAGTAAGGAAGCTTGTAAATCCATATTGAAGAAAATCGGCTTAACATTTGTGCTTTTTCACTTTCTTTTCTGATAAGTGCTTGCTCATTGCCTTAGGTTTATTATCATCTTAAGCAAACAATTTCACTCAATCTATTGGATTTGTCTTCTAAAGATCACGTTATCTTTCTCTTAATTTTTTTGTTAAACATGAGTCTCTTTTCTATCTTTGGACTAATGTCTATAATGAAAGGGCCACTGCTATCTACAAGCTGTTAAACTGTTAAAGTGTCAAGGTGCAGATGGAGTACTGCATGCCATTATGACTCACAAATCCATATGCTTTTTTAGAAGACCATTTTAGGTGCACCCTTAGAATTTCCCTTGCGCCTCCTATTTTAAGAATTCACAGAGTCAGCCAACAAGCTGCAGATGTTTTTATTGGTTCCTTAAAATATAGGTAGTATGATTTTTAATTTTTTTTTATTTGAAGCACTCAGCAATATATTATAAAATTTAAAAGAACTCATGAGTTTTTTATGTCATAACCTTTTGCCGGCCTCCAACACTCTTAAGGCGCCCAGGTAAGCTCATGCATTAATCTGGTCCTTGCCTCACTGAAAGTTTACATAATCAAGTGTTTTGAAATTTGAGATTGCACCAGTGGGTGCGCGAGTTTGCACTGTGGTAGACTGGCACCTTATCAGGAGTTGTTTTCTGTCTTGTACCCAATGCTGGCTCACCAAGACCTCTTATTGGCAAATGATCTTAGAAAAAAAAATCTTGGAAAATGACTGAATGAATGAGTAAAGTGCCATATAGTGAAGGATGCATAGAAGATGAAGTCGATGAAGCAGCCAGAGTAACGTGGGAGCTAATCCCTTAATATGGAAATAAGGTATACAACACAAAGCATAAAACAGTGGCAGAGAATGCTAGAATGCAAAACATAAGGGCAATATTAGTGCACTAAAATATAATTTGTACCTATTTTTAATTTACTTAATTTCCTCTTAACAGGTTTTATTGATTTTAAGGATCTTGGTCCCACATTCTGCAACTGAAGAAAATTTGATGGATCCTCATACAAAAGTATCAATATTATCATTGAACATGTTCAAAACAGTGTTCATGTTAAGATTTTTAATAATGCCCTTGAAATTATTTAGCCCTTTTTTCAAATGGGATAGTACAGCAGGTCCTCAGGGTAATTTATGTGCAGCAAGCCACAATATCAGCTTTATGCTCATTTTTCTTCACTCTAGGTAATTATCCACTCAGCCGCTGCCCATTAAAATGGCTTTCTTCATAAGCTGGAAGCATTTAAAGCCATTAGAAAATAATCCACAGAATTCTATTTGCTGAATAAATTTTAATTTTCATGGCACCAGGTATTATTTTAATAATGGAAAATAAATTATAGCAAATCTGTGCAAAAAGACAAGTTAATAGCCTTATGAAAGGTAATGGAGGGAAAATGATCATGAAAAGGTCAGGCCGTCTGTCATGATGTCTTTACACACTGTTAAAACAAGTCGCAAAACCTGGTACACAGGGTGATTATAAAGTTGGCTTGCTTATGCTTTCCATGGCTATATGAAAATCGGAGGCCTGCTAAAGGCTGCCATTTACAAAATTACAAATGATTTTGGTGAAACTTTCTCCCTCATGAGCCGTGTGTGAACACTGGTAAACAATGGTTTGCACTCTATTCTGAGTAGTGCTGGCTATCTTGAAAAATTAATTCAGCTGCATGAGGTGGTAGGTTTTTGAAATGTTAGTTGAAGCAAGATGATGTATGCTCTGTTAGTCTTCCCTTCGAATTTAGAAGAATTAAACCAAACCAGAAAGCAAGGCATGCAGTATATTTATTAATTTTAACAACATTTTTCTAACATATATCTTCACATTAGGTCTCAGATTTATAAATAAATTGTTGTACCCTCATAACCATAACATAACATTTGGATTTTTACAATTTTGTGAAAGTCTCTTTGCATGATAGACTACAAGATAATATTCAGGACATTAACCAATGCATATTAGAAATACTCTAGATCTTGTATTCACTTTCAACACCTAAATTAGACAAGCCCATAATACATTACAACATAATTTGACACACACGTAAAATCTACACAATCCCAAAAACAGACTTCTTTTGTATCTTGCTTTTTCAAAGCACAGGTCCACTACAATCAGAAAATATTAAATTGTCTTTGCAGAGCACAGCCTTTTTACTGTAAATCTGCATGTTCACTGTCAACATTAAATTGAAGGCTAAAGAATAATCCCCTCATGGTTCCACTTTTGAAACTGTCTAAGAAGCAGGGCTTCCTTTGTCTTATTCTTGCCTTCTCTGATGTACTGTCTTTTTCACTTTACTCAAGATAGACTATCTGCAATTACAAAGAGTAAATGCAATTTATTACTTCATTATTTACCATAATGCTACTTGTTCTGTAAAGTGCTTTACTCACTGTGGAATGTACTCTATTAAATAAACATTGATTTAATGTTTAAGATGTATGGTTTTTTAAGATACATTAAAATCTTCTTATGGTAAATTAATTACATTGGGGAAAAGCAAATGTATAAACTACATTTTTCTCTGTTAAACACGTTGTTAAAAGCAAAAGCAAATATTGCATAGGTTAACAGAAATGACAAAACTTATACACATCTTAAAAAATTAAAGGTAGTAAAATTATTACTGTCATATGTTTCAGTTTTTAATTTTTTACTAATAAATAATCATTAATATTCTTAATTCTTGCATTATTTTTCTGCCTGTAATACAACAGACATGAAATGAGTAAAAAATCTGAAAATACTGTAGTAAATGAAGAAATCATGCATTTCTTTCAGTTTCCTTATTCTAAAATTTTGCTTAGCTAGCAAGGTGGCCAACTCCAAAGGTGGCACAGTTACAGTCCAAAGTGAAAGAGGAAGATACCACAGAGGCAAGCAGAGAGCATGTCTACAAGCCAATATGAGTCAGCAGAGACCACCAGACAGTAAGTACCTCAGGGTATTAGAATCAGAGAGGTTGTGGCTCAATCGAAAAGACTTTGGACAGTGCCCTTTGCAGACCACCTTCATGCTACTGAAGTATTGGATGGGTCTATACATCTGTGCTGGATTAACTGCTGAGTGGAATCACTTTAAAGGTTAATGTTTTAACAACTTTCATTATCACAAGGATTCTTCCTAAACACGGAAGGCATATATTCTCAAATCAAAACCTTTCTGCTTCAAAGTAGACATCTTTAGTTAAGGTTTAAGGCTTTTTCATTCATCTGTGGACTTGTGTATCTATTAGCCCCATTGTAAGAACAAAGACCAAACAAGGAATTTTATTACCAGATTTGCCAATAAACTGTAATTGTGGTATTTCTATTCAGTGTTTAACTGCTTTTCACCTTACATCTTGCAAGAAGAAGAGGCCTGAGTTGCCTCGAAAGCTTGCATATTGTACTCTTTTTAGTTAGCCAATAAAAGGTGTCATTTTGCTTGGCTTTTCTCTACATTCATAATGGCTAACACGGTACAACACCCTAGTACTAAAATATATGACAAATGCTGCACTTCAGAACACAATTTTCTGTTAAAAAGCAATATACAGGTGCTGGTCATAAAATTAGAATATCATGACAAAGTTGATTTATTTCAGTAACTCCATTCAAAAAGTGAAACTTGTATATTAGATTCATTCATTACACACAGACTGATGTATTTCAAATGTTTATTTCTTTTAATGTTGATGATTATAACTGACATCTAATGAAAGTCCCAAATTCAGTATCTCGGAAAATTAGAATATTGTGAAAAGGTTCAATATTGAAGACACCTGGTGCCACACTCTAATCAGCTAATTAACTCAAAACACCTGCAAAAGCCTTTAAATGGTCTCTCAGTCTAGTTCTGTAGGCTACACAATCATGGGGAAGACTGCTGACTTGACAGTTGTCCAAAAGACGACCATTGACACCTTGCACAAGGAGGGCAAGACACAAAAGGTCATTGCTAAAGAGGCTGGCTGTTCACAGAGCTCTGTGTCCAAGCACATTAATAGAGAGGCGAAGGGAAGGACAAGATGTGGTAGAAAAAAGTGTACAAGCAATAGGGATAACCGCACCCTGGAGAGGATTTTGAAACAAAACCCATTCAAAAATGTGGGACAGATTCACAAAGAGTGGACTGCAGCTGGAGTTAGTGCTTCAAGAACCACCACGCACAGACGTATGCAAGACATGGGTTTCAGCTGTCGCATTCCTTGTGTCAAGCCACTCTTGAACAAGAGACAGCGTCAGAAGCGTCTCGCCTTTGGACTGCTGCTGAGTGGTCCAAAGTTATGTTCTCTGATGAAAAGTAAATTTTGCATTTCCTTTGGAAATCAAGGTCCCAGAGTCTGGAGGAAGAAAGGAGAGGCACAGAATCCACGTTGCGTGAAGTCCAGTGTAAAGTTTCCACAGTCAGTGATGGTTTGGGGTGCCATGTCATCTGTTGGTGTTGGTCCATTGTGTTTTCTGAGGTCCAAGGTCAACGCAGCTGTCTACAAGGAAGTTTTAGAGCACTTCATGCGTTCTGCTGCTGACGAACTTTATGGAGGTGCAGATTTAATTTTCCAACAGGACCTGGCACCTGCACACAGTGCCAAAGCTACCAGTAACTGGATTAAGGACCATGGTATCCCTGTTCTTGATTGGCCAGCAAACTCGCCTGACCTTAACCCCATACAAAATCTATGGGGTATTGTGAAGAGGAAGATGCAATACGCCAGACCCAACAATTCAGAAGAGCTGAAGGCCACTATCAGAGTAACATGGGCTCTCATAACACCTGAACAGTGCCACAGACTGATCGACTCCATGCCACGCCGCATTGCTGCACTAATCCAGGCCAAAGGAGCCCCAACTAAATATTGAGTGCTGTACATGCTCATACTTTTCATGTTCATACCTTTCAGTTGGCCAACATTTCTAAAAATCCTTTTTTTGCATTGGTCTTAATTGATATTCTAATTTTCCGAGATACTGAATTTGGGACTTTCATTAGATGTCAGTTATAATCATCAACATTAAAAGAAATAAACATTTGAAATACATCAGTCTGTATGTAATGAATGAATCTAATATACAAGTTTCACTTTTTGAATGGAATTACTGAAATAAATCAACTTTGTTATGATATTCTAATTTTCTGACCAGCACCTGTATACCGTGACTGTGGAAAAAAAGTAAAGCTTTGATTGGAAAAATAAGAAACATATCCTGTGAATGAGGTCTTTAACAGTCTTCCCTTCTGAAGCAGAAAAGGTCTTCCTTGTATGAGGCTTCTGTCTTTCACATAGTTGCAGATGACATTTCTTCTCAATACAGAAAAACAGTTCTGACAGTAGCTACATTGAATTTCTGAAGAATTATAAAATCATGTTTTATGCTTTTAGGCTACTCTGGAGACATCTGTCCTCCTTGATTGCTAAAGAATGATATCTTTCCATTATTTGCACAACACTGAGCTCCAAAACCATGCAACTTCTTTATAGTGGAAATTGCACTATTTTCATTCTTGGTGGTGCCCAAAAGTGAGAAGGCATCCCTAGAAACCACCTTGATAGTACTAGGGCACTTGAAACTCATAAACCCTCCCTGACCTTAGAAATGATTGGTCTAGGAGTGAACCACTGGGATTTGGATATATCCCTGCCAATGTATCACTGAGTCTAGAGTTGGTACAAGATTTGGATGGATGCTTGCTGGCATTGTGAAAGAGAGGCAGGTTTGGTGAATGAAACATAAAGGAAGTAAGTGGCAATGTTTTGTGTATTGTAGAAAGATGGGAACGTAGGAAAATGAATCATCAGATTGCCACAGATTTTACTTAATAATGTAGCTTTATTCATTTGATGTATTCAACCAAGTTCCTGCCTCAAGTAATGAGGTGTGGATGCAATGCAGTAGGCACCTACCTGTTCGCAGTCCACTATGATGTTCAGTACAGCTGTTGACATTTAGCATCTCCTGCACCATTACTGACAGATAGGCAAGACTGGGTTATATGGTTCACATATTTATGAACAGAGAGAGAGCAAGAGAGAAATTGGAGGCGGGACAAAAGAAACTGTGTGAGCAGAAAGAGAGTGAAATTTAAGTGTGAATATCAATGTTAAATCCTGCAAACAAATAGCAGCTCACTGGATTTTGTTCATTTGCAGCAGGGTTCAACTGTCTGTGCATTTTCTTGCATTTCCTCTTTCTTTTTAAAAAATAAAAATTGATTCTGGATTTAGGAACTAAAGAGAGCTATGTAAACACAAACATTAAATTGTGGCATGAGAAAAAACTGGGAGTTGTTATTTTGGTAGGTGAGAAGAGAGTTAAGTTATCTTGGTGTGGATACCTCATATTGACCTACAGCTATATTTATGCACATAAGCCAAGCATAATGTTACTGGCAAAATTTGCTGGTAGCTTCACAATGGTGAGCATTAAAAGATATTTTCGTATAGTGGAATTCGGCGCAGAACATGAGCATCCTCTATGAAATATAAACACATTTCCAAAAATGTTGACACTGAGAACAATGAAAGCAGAGTAGAGTAGATGGCTAGAGACACAGAGAGTCAAAAATGGAGGTGAGCAGCCAGACAAAGCACCCAGAAATAAGAAAGCATACTTCTTCAAAGTTTAATGGATGACTGATTCTCCCTGGTTTCAGTATGACCCTAGTGAAAAGGTCATGTTCTAAAAATGATTTTGTTCAGCTGGGAGAATGATTCCAGGAGTTCAGTATTTGTAATTGAGTTCTCACTACTTAAATGAGATAGCAGATTGAAGTAGACCTTGGCTTGTCATCATTTCATTTTTCAGATACTTGTGTGTGAGTAAAGCCAACCAAGCCCACCCAGGAGCACTAGACACTGCAATTACCTGACAGAATAGTAGAGTAATGAAGAAAAGCTCAGCATATTCAAAATAAACTTCTATGTCACATACCTAATTTCAACTGAAAAACTCCCATTTACAAAGTTCCAACTACTGCATGGCAAGAAGAAAGGCATAAATGCAGTTTAAACCCAAGATACAATGATACCTTTGGAGGAAATCATAGATAGTAGACACAATTAAACGTGACCTGGCTGCAAAAGTGCAAGTAGCATTCTTGTTGATGGAGATACAGTCAGATCAACAGAGGAGTTCATCTGTTGACTTGAAGGGAAACCAAAGACTTTTTTATTCAGGCGGCAGAGTCTGTGACATTCCAATGCACTCTTTGTTAATGTCTATTAAACATTCATTCATTTGTTAATATTATTTCATCCATTGTTGTATTAAAAACGTATCAAACAGTAGTGATTCTTTGATGTTCTTCTTATGTGTCTTGGGGGCTAGTCAGCAAGTGATTAGATAGATAGATAGATAGATAGATAGATAGATAGATAGATAGATAGATAGATAGATAGATAGATAGATAGATAGATAGATACTTTATTAATCCCAATGGGAAATTAATTAATGCTTCGTATCAAGACTCAAGAAGGATACAAACATCATCTTTTGAAGCAGATGGTGCTTCTGTAAACATGGGTGTTAGAGGTGTACTGGAAGGTATCCTTAAAGAAGAAGCTGAAAGATTAAGCCAACATAATCTGCTCATAGTAAACTGGTTTATGCACACTTCCATTTGAGTTTTGAATGATGTTCATGTATAGTTTGGAAAGCATATTAAAGTACATTATTCCTTTTACCTGACCTTGAGATTAATAGGATGTGACTGTATCTCTGGAGTAGTGGTTTTGCAAATCAAGCTTCAATTGACCATACTAAGTTTCCAGAGAAAGGTGTCAATTGCTGTTGCATCTCATCTGGAAGATTTATTATTATAGCCTTAAGTTAATGCAGGATCTTAGGGTTACTGAAGAAAGGTTAGGTGTGAAGAATACCCACCCATCAAATGTTAAAGGCCCTAGATGAATCCCACATATCTATGAAGCCTTAAACGTCCTTCTTCAACAAATAGAGTATTTCATGCTTATACAGAAAACTTTGCTGCTGTTCCCAGTGAGGAAATGAAAAAAGGTGTGATTTATATTTTATCATAATTTTTAAAATTTGTGTTACACAGTTTATTTGCTCTCTATTTTCCCTGTTACTTTGTTTTTAGGTTAAGTGAGAAATGGAAACAATCTATTTTTGTGCTTTCAGACTTTCTGGCAGACCCGTTCAATAAGATAACATTTCTCAGCTGAACACTGCAAAAGAATGAACTAATTCTCCTCTAGCAGTGTCAGAGATTAGGAGAACAGTTTCAGTCTTGAATGACATGGAATCCAGGTCAAAAAAAAGCAGACAGCTCAGGATATTACTTGAGAGTGCACAGGGTCCTACAGCTGAGGTCAACTTTCAGGTTAGGACCAGTAAAAAGAACTAGAGTTTAGAGAAATTGTCAGCATTTTAAAAGTTGTAAGGCAAGTGTATCAATTTAGTATGTACAGTTGATTACACTTTTGTTAACTGTATTTGTATGTCTGTTGTATGTTTAGTTTCACAGGCATGAAACTATATGTCTGGTTTGATTTAACCAATACTACCTGCAAGAAACGCATTTCAGCTACTATATCACTCTGGAGGAACTTCACATGATGAACCATAGAGCTTGTGAATCCAAAAAAATTAAACAGGTTTTTTTTTTCTTTGATTGAAATGCATTTCTAGCAACCATATTAATGTTTCACACCCAGATTGACTATTCATTGTTATTCTGCTCAACACCCTTACTCTTAAAAATCTGTATCAGAACACTTCTTAATTCCTTAGGCCACTTCTCACTTTCCAAGATTGCATTAAACAAACTGGTTAAAACTCCACTGCCATCTCTCCTAAACACCTCCATGCTTCCACAGGTATGCCATCTGGACCAACAGCCTTCCCATTCTCCATCCTCTTTATAGCTTTTCTTACTTACTCCTTTCTAATCAGATGAACTTCCTGGTACATTGTCTTCACATCCACATCCACTATCTCCATATCATACAACTTCTCTCTCTCATTCTCTTAATTCATCAACCTCTCATAGTACTCTTTCCATCTGTTCAACAAACTCTCCACACTTGTATGTTTCCATCATTATCCTTTATCACCCTAACCTGCTGCTCATCTTTCCCAGTTCAGTCTCTCTGCCTAGCCAATCGGTACTGTTCCTTAGTGTCCAACCTCTCATGCAGCTCATCATATGCCTTATATTTAGTTTTCCCCATCTATTGTCTTCACTTTATGCCTTACCTCCTTGTACTCCAGTCTACCTTCTTCATCTCTCTGATGATCTCACTTCTTGTTGGCCACCTCTTCCTCTGTATATGCTCCTGTACTTCCCCAAACCACCATCAGGTTTGTTTGTCCTCCTTCATCTGTCCAGATGTCACACCAAGCACCCTTCTAGCTGTCTCCCTTACCACATCTGTTGTAGTTGCCCAGCTATCTAGTAACTCTTCACTGCCACCCAGGGCCCGTCTCTCCTCCTCCCTGAACTCCACCTTACAGTCTTCATTTTTCAACTTCCACTATTTGATCCTTGGCTCTGCCCTCGCTCTCCTCCCTTCTTGATCTCCAACATCATCCTACAGACCACCATCCTATGCTGCATAATGGGTGGATGTAACACAGCCACTGGGGGGGGGGGGCGTGCACAAATTAGTGTGTTTGTTCTGTAAGAAAGGTGCTATATTGCGCCCAACCCGGCACAGACTTGACACAAGAGGCATGTATAAAACAAGAAGATTTTTACTTTTCTTCACCTGTGGGGCACGTCTTCCCCATGAATCCCACAGGCAATACACAGTCCCAAGCACTGAGGCACCACACTCCTCTCTCTCTCTCTTTCACCACCACTCCTCCACAGCTTTGTCATCCTTCCACCCGACTCTGGCCGCCGAGTGGTAGTTGCTGGCTCCCTTTTATTGGGTACCCGGAAGTGCTCCAGGTGGTTGATTAGTTACATCTGGCTGCACTTCCGGGTAAGGTGATACCAATGCCCAAAAGGGCCCAGCCTCTCCTGTAGCAGCACCCCCTGGTGGCGCCTGCGGAACCCCACAGAGCTGCACGGAACTCCAATCCTCATGAAGTCCTGGGGGAGTCCGAGGCACCGCTGCAACCCAGGGAGGCTGCCATCTAGTGTCCAGGGGGAGATACTGGGCTTCCCACCCTTGTCCCCCTGGCAGATGTGGTGAAGAGGCGTCCCGGCCAGGCATGGGCCCCGGCCATCCGTCACAGTTCATGCTGGTCACAAGCCTGGATGAATGGGAAGGGTTATGTCAGTGTCATTCCAGTTATGTCGGATCAATCAAGCCCTGGGTTAACAAAGGGTTAAGGTTATGTTTAGTACAGTACTGTTAGCCAACAGATTGCGTGGGGAAATTGGACTACTGCTGGCTGAAGGAGAAGAAGAGGAGGAAGGTGTTATCTGGAGGCAGGAGAAAAGGAGGAAGGGTTGAAGTTGAAGTGAGGTAAGGAACTTTGAATGTTGGCAGTATGACTGGTAAAGGGAGAGAGTTAGCTGGTATAATGGAGAAAGGTTGATGAATTATGCATTCAAGAAACTAGATGTAAAGGGAGTAAGGCCAGGTGTATCAAAGGCGAGTTTAAATTATTCTACTATGATGTGGATGGGAGAAGAAATGGGGCAGGGGTTATCCTGAAGGAGCAGTATACCAAGAGTGTTTTGTAGGTGATAATAGTGTCAAACGGAGTGATGATTATTAAGCTGGAAACTGAAGATGTGATAATGAATGTTGTTAGTGCATATACCCTGCAAGTTGGGTGTGTGATGGATCAGAAAGAAGATTTCTAGAGTGAGTTGGATGAAGTGGTGGTGAGTGTATCCAAGGGAAAGAGAGTAGTGATTGGAGCAGATTTCAATGGACATGTTGGTGAAGGGAACAGAGAGTATGAGGAGGTGATGGATAGGTATGATGTCAAATATAGAAATACAGAAGGTGTGATGATAGTGGATTTTATGAAAAGGATGGACATGGCTGTGGTAAATACATATTTTAAAAAGAGGGAGGAACACAGGTTGACATACAAGTAAGAGGAAGATGCACAGAAGTGGATGATATTTTATGCAGTTAGTCTGAAGGAGAGTGGAGACTGAAAAGTGGTTAAAAATATTTGTATTTGTTAATTTCTATAGTTTGAAGAATGATCATAGTTTTTGTTTGAAATTAGAGCCACATGCCCACAACTGCATATCTACATGTGCTGTTGTGTACACTATCTCTCAGATACTGACAAGACCCTTTTTTCTGCTTTAATCCATTGCCTAAGGTGAATCTGCTGAGGTTTAGTAGAGCTCTGTCTCGATTGCTCAATCAGAACATTAGCAAATTTGGGCTGGAACCACTTAAATTCTAGTTGATGCTTGGTTTTGGACACTGCCTTGGACTTGGTCATGCTATTCTTTGGACTTTGTCTTGACCCTCCTTTAGGTTTAATTTGAGCTGATCTCAACAAGTTGTGGTCTTGTCTTTGATTTGATAAAGGTGAACTTGACTACAGCACTGTAGCACTTAAGCATGCTAAAAACTAAAATGAACTTCAGGAAAAACAAATATTTTTTGTTAAAATAAATTATTCATTTTTCATGTACTGATTTTACCCATTTGTATAGTTTTAATCGTGTGCTCTTTGTAATAATCAGTCATAAGATGAGTGTAGGAAACAAAAGTCAAAAGTTCCAGGACTGAGTTTGTGAAATAATGCCATAGTATGAAGACTTTGTCTAAAACATTAATTATCCTTCCCAAACCCATCCTCAGGGTAAGCCTCTGTTGTTGGTTTGCTCTGGCATCATTATTTTTTGTTTGTTGTTATTCTTATATAGGGATGGTTGGACTTAGGTGGAGTGGGGGGGGGGGGGGGGGGGGGTGTCTTTTTTCTGTTATTTTATAATACTCCATTACAAATGTTGATTACTATTTATGATTTGTTTGCTTTTTGTTGTTATTGTTGTCTATTTTAATAAACATTTATTCATGAAAAAAATCCCAAACCCACTTCATCATTTCAGGGATCAAGAGTGCTGGTTCCTATACCTTGCATTGGAGGAGCCAGTCAATCTCAGGGCCCACTTGTAAATACAGCCACATAGGCCAATTTATAACAATCAGTTAACTTAATC
This sequence comes from Erpetoichthys calabaricus, assembly GCF_900747795.2. Lineage (NCBI taxonomy): Eukaryota > Metazoa > Chordata > Cladistia > Polypteriformes > Polypteridae > Erpetoichthys > Erpetoichthys calabaricus. The sequence goes on from NC_041406.2 coordinate 127,666,486, forward strand.
TTTACATCCTTGGGGATATGGCAGGAAAACTGACATTAGCACAGCGAGAATGTGCAGACTCTCCACAGCCAAGACACAAACTTGAGACATTGAATCTGTAATGCAGCAGCACTTAGCACATTATCACTGTGTAGATTTAACTTCCTTTATGCCCTTCACTCATTTGTGACTAAGTCCAAGGATTTCTTTGCTTTTTCACAGTTTGTTCTTGTGATTAATCTATAAAATTTTCTTTATCAGTGACAATTATTAGACACTAGAGTCTAATGCAAGTAACAAAATGTCTTAAAGAGGGGATCTTAATTCATACAGAAAGCCTATAGTCTCTTGTAAAACAGCAATGTCGGTTTTCAGCATTTTTGTGTTCTCAGTCAGAGTTTTTTTAGAAAGACTGACCAATTATAGCCTTTCAGTCAATGCTTTAACCAATCAGACAGTTGTGCACATAAACCCCAGCTGCCTAATCCTGCTGTATTTTGTGTTTATGTTTATATATGGTGCTTGTATGATATTTTTGTAAGTAGAGCACAGATTTTTAATTTTAACTGAATTCTGTTACTATAACATCTTTTAGTTAACTCTTAGCTTAGTTCACTTCTCATTAGAGAAACGAAAATCAGTTATGTAAACAATTGTTTGTCATAGCTGTGCTTCTTTGTAGCAAATTATAGACTGTTTTAACAGATGTTTTGTTAAAGGAAGAGCATTAAAAGAGTGTTCTAGGAATACATTTTTACTTACTAAAACATACAAGAAAAAGGCCAAACTTAATGTTTTGCTGATTTTAAAGCCTAACCATGTTTTTGGTGACCGCATTTTTTCTTTTTTGATTTAGTAAAAAAGAGATAGAAAAAGGAAAAGAGAATTATAACCATTTTCATCAGTGTAAAAAAGGAGAAAAATAAGAATCTGAGTAGATAGATAGATAGATAGATAGATAGAGTTAAGACTGACCAGAGTTATTACAAAAAGAGCCTCATCAAACCAGGAGCTCGGTAAAACGTGTAGTTATCAGGCTCTCATTAACAGATTACTTTCATAACATGCAGGAAATTCTAGCCCATAATCAGATAACCTATTGCAGAAGCTGCTACAGTGGCTCAGTCCAAGTTCCTGGAGGGCCTCAGCATCTTCAAATAAAATGTTAAACAGGCTAGAGTAGGTATAGGCCACATCATTCTTAACTTTTTTCATGCACATCTTTGTAAATATTGCAATTAACTATGCTAAACTGAACATAAGATTTAACAAATGAGCTACTGCAGTGTGTCGTTGTGATAAGTGAAGAAACTGCAATGGGAGTCAGGAAGTTGACACAAAATGACTGTTAACAGCAAGAAGTGTCTTTTAATTAAGAAACTGGTTGATTGAGACCCTTGGAATCTCTAGCAAAGAAGTGACATTTGTTGGAGGTTGATGTCATTCTGTCAAACATGCACAAGTGCCCCAACCCCACTTTCAAGGCCCTTTTTAAAAAAAACATCCCAGACAATACTGCTTTGTGTTTATTCTGAGGCTCTTCGCATGATTATTCCTGATATTAATGCTGAATGGTTAGTGCAATTCCTCATAGCCTTGCAACTAAATTTGGGGACTTACACAGTAACTTAAAGTAACTTAGTTACATTACTCATTACTTACAAAAAAAATTCAATTTGTAATATAATGTAACAAATACTTGTTCTTCTTTTGGTGATGAGGTCATCTTAAGGGTATGGATTCTATTATAAATGTTATTGATAATTGTTGTTTTTTACTAAGTTGGAAGTATTCGATAAATAATTCATCACATATGAGTGGCCAGCATTTGGTATTATACAGTGCATCTGGAAAGTATTCACAGCGCATCACTTTTCCACATTTTGTTGTTACAGCCTTATTCCAAAATGGATTAAATTCATTTTTTTTCCTCAGAATTCTACACACAACACCCCATAATGACAAGATGAAAAAAGTTTACTTGAGATTTTTGCAAATTTATTAAAAATTTAAAAATTGGGAACGCACATGTACATAAGTATTCACAGCCTTTGCCATGAAGCTCAAAATTGAGCTCAGGTGCATCCTGTTTCCCCTGATCATCCTTGAGATGTTTCTGCAGCTTAATTGAAGTCCACCTGTGGTAAATTCAGGTGATTGGACATGATTTGGAAAGGCACACACCTGTCTATATAAGGTCCCACAGTTGATAGTTCATGTCAGAGCACAAACCAAGCATGAAGTCAAACGAATTGTCTGTAGACCTCCGAGACAGGATTGTCTCGAGGCACAAATCTGGGGAAGGTTACAGAAAAATTTCTGCTGCTTTGAAGGTCCCAATTAGCACAGTGGCCTCCATCATCCGTAAGTGGAAGAAGTTCGAAACCACCAGGACTCTTCCTAGAGCTGGCTGGCCATCTAAACTGATCGATCGGGGGAGAAGGGCCTTAGTCAGGGAGGTGACCAAGAACCCAATGGTCACTCTGTCAGACCTCCAGAGGTCCTCTGTGGAGAGAGGAGAACCTTCCAGAAGGACAACCATCTGTGCAGCAATCCACCAATCAGGCCTGTATGGTAGAGTGGCCAGACGGAAGCCACTCCTTAGTAAAAGGCACATGGCTGCCCGCCTGGAGTTTGCCAAAAGGCACCTGAAGGACTGTCAGACCATGAGAAAGAAAATTCTGAACTGTTTGGTGTGAATGCCACGTTTGGAGGAAACCAGGCACCACTCATCACCAGGCCAATACCATCCCTACAGGGAAGCATGGTGGCAGCATCCTGCTGTGGGGATGTTTTTCAGCAGCAGGAACTGGGAGACTAGTCAGGATAAAGGGAAAGATGACTGCAGCAATGTACAGAGACATCCTGGATGAAAACCTGCTCCAGAGTGCTCTTGACCTCAGACTGGGGCGACTGTTCATCTTTCAGCAGGACAACAACCCAAAGCACACAGCCAAGATATCAAAGGAGTGGCTTCAGGACAACTCTGTGAATGTGCTTGAGTGGCCCAGCCACAGCCCAAACTTGAATCTGATTGAACATCTCTGGAGAGATCTTAAAATGGCTGTGCACCGACGCTTCCCATCCAACCTGATGGAGCTTGAGAGGTGCTGCAAAGAGGAATGGGCGATACTGGCCAAGGATAGATGTGCCAAGCTTGTGGCATCATATTCAAAAAGACTTGAGGCTGTAATTGCTGCCACAGGTGCATCGACAAAGTATTGAGCAAAGGCTGAATACTTATGTACATGTGATTTCTCAGTTTTTTTATTTTTAATAAATTTGCAATAACCTCAAGTAAACTTTTTTCATGTTGTCATTATGGGGTGTTGTGTGTAGAATTCTGTGGGAAAAAAATAATTTAATCAATTTTGGAATAAGGCTGTAACATAACAAAATGTGGAAAAAGTGATGCGCTGTGAATACTTTCCGGATGCACTGTATGCTAAGTCCATATATAAACCTTCATGAAACTGATCAGAAGCACAGCCAAAAGTGATAATTTTCTTGCATTTTATAAATAGGTTTAGCCCTCCATGTGCTGTGAAGTAAATAACATCCATCCCCTTTATACATCTTTGACCTGAGCCACCTAAAATTTGTGATATGAACACTGGCCACTGCATAACCCAATCACACTTTTTAAACTTATCTACAGCAAAGCCGAATTATAACTAAACTGACACTTTATTAATATGTTTCAATTACCAGATTGCATGCAGAACACTCTTTTAATTGGCTGTGTGATTGAGCTCTGCAAAGAAACAGTATATCATTGTTTGCTTCTTACCTTGCACCCAGTACTACTGACATAATAATAGCACAGGTATTTTTACTTTGATAAAATAAGTATTACATTAGGACTATTTAACACACAATACTTCTAATGTGTTACCACTAACATTGCTCCTGAGATTGTGCTGCTAAACGTAGCACTGTATGTTCAGCTCATCAGACACATTATTTCAACCAGGAGAATGAATAATCCGATCCTTCAAGCATTTGTCTCAGAATTTTTTTGTTTGTGGATGCTTCTAACATTTTTATCCTGTGGTTGGATATATGTGCGAAGTAAAGACATATGAAGGCTATGACATACTTAAGTGTACCCTAGCTAAGGGTTTACATGGCCAAATAACCAGGTTACTCACTGAGAAATCTATGTGCATTAATCTGGTTTGCCAGAGACCAATATCCTGATTTCTCTAACTGGAATAAAGGTTTATGTGGCATTTTAGAAACTGGGTTTCTGTGAATAACTGGGATATTAAAGCGCATGTAAACATGCTGATTGGTGTTTTACTAGTTTAATAGAAAGAATTGGTTTATCGGGGTTCTGTTTAGTTTCCACAAGCCTGAACTGCATTTAGTAGATTGAAAAATGGATGGCTAGAGATAAAACACAGAGATCAGAAAAACTGAGAATACAATTAATTGCATAAACCTAAATGGGCTTTGCTGGCATATTCACCTCCTTTTCATTTATCAGAGTTGCAGGTTATGTTTATATAGTAAATAATTTATCTTAGAGAGGATATATCTGTGTGTACTGGCTCAGTCAGAGCTCACCACTCACTTTCAAACTGATAGCAATGGAAATAGCATGGTCAACTATTTTAATGCTAAACTGAAGGCAGCAGCAGACTTTACAACTCCTGCAAATGTCAAAAAGTCAGATAAAGCACCATCATACAATCAAGCCACATGTAAACAGAAAAGAGAATGCCGCAGCAAAGCAGAACAGAAGCAGAGGAAGACTAAATTGATTTTGAAATTTTAAAGGCAAATTAACTAAATGCAATGCAGCAATGTGATCTTCCACATTCTTATGGTAGTAAAATCATAAGTGATAGTGCAGGGAATTAAAGAGTACTCTTTTCATCCATCAATCGGCTAGTAAATCCAGCACTAACAATGAGGTCTCTGCAAGTCTCAGAAGAAAAGTGTAAAGGGCTTGCTACATTTTTTAAAGGTAGGTAACATAAGGTCTAGCATAATATAAACAACAATAATAAATAATTCTGATATATCTCTCACTAGATGTTATAAAATGTAATCTGTTTTACTAACAAAATTTTATACCTATCTTTCAGTTCAGTATTGAAAAAAGTTGTATTTTTGCAGTTAAATGACTCTTAAATAAACACGCTATACTAGATAAATTCTAGTCAGGCTTTAGATCTAACTATAGGACAGAAACTGTATTAGTAAGAATAGTATAATGTATAAGTTCCCATTCTCCTGGATCTGAGTACAGAATTTGATACTTTAGATCACACAACTGTCATTACTAGACACAAAAAATGAGTGGACCTATCTAATGTAGCATTAAATTGGTTGGGGTCTTATGTAGCAGGAAGAAGTTTCTTTGTAAATTTTGATGACTGTGTATTGGAAAAACATAACATTAAATATGGTGCCCCTGCAATGATCAGCTCTAGGTTGTTTCTCTTCCTGCTTTTTTTTTTTTTTTGTTCTTTATTTCACCTTATACAATTTCTTGTATTAGGAATTTGTTTAGTTTTTGCATACCCCTTGGGGTCAGAGCGCAGGGTCAGCCATTGTACAGCACCCCTGGAGCAATTACAGGTTAAGGGTCTTGCTCAAGGGCCCAGCAGAGTAGGATCTCTTTTGGCAGTGACGGGGATTCAAACATGCAACCTTCGGGATACCAGCGCAGATCCTTAGCCTCAGAGCCACCACTCTGCTTTATATGCTCCCTTTACGCCTGATCATCTCAAAACACAATGTATATTACCACAGCTATGCAGATGACACACAGATGTATTTATCCCTTTTCCAAAGGCTCTACACAGTGTGACCGGTTTCCTAAAAAAGCTGTTCTAACAGGTCTGACAAAAAAGATTTTAATCAATTACAATTGGTATAGAATGTAGCTGCAAGAATCTTAACTAAAAAGAAGAAAACTGACCACCTTACACTGGTATTAGTGTCTTTGTACTGGCTGCCTATGTTTTTTAGTTAAAAAACTAAAATTTGTGAATGATCATATTGTTTGTCTTTTGTTTTCTTTTCTCAGTATTCAGGTCCACCACCTTTCTAAGTGAAATTCACTACACCTGATGTTGATCTTGTCCCTTTTGATATTTGCACCAGCTTTTTTGCTCTTTCTTTTTTTTTTTTCTTGTATCTTAGATATACGATTGACTGCCCAGCAGGAACTGGATGGGCTTTTGGTTATGGAACCCCAGATGTTTTTCTCCACTGGAGGTTTTTTTCGCTCCCCATTGACCAAATGACCGTTAGTATAATTTGATTATTGTTTTTCTTTGTTCCCACTAACTACCATTAATAAAACACTGTGAATTAGACTTTGTATTGGAAAGTACTCTATAAATAAATGTTGTGCTCTGAGGATTTGACTGGATTGTTCTGCTGTCTTTGAAACCTACATAATTCATTTTAATGGTATCAGTGTATAAGACTGTGGCATAACATATTAGGCTGATATCTATAATCTTGAGGCATGATGGAATCAACTTTTAGAACTGTTAATTGTCTTTGTTGGTTAAAATGACATACTAAGAAATAAATGACTAGGCTACATATGTATATGTTGTATTCATGAATCTTTACTTCTAATATTTATTTGACTAGAAAAACTCAGACCTTACTATTAATCAGGATTTTTGTTCATTTAGTCCATTGTATTTTCTTCTGATTTGTTACTTGCTTTATTTGTGAAGTTCTGTTGTCGCACAGTGCAGAGTGTACAGATGTACACAAGTTGCATGAGGGAAGAACAGAAGTCTCTACAGCGGTTCATCAGAACTGGCCAAAGCATCATTGGCACACAGTTGCTGGAAGTTGGAAACATTTGCATGTCCAGGTGTCAAAATAAGTCCTCCAACATTATTGGAGACCCCATCCATCCTGCACATCATTTCTTTAAATTTCTCCATTCTGGGAAACAATATAAGACTATGCACACACAACAAGGCTTCTTGTCTTATGTTAACATAATACCTGCAGAATCAAACCAGACTCTAAACATTTTCTCATCTGTGGGCTTCCAGAGTCACTCCAGGAGCTGGAGTGACTCTGGTATTGTCTATCACAAGGCAGGATATCAAGTCTAGAAGGCAATGCCAGTCCTTTAAATACCAAAATCATGAAGCTCCAACTAATCTAATATTCAGTAAATGATGGAGAAAAAAACATGCAGCAACCAAAACACAAACAGTGACCAAGCCAGGATTTAAATCTGCTCTGATGTAGATGTAAGACAGTAGTATTTCACAAATACTGTGATGCATAGTTCTTGTGATTTTTTTTTGGATCTGAATGATTGCAAAGGTTACCTCCTTTATTTTCATTTACTGTGTTGTATTCTGCTTTAATTTGCTTAACAAAGCACATGGGATGAAGCCTGTTTTTACAAGGTGCTTTAAAAATATCATCTTACAGTCATGCTGGATTCCTTGCCCAGCCACTCACTTTTGTCATCAGTAAATGTGGATTTTGGGGTGGTGTTGCGTGTTTATATACTGTATAGCCACAACTACTGAAACATTTGTAAACCTTAATACCTCCCATACACAATCAAAGGTTTCTGTCAATTCATTTTAGAAAAACCATGAAGCAATTTTAACTTTTACAAAAAAATGGCAATGCAACGTGAATTCTTTTTTCAAACTGTCTGTCTACATTATAATGGTGAAATTGCAAAAAGTTCCAGATTGTGATCATAATCCGTTGGGCATTTTTGTATTATATCTGAAAAGTCACATCTATTTCCAGCAAAGTTCACAAATCAACTGAACTGCAAACATACAGAAAATTAAATCATATATATTAATAATTATCCAAAGCTTTTGTGCTTTCCATGAAGCCTTCCACTGACAACATTTCACTCTGAAAAAATAAAATTATTTCTATGTAACAGGAATATAGCAAGCTGTTTCATAAGAAACTTGATGCTGTAAATGGGCTACACAGATTCATCCTGGTCAAATTGTAAAAAGTTAAAGTGCTTCAAGACTGAATGATTTTAAAATAAGAATACAGCATATGAAATAAACTACTGGTGTTTTCAATGTGCATGTACTGCACGTTCTGAAGAGGTTCTTTAGAAGTTCTTTTTACTACTCTTCAATTTCACTCAGTTGTGTGTGTCTATTTGATAGATGAAATAGTACATTTATTAATGTAACCCTTTCCTTCTGCTCAGATTTATGTTCAAGTCTACAGTTTTTAGTGAATTAAATGTGAATGTATGAATAGGGAATAACACATGTCCGTTTCAGATTTGAATGTTTAAAATAAAAAATATTTCCTGCAGGCTGTTTGACAGCTTTTTATCTCGGTGGTAATCATTACCTTCACTTTTCTCATTTCTGTTTTCTATAGGCTGCCTTTATACAAAAGCTTTAATCAAAATGACTAAAAACGTAGACATTGGTGAATACTTATTTCATTCTTTTTGTGTTAAGAGGTGTGCTGTCAGATTTTATAGCACAATCACAGACCAAATATAAAAAAGTATAACTATAACCTTAACATTTTAAGTTAGATACATTCATTTATAAAGCTTTAACTAAAAACCTTATATTTTATGTTAAATTTAAAGTAGAATATTCAGTGAATTTTCACCCCAGAAATGCAGAAAAAAAAACGCGTTTTTACATCACATTTCCAGTTGCCCATTTCACTTAATACACCCTTAGTCAATTTTCTGTCACATTTCAATGAGCTCAATGGTGATTGCAATCAGATGCATTCTGTGTTCTGTACTGTTGAGCAGTTTTAATTCTGCCTGCCACAAAAGCTCTGCAATCAGTGATCTTTTTTTTTTTTAAACAATTTCCAGCAAGGTGAAAAATCATCTCTTCTTTTTAAAAGTATAAAATTTTAGTAATCTAACTGGTCATCCTAATAGTGATACTAGAGTCCCAACTAAATTGTTGGGTTCTGCTCATTGCAAAACTTAAGTCTCACAGGTTTAAAGGAGTTTACACGGTAACATTTCTTACATGTAGTGTTGTGGAAGGGAGGGGTAGGAAATTACATGTCTACCTACCTTGATCATACTTGGATGAACTTTCTTTGGAACCCACCTTCAGCATTTGAAAGGTAAGCATAATAGACATGCATTTTAGAGATTTTTACTGAACTTTAACACAACAATTTTTATCACGGATAATTTGTTAAAGTGTGTTAAGCTATCTTGTGGACAATAGGTAGCATCCTGCACCCTAACCCGGACCACAACTACACTAGAATGAGTCTTGGTTTCTTTATTTATCAAAATTCCGTTCACAGAATTCCATTTCCTTATAACACTGCAATGACATACAATGTAATATAATTAGTTTTCCTTTTCTTCCTCCTCCTTCTCCTCCTCCAGGTGAGTTTTTCCCCTACTCCACTCCCAACCCCGACTTGTATGGTTGAGAAGGTGTGGTTTCTTTTAAAATCAGAACCAGTACGTCATGAGCACACCCAGCTCAAATAAATTATGGCAGGGTAGTTGTCCTCCAAAAGATCTCTCCAGTGGCCTCAAAGATTCCAAACAGGGCTACTCACTCAAAATACATATCCCGCAACCATGCCAGAGACCACTCCATAGCAATGCCAGTATATGGGGCAAACATATTACATTTTACTGGCTTCCCACCTAGGAAAGGTGTTCTCAACTCAACCAGATAGAACAGTCTATGAATATTGTCTTTCAGACTCTTTCAAAAAGCTTAGGAAACATTTTTCCCATGAAAGTTAACTTAATGTCTCTTTTTCAACATGTGAACCTTTACCACCAGGAAAACAGGGATTACCTACAGCCACCAGGAACTGAATGTTATAAGCTATAGGCTTTATTGGTTTACATTTCAATTGATTAAAAGATACCTGTTAGATCTCCTATGTGTAAATAACGCTGTGTTTTTGTCAGAGTTAAACCTCCACTGTCATTTGTGGTTGTAAATGTCTCACACATTGTAACTTCACAAGTAGGTAGTTGTTCAGATAGATAGATAGATAGATAGATAGTGTCACACACGTGCACATGGGAGGCAGCTAAAGGGCTCGAATGAGGATAATTCCATGCCAGACCAGGGGGTGGTGAGGAGCATTAATCCTTTCACTCTTTCCACTGCAGACCAATTAACCTGATAGGAGGCCCCAGTTGCTGCAACGACTGCAATGATAGAGGCCCTGGGGTAGTATTTTCAGAGGAATGTATGTAGATAGGAGAAATCCTGCTGGCTGGAAAATAGTCCCTCCATCAGCTGGAGGACAGCACAATAGTCTTTTATATTTTGATAGGCCTGGTGGGTTACTGAGTCCAACAGCCTATGCCTATCCTTTTTAATAATGACTAGGGGGTTGGACATGCAGAAGTGTCTACTGCTATCAGAATGAGTTCTACAAATACAGCTTAAGGGTTTCTGTACAGCATTGCTGGAAGTTGTTCCTTAGAAGTGATCTCAGGTTGGGGTGTAAAATTACTTCATTGTATCATGAAGGATATAAGAGTTAGATAAAAGGTATGAAGAGACTGTGTGTCATGTGTGGGAAGGTGGACAAGAAACCCTACAAATAATTTGGGGCACTTATTGTATATAGTCAGGTCCACAGGGGTGTCAGGCTTTATACTGTATTTTCTGGTCTGTTTTGTAACTTGTGGTTGCTGTCTCTATAATATACCTTCCAATTTGTTCATACTTTGCTGTATTTGCTCCTTTTCAGGATCACTAATGGTTCAGTAGTGCTCTCAGGAGTTCACACTAGGTAGCTGAGGAAGACATGCTAGGACAAGGCATTTTATTAGTTTGATGGCCGCAGGCAAAAGGCTGCTGAGTTGCGTTTTTAGCACAACACTGTAAAATATGATGAACTGCTCCTTGACAATGCATTGTGATGACCACTGGCAGATTTAATCATAATGGCTTTTAATTTTGAGAGTGAAAAAATTAACATTGGACCCTTAGCCCCAGAAATTTTAAAAAAACATCAACTGAAGTAGTGAATTATGTTGCTGTGCTAATATTTTAAACCATGCTTTTTGTTTTTCTAGACCAGCAGTTCCCAATCTCTGTCTTGTGGACCCACTGTGGCCGCAGGTTTTTGTTCCAGCTAGATTCACAATCAGTAATAATAAATTGATAATAATTGATCTAATGCTATTAGCCGGTCTTGTTTTCTCTTCTCTTATTCTGCATTCAGAAAAGTACAGCAGTTTGATTATTACATTTATGAAACATTTAGAAATAGTTCTATTTTTGCTAAAGCTTTAAATACTTAACTCACTTTTGTTGTTTTCCTATTATTTTTTCCTTTTTTCTGTGTTGCTTGCTCCCTTCACTGTTTCATAATAATATCAATGTTAAAAACAAGCAGAGCAGATACCCAAGGAAACAACACATGAATGAAGAAAGGCTGCGACTACTTCAGTATCCGACCCACTCATTAGTAAATAAAATATTAAATATTCAGAACACCTGGAAGAGCAGAATGAAAATCAGGGTGAAAATATTCTTAAAAAGTAAAAAGAAAAACTACATTATCTGCAGCTTAATACATTTTAATAAAAATTTAATAAAAATTTACCAAACTTAGTTTTTTCACATTGACCCCAAAACAGAAACTACTCACCTAATTAGGCTAGCTAGGAGTCCAATAAAAAACAGATATTGGTTGGTACAGTCAGCCAGTGAGTTTAAAGAGTCAAAGAGTTAGATGCCAGGCTGAGGAACAGAACTGACAAGGTAGTCTTCTCTGATGTTCTGCCTGTGCCACATGCCAATCCAGATAAGACTGAGCAGATTAGAAGACTTAATGTGTGGCTCAAGGCTTGGTGTAGGGTTGAAGGGTACTTGGGATTGGAACTCCTTTTGAATCAGACGGGACCTGTTCCACTGTAAAGAGTTACATCTGAGCTGGAGGGGCGCCAGTGTGCTGGGGAGGCGTATGAGTAGGTTAGTGGAGGATCACATAAACTAAGGTATGGGGGGTAGGGAGTTTACGACAGGCCAGAACTATACATGGAGGAACAAAAAATACTGGAAATATAAAAATGCATGGTAACATAAATACTAACCCAGCGTTTAAATGCTAAAGTATGCTAAAGGATCAAGTAACCTTAATATAATACAGTTCACAGTGTTTTGGAAGAGTGTGTATGCAAAGACTAAAATTGTTAAGTTTTGAGCAAATACGGTAAAGTCTAAGGAGAATGGACTGGGATAAACTTTCAAGTGCAGAGACAGCTGAAGTGCAGTGGAACAGTTTTAAAAATGTTTTACATGTAATGCAGGACAAGTACATAACTAAATTTGGAATTAGTAGGAAATTTTAAAAAACTTTACAGTGAGTTAATGAAGAGTTCAAAAAGAAGCTGCAAAGGAAACATTGCTGTTTAAGGTTTGTAAGATTAATGAATACAATGTGAATCGTAGGGCGTATGAGAACATGAGGCCAACCATTAAGAAGGATATTAGGGAGGCAAAAAGGCAGTTAAAGAGGAATATACCAGATAAGGCAAAAGATGACCCAAAGAGATTCTTTCAGTATTTTAGAAGTAAAACAACAGTCATGGAAGAGGTGAAGTGCATCAGGAATAGTAAAAGGAAGTACAAAAAATACAGACAATGAAATAGCAGATGCTCTAATTAGCTCTAATCATAATTAATGATCTAATTAAAAATTCTTGCATTTTTTTTATTGATCTTAATTAGAAGCAGATAACATTCCATACAATCAAGTATAACTTAACAAAGCAAAGCAAAATTCAGCCTCCACCCCAGAGAAAGAGAGGAGAGCCAGCAACCAAAGCTACTCTATAAAAGGAAGGGTATGCTTTTCCTTAAAATGCAAGCTAATTCTAAAATGTTATTGATTAGATCCTGACATATTTTTAAAAAGTTTTGAAAAGATCCTTTAAGTAAGAATTTGATTTTTTCCAATTTCAAGTAGTATAGAACATCAGTTACCCCTTAAAAGTGGTGGGTTGGGATTCTTCTGGTTGACCAAGATAATTATATATGCTAAAAGTGTGGTAAATACAATTACAGTTTGTTTGTCCTCCTCCAGTTTGAGCACACCAAACATAGCTGTTAATAGGTTTGGAGTGAGTGACACCAAGGCTGTCTGATAGGCATGCAAAGATTTTTGTCCAAAATGTTGTTAATTTGGTGCACGCCCAGAACATAAGGCTCAGTGAGGCTGGAGCTTGATTGCAACCGTCACAGGTTGCAAGCACGTGCTCGCATGTTCTGAGGTATTAACCTTTAAGGAAGTGGTTGACCTCACAGCAGTAAAAGGGCCTAATAAGGACGTACTGAGTGATTTGGAAATTGCAGAGGGAGAAGTACTGCTCAGATTAAATAGGCTGAAATCAAACAAATCTCCAGGTCCAGATCATTTTTATCCTTGAGTTCTTAAAGAGGTTAGTGAGTACATACATAAACCCATGATGCAAATTTTTAGGAAGTCACTGTGGACTAGTTAAATTCTGAAGGACTGGAAAATGGCAAATATCCCATTATATAAAAAGGTTGACATGGCAGAGCAACTATAGGCCAGGAAGATTAACGTTTATCACAGGTAAATTAATGGAAGGAATTATTAAGGATAAGATTGAGCAACAAATGGTAAGAACATTAGTTTTACTGAATAGTCAGCATGGGTTCAGAAGTGGGAGGTCATGTTTTATCAACATGCTGGAATTCTATGAGAAAGCAACTAAAGGATATGATCAAGGTGGAGCACATGGTATTATTTATCTTGAATTCCAGAAAGTATTTGATAAGGTTCCACATGAGAGGTTGGGCATCAAACTAAAAGAAGTGGGAATTCAGGGTGTTCTTTGTAGGTGGATGCAAAATTGGCTCAGATACAGGATATTAAGACTGGTGTTCCACAGCGATCGGTGTTAGGGCTGCTCCCATTATTAATATACAAAAATGATTTGGATAGGAATGTAAGAGACAAGCTGGTTAAGTATGCAATTGATACCAAGATAGGTGGATGGGCAGATAATTTGGAATCCGCTGAATTATTACATAGAGACTTGGACAGCATACAGTCTTGTGGCAGATTAAATTTAATGTCAGTAAAAGTAAAATATTACACATCGGAAGCAAAAATGTTAGGTTTGAATATACAATAGGAGGTCTGAAAATTAAGAGTACACCTTATGAGAAGGATTTATTAGTTGTACTGGACTTCACATTATCAACTTCCAGACAGTGTTCAGAAGCCAAGCTCTTAAACCCTAAACAGCCTGGTACCAGGACGATAAAGGTTCAAAAAATGTAGTCTTGCTCAGTGGGTCATACAATCTCTAACTTCACACCATTCGAGAGCGGAGACTGTGACATTTCCAACAACACCCAATACGGGGATGTCTTAACAAAATCTGCTGCCCTGACATGGAAAGCTACCTCTCATGTACACATAGGAGATGGAATTGTCGTGTGTTGTCACATATAATTTCACAAAGCAACAGTGAATATAAACATGTTATATATCAAAATTTACAGCACCCTCTGCTGAACACAACTAGCCTAACCTTACCACACTAGATATTTAACAAAAAAGAACAAGTCAGTAAAAGAGCCTGGCAAGATGCAGCTGGCATTTCTGGTCGGGTTGCTCTGGTATAGTGAGTTGTGCCTTAGCAAGCTTTATGCCATTTTAGATAGATAGATAGATAGATAGATAGATAGATAGATAGATAGATAGATAGATAGATAGATAGATAGATAGATAGATAGATAGATAGATAGATAGATAGATAGATAGATAGATACTTTATTAATCCCAAGGGGAAATTCACATACTCCAGCAGCAAAAAATATTAAATTAAAGAGTAATAAAAAATGCAGGTAAAAAACAGACAATAACTTGAATAATGTTCAACGTTTACCCCCTCTGGTGGAATTGAAGAGACGCATAGTTTGGGGGAGGAATGATCTTCTCAGTCTGTCAGTGGAGCAGGACAGTGACAGCAGTCTGTCACTGAAACTGCTCCTCTGTCTGGAGATGACACTGTTTAATGGATGTAGTGGATTTTCCATAATTGATAGGAGCCTGCTGAGTGCCCATTGCTCTGCTACGGATGTCAAACCGTCCAGCTCTATGCCAACAATAGAGCCTGCCTTCCTCACCAGTTTGTCCATAGCTGCAACGGAGACATTTCCAATAATAAACTGCTCAAAAAAATTAAAGGAACACTTTGAAAACATATCAGATCTCAATGGGAAAAAAAACATGCTGGATACTTATACTGATATGGACTGGGTAATGTGTTAGGAATGAAAGGATGCCACATCGTTTGATGGAAATGAAAATTATCAACCTACAGAGGGCTGAATTTAAAGACACCCTGAAAATCCCAGAGGTGTTCTATTAGATTTAGGTCAGGCAAGCATTGGGGCCAGTCAATGGTATCAATTCCTTCATCCTCCAGGAACTACCTGCATACTCTCGCCAGATGACGCCAGGCATTGTCATGCATCAAGAGGAACCCAGGACCCACTGCACCAGTATAGGGTCTTACAATGGGACCAAGAATTTCATCCCAATACATAATGGCAGTCAAGATGCTGTTGTCTAGCCTGTAGAGGTTTGTGCGTTCCTCCATGGATATGCCTCCCCAGACCATCACTACCCACCACCAAACCGGTCATGCTGAATGATGTGACAGGCAGCATAATGTTCTCCATGGCTTCTCCAAACCCTTTCACTTCTGTCACATGTGCTCAGGGTGAACCTGCTCTCATCTGTGAAAAGCACAGGGCGCCAGTGGTGGACCTGCCAATTCTGGTATTCTATGGCAAATGCCAATCGAGCTCCACTGTGCCAGGCAGTGAGCACAGGGCCTACTAGAGGATGTCAGGCCCTCAGGCCACCCTCATGATGTCTGTTTCTGATTGTTTGGTCAGTGTCAGTGGCCTCCTCCTGTTAAACCATTCCTGTTTTGGGGGGTCGTCTCATTGTTGCCCCTCTAGTGCACCTGTTGTTAATTTCATTAACACCAAAGCAGCTGAAACTGACTAACAACCCCCTCTGCTACTGACCAGATCAATATCCCAGAAGTTTCATTGACTTGATGCTATACTGATTAAAAAGTGTTCCTTTAATTTATGCTCAAGCTTTGTAATGCACTGATGAAGCCACATCTGAGGTACTATGTGCACTTTTGGTCTCCAGGCTACAAAAAGGACATAGCAGCGCTAGAAAAGATCCAGAGAAGAGTGACTAGGCTCATTCCAGTGCTACAGGGTATGACTTATGAAGAAACATTAAAAGAGATGAGCATTTTCAGTTTAAACAAAAGGAAATTAAGAAGTGACATGACTGAAGTGTTTAAAATTATGAAAGAAATTAGTACAGTGGATTGAGACTGCTATTTTACAATAACAAGAACATGGAGACACAGTTGAAACTTGTTAAGGATACATTTCACACAAACAGTTGAATGTTTTTCTTTACACAGAGAACAAGAGACTCATGGAATAAGTTACCAAATAGTGTGGTAGACACTGGGGCTTCAGGGACTTAGAAAACTAGACTTGATGTTATTTTTAGAAGAATTCAGTGGATAGGACTGGTGCTCTTTGTTGGGCAGAATGCCCTGTTCTCATCTTGATTCTTCTGATATTCTAATGTGTAAAAAAAACCTGAAGGTTTTCCTAGGTAGGTCCCCTAGGACTGAGTTTATGAATCACTGTCCTAGATGTTTTTTTTTTGCTGATTAAATAGATCGCTTTTTAGACAATAAAACTGAACACAGCTTAGAAGCTAACTGCCAAGTCATTATTTCATCCTATATGAAAGTTGCTGAGATATCTTTATTTCTAAATACTAATCTAGACAATGATACATGGTGCACTGACAGTGTTTCATCATTTTTTCCATAGGCTAGCACCTTATGCCAAAGCATTAGTGAAATGGGTGCAGTGCAATAAAAGAAGAGATGCATGCAATGATGATGACTGAATTCATCTTCCTTATGACAGATGCTTTGGCGCATGTCAGGCTTAATAGTCATTCACATTCACCAGTTTGCTCATCCACCTTTTTGTGGGTCAGCAGCTTTTACCAGCTGGGAGCACATGTGCCACAATATTCCTGGGTCTTAACCACTGCCTTAGTACTAATGCTGCCATCTCCATTCTACTTTTTGCTGTGAAATGTACGAGTATTTCAGCATCCAGCTGCCATCTATACAGATCAGTGATTATGCTGAATTGAGTACCATGTGCCTTCCAGCCTGAAGTACAATAAATCTGGTGATGTTTTGTTGCTTGTCATGATGCCTGACACAATGCTCTCATCTGTAAGCACTATGCCAGATGACGGGTGTGCTGTTTGACCTTTTTATGTTTGTGACTGTCAGTCATCCTCTTGTGGCACCTGGCCTGTGTGTGCCTCCAGTATATTATCTTGAAGCTTGAACTATCAACAATATCTGATACCAGGGCGGTATTAGAAAGAAAAATTGTCTGGGTGATACATATGAGGTCTTGTCTTGTCGTTATTACATGTTACTTGTTAATCTGTCTTAAAAAAATTTGCTGATCATTTTTGCATTTTATTTTAACAAAATAGCAAACATAGGTGTTAATCCTATACAAGTTCTCACATTCAGTTCATTATTGTTTGTCTTTAAATGTCCTGCATTAAAAAGACATAATTGAAATGGCTACATATGACCACCTTATACTGTATATTACTCTTCTTTTTACTGATATTAGAACACTTCAATAATTTGTGTAGTTATGAATTTCTCACTGTAGCTTAAAGTTCTGTTCAGCTTTTCAATATACATTATGTGAAATGATTAGACTCAACACACTCAAAAAGGTTTGGGGCAGCTGCAATGGGTTTGAAAATCAGACAGAAGTGTCTTCAGTGGAGTCTAAAAGTGAACTGAGTATGTGTTGTAAAAATGGTGGCTTTAAATGCCAAGACCAGAAGTGGCATATGGGAACCGGAAGTGATCTTCTTCTGATGTCATAACTGGAACTGACGTCATCCTAGGCCCCGGAATCGGAAGTAACTTCTTCAGGGATGAGTCAGACAGGTTATCCCGAGTCTGGTCTGCATAGACAACAGAAGAAGGTTTAGCGCACCCCACCACTCCCTGGCCTGGCGTGGAATTACCCTTACTTGGTCCATTAAATGTCCTCCTACTCGCACGTGTGTGACAATTACATTTTGTTGAATTTGATAGCTGTTTCATATGAAAAGAGCACTCAATTAAAAATTTCTCCAATGATATGGCATCCTCATCCACCAGTGAAACTATGATTGTGATGTGGTACCACCCTAACATTGAACAAAAAAGTGAGAAAAATTTCTGTTTTAAGAATTCTGATTTATGAAGTGCAGAAGACATGAGGAAGGAAAGGCCAACTGGACAATACAAGAATATCAAATGAGTAAACTAAAAACAAAACCCTGCTACATTTCTTGGTTTCATTATACAGGTTTTAAGTCCCTGTCCAAACACTGGGATGACTGGCTAAAATACAGAGTAGGGTGTCATAAACAAATAACAACATTCCTAGTCAATTAAATTCAGTTTATTTTTAATAGTGCTCTTCACTGAATGCAGGCTCAGAGAACTGTATTAAATTCACGGGTATAATGCAATTATAAACTTTACAAATTACTAATTACATAACGAAGATGCATAAAGACACTGATTTGTTTAAACACGTAACAAAACAAAGCAGTTCCAAGCAGGATAACATAAATCGAACCTAGCAATATCTGCCCAATAATACGATCATTGAATTATGGTGAGTTGAAAATGGAGGACATTTACCATGCATGCTCCCTCTTCTCTCACTCCTTTGGTTGTTGCAGGAAGTACTAACACTTTTATCTCAATTCTGTTTGTCATGTTAACTAGCATCCCTAAACTGGCCTAGTATGAGTCTGTGTGTCATTGATTACTCCCCTTCTATTTTTCTGAACCTTCTTTATTCCTCCATTAAACCACTTGACCAAAAGCAACCATTTCGTATTCCTGGTTTCTGACCTTCTCTGACTAACCTAACTACTATGAACATCTGGTAAACCTTCTGGGACAGGTTTGGCACAAAGCACCTCCAGTTGCTTTCTAAATAGAGATTCCACATCACCCTGATTGTTGATATGGCCAAACCTTCATAGTAAAAAAAAAAAATCATAATTTTCATATATTTCTTAGCTGGACATAGTAAATTTTAGGTCATCATTGAAGGTAAGACCTAAGTTGCACACTGATTCAGCAAAATTAATATTTTGGTGCTTTGAGTTAAAAAATTACAGCATCTTGTTCCTGTCCATAGCATTCCCACCAGTTACTAGAATTTCTGTTTATTTTCATATACTTAGAGACAAATGGCACCCAATATTTTGAAGTAATTAAAGACTTAACAATAGAGACACAATTAGGTCAGAACGATGAATGTTTATCTGTATAGCACAGGCACATGAGTGTTACTAAATATTATGTTTTTAGATAGATAGATAGATAGATAGATAGATAGATAGATAGATAGATAGATAGATAGATAGATAGATAGATAGACAGACAGATAGATAGATAGATAGATAGATAGATAGATAGATAGATAGATAGATAGATAGATAGATAGATAGATAGATAGATAGATAGATAGATAGATAGTACTTTATTTGTCCCCAGGGGGAAATTTGTCTTTTTACAGAAGCTTTTAAATAAATACGTACATACATATATACATACACACACACCAGAATGACTAAAAAGCCAGAAAATTAAAAAGAAAGAAAACTTCTGACTTTGCAGTCCCAGTCACAGTGAAGCTTTATACAATCATATTGCCATTGGTATAAAGGAGGCCCAGCAGTGTTTCTTGACAGACTACTGCTGAATAATGTTTTGGCTGAAAGTACTCATTGTTCGTTTAAACTATACCTAGCTACACCTTCTAGCAGTAGCCTGTAAAATAAAAATAATAATGGTCCTAGTTCTCAGGACTGAGGGGCACTATATCAAAATTCAGAACATAATATAGAGTTCTAATTTAATTTCTGACTTCTAAACTAAAACATGCAAGAGCAGCCCTTAGAGTCTAATCATAATTTCTTAGTCCATCAGGATCTGTAGGATGGTGCAGCGGTTAGCATTGTGTTATGGATTCAGATTCCTCAGGACTGGCACCGAAGAGAATACAGGTAGGGAGATATGCAGCGTGAACTCTGAGGTGAAAGAAGGAAAGTTCACCGAAGGAGAAGTACGATGTGGTTACACATTAGAGATACATTATACATCTCAAGACAAGCTGCTAGTGAGGCAGGGAAAATATAGGAAGATTTGGTCTCCTTATGTCCAAAACAATAAGCTGTGACTGAAGGCACTAGTAAAGCTCAGAAGAAATAGGAAATGGATATAATACACTGTGCCTGTCAGCCCATTAGGCAACATATGCAAGTCCTATGCACGGATATAACAACAAGGAGGATCTAGGCCCCTCTATGATTTATTATACCCTAAACTAAATGTGTGATACTCACACATATTACAGGTCTTTTACCTGAAGAAGATCGCCATCAAAACTCCCATGTAGCAGGTGTGATATTTACACCTCAGCCTAGAGTACCAACAATGCTAGAGCCTACACTGACTGTACATATAATTCACAATATTATTTCATTTCTATAAGGTGTCGGTTGGAAGTTAATTTATCCTTTATAGTACACGCTGTTCACCAAATCCTGAAACACTGACACTTTGCACTGAAAGGAATATACTATATAGTAAAACACATGCACTGTATATTGAAACACATACATTATATAGTAAAACTGTGTCTCTTTTACAATATACTTAAATGCTTACAAGTTGTACTGAAATGTATAAACTGTGTACTGAAACGTATACAGTTATCTTTTATGATAATAAATAGTCAATGAACTTTATTTACTTTGCAAGAGTTTCATTCCTATGGTCATGACAATACATACAAAGTATGATATTTTGTCTCACACACAAACTTGGTTGTAACAGACCTGTAATAGCTAAAAAGGTTGTGAGTTTACGTGTTTTATGTTTTACAGTATTATGTTATTAACATTACTCCAATTCATGCTACAGTGCTTCAGTTGTACTGAAATTCTCATAGCACGTTGTTGTTCTCATTGCATAGAAAAAACTTCTCATTGGAGTCTTATGGGTAGGTTCAGTTAAACATAAATTTTAATTGCATTGCTTTTTTAAATGTAACTCCATTCTCAAAACCTCTTATTTCAATACTTGACCTTTTGGCTCAAGGGGGTGTGGAGGGGTATATTTCAACATGTTATGTATGTGCGTTAGTATATAATATAAGCATTTCAAATATTTAATTCAGTGCATGTGCCACCTGACCATGCAATATCATTTCTTTTTGAAATAAGTTATAATTAAACACGATTATTGTCTGGCTAAGGCAAAATAAAAATTGAAGCTTGAACATACATCTGACGAAAAACATGAACAGTAACGCTTCAGTGAACAATATAAACAAATGAAAATCATTATATATCATTGCTCATTATACATAAAACAATAATAATAATCCGTCCATCATTTTTTTAAACCTGCTTTATCCTGAACAAGGTTCTGGGGAAGCTGGAACCCATCCTAGCAAGCAAAGGGTGCAAGGCAGG
Source organism: Erpetoichthys calabaricus (assembly GCF_900747795.2). NCBI lineage: Eukaryota > Metazoa > Chordata > Cladistia > Polypteriformes > Polypteridae > Erpetoichthys > Erpetoichthys calabaricus. The sequence goes on from NC_041406.2 coordinate 127,688,113, forward strand.
AGGACAAACAGTATATACTCAAGATTCTTATTATTACTACTGATAACCAACTTCGATTCAAAAAATACAATTATCGGTAAAATTGTGTGATTTTCAACTTAAGTCAAAGTCAGTAACTAGGAAAAGCAGGAATTGATCTATGGCAGAAATGTTTCACTCATGGGCAGTTGTATGTAGCATGTTGAAGACTAAGCAGCTCCAGTGAACTACAGTAATAATATTATCCCCTGGTAAAATAACTATAAACATTATATATAAAAAAGAACTCAATTACGTAGTACTTCTGATATGCCCAATTAATTGGCAGCACTATAACTAATTTCACAGGCAAAGCCAGGTAACACAGCCAGTCTATTCATGTAATTAAGAATGGATGCTTGAAGTATAGAACCTGACAATTTCAACAACTTTGTTGAGGAGAACTGGTGATTTAATTTTAGAATTTAAAACTAGAATATACTGTTCTTTTATTATAATTTAAATTACTGGGCCAATAGGAAATATAAAATTCTGAATTCTGACAATGGGCAGCCTTATCATTTAAGAGTTTTTATAAAATCAGTGCTGCTCATGTTATGAGGGATTTACCTTAGTAGTCAAATTATTATTTTTGCCAAATTAGCCACTCTCCTGAACAGTGAAAGTTGTTTTTATTTTAATCTAGCAATCTGGAATAATATTCAGAGTAAGTAAAATAGAGGGCTTTCTAAAAAATGTATCACTTTCTTTTCAGTTAACGTTGTTCTGTAAGAAATATAATTTAGTCATTCTCCATTTAGGTACAAGTTTTTGGCATTTTAATTTAACAGTACTTCTCCTGACTAAATATTTTGGTTTAGGTAGATCTACTACATTTAAAGCCTCCTTCAGAGACATCTTATTCATATGTCAGACTAGAGGTCCTCACAATATCCAATAATGTTGATGTAGTGGTTCAATGTAGATAATACACTGTTCTGGCTTTAAATTGTAATTAATTGTCAAGGGCAGGAGCAGATAAAATGTTACTTAGTGGTGACTGGAGATTATTTGTTAAGGACAGTGATGACAGCCTTTTAAATAAAGATTACTTCTAACATATGAATGTGTATGTAAATTGTATGTATATAAAACTACTTACAGTTCATTAGAAAAAAATAGTTTATGACAGAAAATTATTTTAGGATCACTTCCACAACTAATATTTCTGTCATGAAATATGTATGTTCTGTTCGTTTGCCCTTTTTTGTATCTTCATGGCCGACCTGTACACTGGTACTGTGAGTGCTGTGTTTTTTCCAGTTGATTCTGGGGTTCATCAGGGGTGTGTTCTTGCTCCTACTCTGTTCAATGCTTGTATGGACTGGGCGTTGGGCAAGGTCGTGGGGTCCAGCGGCTGTGGGGCATCTGTTGGTGAAGAAAGGTTCATGGATCTTGACTTTGCTGAAGATGCTGTCATCTTTGCGGAGTCAATGGAGGCTCTGATCGGGGCGTTCGAGAGACTGAGCGAGGAGTCTGAGTGTCTGGGCTTGCGAGTGTTCTGGATAAAAAACAAGATCCAGGCCTTTAATGACCACTTGGGCACAGCCATCAGCAGTATGTCTGTTTGCGGAGAGAGCGTCGACCTTGTTGAGAGGTTTACTTACCTTGGCAGTGACATTCATTTCTCTGGTGGTCAGTAGACGGATTGGGAGAGCATGGGGGGTCATGAGGTCGCTGGAAAGGGGTGTGTGGTGCTCCCGATATTTATGCAAAAGGGCGAAGGTCCAAGTCTTTGTAGTCCTGGGGCTTGCTGTCTTTCTATATGGTTGCGAGACATGGACGCTATCCAGTGACCTGAGACAAAGACTGGACTCCTGTGGTACTGTGTCTCTTTGGAAAATCCTTGAGTACCGTTGGTTTGACTTTGTGTCGAATGAGCAGTTGCTCATGGAGTCCCGAATGAGGCACATTACCTGCATTGTGTGGGAGCGTCAGTTACGGCATTTTGGCCACGTGGCGTGTTTCCCAGAGGGTGATCTGGCTTTAAAGTCCTCACTGTTGGGTACCCGAGTGGCTGGACCAGACCAAGGGGTTGCCCACGTACACCTGGCTGCAGCAGATAGAGGGTCATTTCCGGAGGGTGGGACTGGACGCCTGGGGGGTTGAAAACTGGGATCCTGAGTTGTTTCGCTGTGTAGTGGGTGTGGCAATGCACTGTACCAGTGCATGCTCCCCAACTTGACTTGACTTGACTTGCCGTTTTTTATAAAGTTTTATCAAAGTCACAGGTTGTGCTGGGCGGTATGACCAAAATTCTATATCACGGTATTTTTCAAAATTATACTGGTTTCACGGTATTCGGCAGTATTTTTTTCCCATGCATGACTGGATGTTAACCACAATTTCCACTGCAACTACTGCAGTAGACTGGTTAAGAATAACCTATTCCACTGTCATGAGAATTGTACATTGTACAAAAAAACATTTTAATGTGCACACAAGTATTAATACAGGTTTGCATGACCCCATAAAGTGATAGTTTTCAAGGGGGTGGCACTAATGAAGAGAAGGAATCACATTGCATGACAGTAGCAGTCAAAATATAGAACCTTTTTAGTGAACAAATTTTGCAAACAACTTAAACTATAATTTTGACATATTTTCAACTATCCTAAGAGTCATGTAGACTGTAAAATATCCAAAGGTGCTCGTCAAAAGTTGTATTGCACTGAACATGCCTTAGAAAAGGAATAAATAGTAAATATTTTTTGTAAACCAACTACACTTTCTGTTAACGTTAACAATCTCTGTCCACTGACACGTTAGCTATATGGATCGTAATGGCGTTGGTTATCTCGATCCACCACTTGCTTTTTTGTCAAAGGCAGTAGATAGATAGATAGATAGATAGATAGATAGATAGATAGATAGATAGATAGATAGATAGATAGATAGATAGATAGATAGATACTTTATTAATCCTTAATCTTTATTAATTACCTCTAGCAAACGTGTCTACAAGTGACGTCTGACTTGATTGTCCTCTAGCTTTTTCAGTTTTACCTGAGGACGTGGAGGGTGCCAATCTTAGTTCCATACATTCATGGTATTCCAAAGCGTGTTTACTGCTAAGGTGGTGCAGCAAATTGCTCGTGTTGCTGCCTCTGGTGACAACTTTAGCTCAAAAGCATTTGTAGTAAATAGTTGTTTGGTCCACATCTGACCTTTTAAAACTAAAGTATCTCCAGACAACAAACACAGCTCCTTTTTTCGAGAAAAGTTCTTCTGTGTCATCATGTTCAACTTTATTGTCTGCTACAGCCTTAGTTTCTCTGTCCATTTTCACTGCTCAGTACCTCCACTAGCACATGTACTCTGTTGCATGCGTGTTTAGCAGTGTAGCAGTGAAAAAGGTCCCTCCTTAAACAGTTTCCCGCTGCGCCACATTCCAAATGTTGTTTAGGCTATTTAAACTGATGTTGCAGTATAAGAAAAAATCCATATCATAACAAAAATAAAAAACGGTTTTCGGTATGAACCGGTATACCTCCTAGCACTAGTCACAGGCATGTTGCTGTTGGTTGCTTTGTGAATTGCCATCAAGTGATCCACTATCAATTTCGACTGACATCACTTATCACCAACTCTATTTAAGATGCCATAGCAGTATCCTTGCTATTCTAGTATTGGAACAAACACAACTGAAATAAATTCTCTCTCCAATTTTTGAGACTTGACTTGTTAGTGCTAGTTTTGAGATATTGGCAACATTTATTTGTTTATGACATTTGTTTCATGATTTGGGTTTTGGAAACAAATTAGTGTTTCTCAGTAACAACTGCAGCTTGATTTTCAGACTACTGCCTTGTCTCAGCCACGGTCTCTCCGTTCTTGATCACTATTGTCAGCATTGACTTTCCAGCAGCCAGTTTTTCACCTTGGCAAGACAATTTCTAGATTCATTAATTAAGATAAACCATTTAGTATCACCTCCACAAAAGTAATGGTGTCAGTATTTCCAAAATGATATTGTTATTGCTCCTGCACTTGCAATAATGTTGTTAACCAAGCAGTTTTATTTCTAACTGAGCACATATTTAGCAAACAGCATTGTAAACTGCAGTGATGTTAAGGTACTGATTTCATGTTTCACTTTAAAGTTCAGCTAATTACTAAGAAAAGTCAATCCTGGAGGAGGACATGATTTTAATTTTGGACGTAATTAAGCTTTTTATGGTTGTTTATCAGATTTTGTTAGGAAAATTAATTTATGAGATGCCCTAACACTAGGATTTTGTGTAGCAGCTAGTGCAGAGCTGGTGGGATAAAATACAGACTGTGAATCAGATTACTCTGCAACCTGGGTAGAGTTCTGGCAGGTTTGCTAACATTTTTTAGGGCAAAACTAAGATTCTGATCAAGTTGGCTGTAGACCGTCTCACTAGGAAGACCAGGCTGTTCATATTTTTGACAAGCGAAGCTGCCTATTGGAGGGAAGAGCTGGCCTGCATGTATTATAAAACACACAATATGAAAAAGTACATTTGACTAGTAAAGAATAATTGGAAGTTATAGTTGCATCCATTTTATAGAGAGTTTTCTTTGTGAAGATTGGTTGGCCTAGTAGCAGGTACAATAATAATAACAATAATAATAATTGATTACATTTATATAGTGTATTTCTCGCTACTCAATGCATTTTACATAGACAGAGGGGAACCACTTCAACCACCATTAATGCAATGGCAGCCATTAGTGCGCCAATACGCACACCACACATTAGTTATTAGGTGGTGAAGGGGTGAGAGAGATAGTTTGCCAGTCAGAGAGAGGGAATGATTAGGGGTCCAGAACAGATGAGGCCGTGGTGGGAAATTTAATCAGGACAACAGGATGTAAGTGATCAGGTTGCCAAAACTGTAGTCTTTTGAATGACTAGCAAAGGAGGGTGCTCTGCTTAGACACCACATTTTAAGCTTTAGGAGACTCTTTTAATTCAGTCTGGGGGAGAGAAGCAACTGGTTACTGCTGTCTGTCTTTCATTCTCACTGACTCTCGCACTTACACTTCCAGGCCAGCTTCACTTTGACAGCGTTGTATTCCTCATTAGTTCTAGACTAGACAAACTTGTTTTTGATCCCGACTGCCTCTCTGCACAGTTTTCTTCTCACTTTTGTAAAGGCAACAGCTCAGCTTTCATGCCCAGTCAGCTCTTGTCTTGAGTTTTGCCTTTGGTTAGGTGTTTGTCTTTTATTAACCATTTAACTTCAAACATATTTATTTTTTGCCACTATTTTGTGAGGCGTCCTTGTTATGCTATCTTTTTATGACATCTTTTTTCCTTTAAGTCTGTTGATTTTTTTTTTGTTATAAACATATGATTCCTAAGCTTTACTTCACAAGGTACTTTGCATAGCCAGGTGCTTATGTTTCTAGTGAAAGACAGGTGGCTATAAATTTGAAATACTACAGATGCATTTTTGCTATTTTTAAACCTTTTCTAAAAGATTAATAAAATTGGATTTTTTTATAACTTTATAAGGAAAGACCCTTTTACTTTTTATTATAATTAGTGTGCTATTAAAATGATAATACAACAAGTTGATGAGAATAAGATTTCTAGCCCAGCATGTTTCACCAATTTTCAATGTATGTGCTTCCAAAGTCCCCAATGCAAAAATTCCACCTAAACTAGTTATAGGGACTAATATATGTATGAAAAACATTTAAAATATGAAATCTTTAATTTTCTGAACCTATTAATCAGTTTCTGAGCCTGTCTGTTCCAGAGCTGATATATGGGGAGCATGGGCTTTTCACCCTAGGGATCCTTCCAATAAAGATATCTTTAATAACAGTATTTCTGGTTTTAGTTTCAAGTTTACACACTAGTTTAATTGAAACTTGAAATGCTGAATTAAAGAACTTCTTGCTAGGAATTTTACACAAAACTAGAGCCTGTCCTGGCAGAGGGTACGAGGTAGGAACCAACTTTAGATAGTGTGTAAGTACATCAGTGGACACACTAAATCACACCCTCAATTGTGTAGTTTTATTTGAGTGGAATTTTCTCTAAAGAAGTTTGTTTTTGTAGCTTTTGTCCTTGATAACATACTTACTTCAGAAAGAGCTAATATTTCTTCCCTTCATGCTATAATTGCACATATTTTTATGAGGTCTTCTTTTTGTTTCAGTTTGAATGTAGTCTGTTTTTATAAGGCAGATAAGTATTTACAGTAATAAATACTCTTCATGTTTGTTCATTTTTTCAAATGTTTTACAAAAATGCATTCTAAAGCAAATATGTTTGCCATGAAGCTGCATACAACTTTTTCTTAATATGCCTTTATAAGGAATTTTTGCTTGTTTTCTTTTTTAATGAGGAATATTTTTCTATTAATACTTACATAAATTAACATGTTCCATCTATTCTCATTTTAATTCATCCACAGAGCTTCAATTTTTCTTTTAATGTGCATTCCTTATATAAATCAAAGACATGATTATTCAATGGATTATTCTGCAATTAAATTAACAATTTTGATTAACACTAGAATTACCAGAGCCTACGAAAAAACTCGTAGATCCGTCCCACCTTAAATCGCTTCTTAAATCCGTTCACACCTCTCCGCCAGCGTCTTTTATACTCTAAATGCGCTGATAAACACAAGCTGCAAGCAGCTGGCTACTCCATCCCCCCACCGACTTAGAACGTGCACAAACTTCTCCCAGCTTATGCCTTGATTGATTATCTGGGAGTGAAGTGGAGTTTTAGAGTGGAAATAATAGCTCGTTATTTGGAACACACACATTTCATGTGTGTTCCGTTTCTTCAGTAATCTGTGTAAATACATTGTTAAAACAGAAACGTTTTTCATATTTTAGTAGTAAATGACAAAATGTAGGCATAAACTACTTAATGTATGAAACCTATTTACCTTTATTTATTTACTTACTTCCTACAGTGTAAAGTCACAAGTAGACTGCAGAGCTTCCTGTGTACATATACAAAGCACAGCGATGGCAAAAGTGTGATGTGCATTCTTGCTCCGATGTAGAACCGTCGTCATGATCTGAGTCACCTCTGTTATAGCGCGTCTTTATGTGAAAACAGCAGTGTCAGATGGGGAGGGGGGTGGGTGGGATCGTGAACGCGACTGAGAGAATAAAACTGAATAAAAAAAAAAAAAAGCTAACCTTTACAAGTATCATAAATTACACCGGCTGTTACAGACTGAAATCAAATGATATGTTTATATTCTAAAATAGTAAGAATAAGAGCAGTTCACTTCTCAAAACGGAGTCATGCAGGATCAAACTTGTGATCTTTTGATTATCAGTCAGGAGTTGATACCGTTGCGCCACGGAGGCAGTCGTAGTAAATGTGTGTCAATGTCGAATGCTAACGCGGCTTTTTTTATTTCTGCAGTTATATTTTTGAATAAAAGCACACTTGTTCTGTTATATTTGTACCTTTTGTGAAAGTGTTTCTTTCATATTTGGACTTCAGGCTTCATACATTATATAGTTTATGCCTACATTTTGTCATTTACTACTAGAATATGAAAAATGTTTCTGTTTTAAAAATGTGTTTACACAGATTACTGTAGAAACAAAACACACATGAAATGTGTGTGTTCCAAATAACGATCTATTATTTCCATTCTAAAACTCCACTTCACTCCCAGATAATCAATCAAGGCATGAGCTGGGAGAAGTTTGTGCACGTTCTAAGTCGGTGGGGGGATGGAATAGCCAGCTGCTTGCAGCTTGTGTTTATCGGCACATTTAGAGGACAAAAGACGCTGGTGGAGAGGTGCAAATGGATTTAAGAAGCGATTTAATGTGGGACGGATCTACGAGTTTTTTCATAAGCTCTGGTAATTCTAGTGTTAATAATATGAATAAATGCTTTGAAAAAACAGTTGCTGCAATTTGAGTTTTTTGTCTTCTGTAGTTTGTCAAATATAGAGATATATAGACACTCGTAAACATATCAGCAACATATTCAGGTTACATCCATTAAAAGGTTCAAACATCCTGTGGAGGATTGCCGGCTTCCCAGTCTGGCCCTCACCCCCAGGCCGCTAGGAGGAGCCCTCCGGACAGCATATTCGTGCCCCGAGTTCCAGCAGGGCATCATGGACTTTGTAGTTTGTATACACAGCCCTGCTGGATACCTTGGGGGCCACCAGGCGTCGCTGTAGGGGGGCTCATAGGCTTGCATGTGCCCTATAACCCGGGAGTACGTCACGGTCACGTGACAGGAAGAAACGACGTGCTCCCGGGTTGAAGAAAAGGACTGTTTACCCTGACCCGGAAGGGAAAAGGAACTATGGACTGTTGAACGGGAACACCTCCGGGTCAGGGTGTATAAAAGGACTCTGGGAAGCCCAGTACACTGAGCTGAGCTGGAAGGTAGGGTGGCGACGTGTCTGGGCGAGGAGGATTGGTTTATTGAGAGTATTTGTGAGTTATATGAGTGTGGAGTGGAGGGTGCTTGGTGCACTGTACAGAAGACAAATAAATAGTTGTTGTACTTTTACCTCGTGTCTCGAGTGGTACCTGAGGGTGTTAGAGGTGGCTCCACGCCTCTACTGCGACAATCAATTTTCCAGACTCACTTAGTTCTTTGCATCACTTTGGGGAGCAAATTCAGCAGAATCGGACATAATGAAAGAACCAGTACTTAAAGAAATGCTCATTCATTGCAGACTGCATTTGACACAGACTGACATAGTGCAAATTTATAGTCACCAATCAATTTAACTTTTGTGGGGAAAAACAGATAAAGTCAAGAACAAGCAAATACCAAACAGACATTGGTAGAGCCATTGATTCATTCCAGGTCTTTGAAATTGTGAGGCAGCATAGTTTATCCCTGTGTTGTCATGGGTACTTCTTAATATAACACTTACATCATTAACATTTGGTTTGTGTAAACATATTGATTAACTAATCCAACAACTATGAAAGAAAAATTATCTGCTTTCCTCTTTCTATTTCATAGAAGTCAATCCAGTGATCCTTGAGAAAAGAAATGTTCCATTAAACCCTGTACCTGATTGCATAGCCATCAATGGCAGATACATAGATAGTACTTTATAGATAGATATAACTTGATTTGTCTCAATTGAAAATTTGGCTTTTTACGGAATTTCATTAAATGATAGATAGATAGATAGATAGATAGATAGATAGATAGATAGATAGATAGATAGATAGATAGATAGATAGATAGATAGTGTTTATTGACACACATGCTGAAATATTAGTTGGCTGAAAGTACTTATAGTGTGTCAGAGAGGATGTGCAACATTGTTTATAATGACCACCAGTTTTGTTTTCATTTTATCCCCCACTACTACCTTAAAGGGGGCCAGAGTGTGTCCCATAACTAAGCCTGCCCTTTTATTTAGCTTATTGATTTGGTGGGCCTCTCTGGAATAATAATACCCCAAAAGTGCAGAATCATCTAAGAATTTCTGCAAGTGACCTGGTGCTATATTTATAGTCTAAGGTACACAGAGTAAAGAGAAAATGATACATAAATGTTCCTTTTGGTGCTCCTGTGTTGCTCACATTTGCATCAGAGTCAGAGTCTTGAAGTCTCACAGACTGCAGTCTGTGGACATATAACTGATTATCCAGGACACAGCAGGCTCATCCACCTGCATATCTCTGAGCATACTACTTGACAAGAATTGCTGGATGGTATTGAAGGCACCTGAGAAATCAAAAAACTTAGCTTCAGAGTACTGACAGCTTTGTCCCAGTGAGAATGAGCCTTATGGAGCAGACAGATAATTGCATCCTATATTCCAGTCTTTGTCCAATGAGCAAACTGCAGTGGGTCCACGTGGTCTACTACAACAGGACTCATATAGTATAGGAACAGAGTCTCAAAGGTCTTCAGGAAATGAGATATAAGTGCCACTAGGTGTAGTCATTAGGTGAAGAGACACATGCCATCTTTGCAAAGGGAACAATGCAGGATGTTTTCCAAAATAGTAGCACTTTCTGGAGCTTTAAAGAAAGACTGAATAGGTGACAGAGGATGCTACAGAGTTGATCAGCGCAACCTTTATAAACTCAAGGATTGATGCCATCTGGTCCTACTGCTTTTTGTTTTAGTAGCTTCCTTAGTTGTCTCCTCACTTGGTCTTCAGTTATAGACAGCCCATACTGATGATCCTTAGTGATCATTAGTGGACTGATCTTTTATATTATTCTGAGTGGGTCCTTCAAAGCCACTGTTGCCGGATTTGAATGCTGTCTTTTTCTCTTTCAAGAAATGTTTTAGCTCCTCAGTGATCCAGGCTTGTTGTTTGGAAAGCAAAACACCCTCTTTGATGATACCACTGTGTCGATACAGAGATTATTCTAGTCTGTGATGCAGTGACTGAGTCCCTCAAGATATTCCCATGTGACTTGCATATCATTTCCCAGTCTCCACTTCATCACTGTTCTGGTTGTAACATGTTTCTGCCTAATGACAAACTTGTAGCTGAGAATAACATTAATCAGGTTTTGGTCAGATCTAACCAAAGGTGCCAGAAGTTTACACTTAAAGGCATCTTTATTATATGAATGGAGCAGGTCCAGCTTGTTATTTCCTCAAGTGGAACATGACACAAACTGATGGAAGTTTGTCATTGTTCCTTCCAAAGTCACATGGTTCAGGTTACAACATTTTAAAACTGGAGGGTCAGAATGACTCATTAAAGCGTTGGTGAATCATTTCCATTGCTGAGTCCCCATTTTCAGAGGAAGAAATATAAACATTAATAAGGATTATGTAACTTATCTCCCAGGATAAATAATGAGGAAACATTCTGACAGCCAGAATTTCAATGTCTGAATTACAAAATGTAGTATGCTCCCTTTTACCCCATTCCTCATTCATAAAGATGACCAGTACCCTTGCTGTCTTTTGTCCAATGCACTGGGTGTCTGTCTGATCAAATAAGATTGAATCAATCCAGCATTTAAACAGTGTCAGATATATCAGGTTTAAGCCAACTCTCTATTACAACACAAAATGCCACTGTAACCGTGTGTGGCATTGCCCACTATGAGAGCAGAGAGTTCATCCATCTTATTTGACAACAATGAAACATTTTCTATTATAATGGATGGTATACCGGTTCTGAATCCTTTTCACTTCATTTTTATTGTTGTAGCAGCTCATCACCCTCTTTATCTTTGGACAAACAACTCTGTTGGCACAGTGAAACTAAACTGCTTAGGTACTCACAATTGCAGCGGAAGTTGCTGATTACAGGAGTATTCCATAAATTCATTTATTCATTTTCTCAGTGACTCTTGTGTTTCCAAATGTTGTAGACCTTTAGGTCCTCTTCTTGACTCCATCCTAGTTCACAGCCTGTTCGAAAAGATGTCAAGACAAGCCAGTGTAAGGGTTTGCATTGTGAGCAGATCAATGGTAAATTTAAAATCTATTTAAAATTCATTTATCTGATTTCTAGCAAGCCATGTGCCAGATCAGATCTAATCTTAATCAAGACTAGTATCTAGTAAAACAACACCAGAAACAAAAAGAGAAACAGAGCAAACACTGAGCTTCTGTAAAAAGGCTGTTGCGTGCACATCGCTTGGAAGTATGTACAGTAATAATTACTTAGCAAAAACTGTAATCAGTTGTTTGTTGTCTCACTGCACTGTGCAAAAAATTTTGACCCCCAGTCTCTGCAGAAGATTTTCGACTCATTCACTTTTGTGAAAGTCAATTACTTTTTTTCAAACATTTCTGAAGGCTGCATGTTCTGGATAATTACCTGTATCCTGCATGACTTTGCTCTATTTCAGCTTCAGCTTATGAATGAACATCCTGATTTTCTCCTGGTAAGTCTATAAATCCATTTGAGGATTCCTGATTTCTTCAATAAAAGCTTGACAGTATCACTAACCTGTGTAACCAGTTGGTAAGAAGTTCTTACTATGGAATACAATGGTAGCTTTATTTTACATATTACACACATGGTCGATATTTGAATAATCTGTGAGAAGAATATTATTTCATAGCTTTTTAGAATTATCCAAGTAGCTTCTGGAGTACTTATCTTTTATTATTGAACACTTGACTTGTCACTCTGCAACCGATTACATTTTTGATCAGTGTCCTTCCAAGGGTGGAATCATGAGCACTTACTGGACCTTAGGCAAAATGAGTGAGACCGACACATCCTTAGATGTTGCTCTTGGATCTTCTGAGTCCTCATAAATACTACTTTTATGTGGCTTTGGAGAGATTTTGTTAGGATGTCAAAATTTGAGAGTAGGCAATTTCCTACGAATGTAATTTAATAGAGCCCATGAATTTGAAATGGCTTTATAACTCTTTCAACAAAAATAAGCATCAGCAGATACTTGCAGTGATTTCTGGGGATTTATTTCCATCATGGTATGATATTTCTCTAAAACCTACAAATTAGAAACTTCACTCTGATTGTCAGGATCAAAGTTATTTGGATTTACACATTAAAAAATCAGTTAGCAAAGGTATGCCACAATATGTTCAAATCAAGGAACTGAAGATATACATGGCAAGCCTACAGGGTTCCAGACTGTGAATTTCAAGTGTCAGCTGTTATACTTAAATATTGATGTGTGTAAGACAGGGGGTGCCTTATACAGTCAATGGTACCAATTCTGGCTGAGATGCATGTTCATAAATGTGTTCCTTGACACATGTAAAGGATACCAAAGTGTCTGCCTGTTGTATTGTAAAGAACATCTACTGTATACAGGTTTGAACACATGGCCAAATTAGTGCCTCGAGTAGGCAAACACAGTGGATGATTGGAATCTTCAGAAAAGGAGACTGTGTAATCTTCAGAGAAGACTTCGACCCTTTTACTTTTTGCTATGTTTTTTAACTTGCTATTGTGGCCAGATTTTTGTGTTTATTTATTAAGTTGAGTCGTCTTCAACTACATACAACTATGAATGCCATAGTCAAAATTGTGTCTATTTTGAGTTAACCTGCCACCCCACTACTACTTTTTCTCACTGTCTTCTTAACTGATCAGCACTCTGGGCACACTGTTCCTGTTCCTTAAATATTTATGCTTCATTAAAGAGGTGCTGAAATAAAAGTTCAAGAGCTTGAAAAATTCAAGATCACAAAAAGAAGCACAAGGTCAAAAACATTAGAACTCAGGAGTAAAATTTAATAAAATGCTGTCCACAAAGGCAACATGCGCAATGCTAGAGTGAAGTATGTGAGTCAGGCTGCCTCTTTTGCTCTCCTTGTCCCTCACATCATTCAGCAGGATTACAGGTAAGAGGGGAAGAAAGGCAAACTGTAAGCAGAAGATGGAATGTGGACACCCTGATACCATGAGTCTGTGGACTGATCCTGTATAAATATATACAATACAGACGGGGGCGCCAGCTCAGTATAAAAGAAAACTTAATTGAAGTGACTGGTACAGTGGATACCATTGCTGACTCACATATCTAGTGCCCTGAATTAAAATCTGTATCCAGTTTTGTCCATTTTGAGCATATATGATTGAATTGAAATTAAAATCACAATGAATAATAATGATAGTTAAACACCATCTATAAATTAGGTGCGTCATTACATAGTATTGTGTATTCATCTATCCATCCATTTTCCAACCCGCTGAATCCAAACACAGGGTCACGGGGGTCTGCTGGAGCCAATCCCAGCCAACATAGGGCACAAGGCAGGAACCAATCCTGGGCAGGGTGCCAACCCACCGCAGGACACACACAAACACACCCACACACCAAGCACACACTAGGGCCAATTTAGAATCGCCATTCCACCTAACCTGCATGTCTTTGGACTGTGGGAGGAAACCGGAGTGCCCGGAGGAAACTGTGTATTCATCTGTATATTTTTTTTCCAGCAGGATTATGATTATTGCCATAACAATAAATTCTGTCAACTGCTGTGGCCTCCTCAGTGACCAGGGACCCCATTTATAAAACTTTTCGTGATTTCAAAATCTGCATATGGCAGAAAAAAATTATAATAATAAAACCTGGGGTACGCACATTACTGTGTAATGTACCCGTTATAAATCATAGTCATCTTGTAAATGTGTGTGTCGTGAACGCTCCTCAAACCCCACTTCAACAACCGTATATGAACCATGTGAATCAACCTCATACATATGCATTCTCAATGCTGTGATCCTTCATTAGCTGGTAGAGGATCCTCCTACATGACACTTCAAGAAGTGAGAGATAGAAGTTCTCATCTCTAAATTAGAGGCATGATAAGAACCTATATTTTGTGGCCAAAGCACACATGTCAGCAACAAGAGCGAATATGTTGAATTTCACGTTACTACTGCCGTGAATGCCGTGAGCTCAGGTTGCCTCCAGGGAGACTTCAGCACAGAACACCACACTGGCTCCTATGGTAGAACTTTTCCGGCAGTTTGCTACATACATCAAAAGACCTGAGTGTCCTTAGCAGGTTCAGTCTGCTCTAGCCCTTCTTGTACAGAGCTACTGTGTTGTTAGACCAGTCCAGTTTAATGATTAAGTTAACCCCAGGTACTTGTAGCATTGCACCACTTCCATGTCTCCCCCTGAATTGTGACTGGTCTCAGAGGCTCCTTGGGACTCCTGAAGTCCACCACCAACTCTTCTGTCTTGCTGATGTTGAGTTGAAGATATGATTTATTATTGTGCAAGTTGTCGATTGGCTGGTTTGCTTGTATTTGCCTACTTGATCACAGGGGTCCTCATTTCCCAGTTTCTCCAAAATGTTGCGTACGTATGGGTTAGAGCTGCCGTAAATATGCACACGTTCCCCCGTCACATTTTCTTTTATAAATCCTGATGTTTGCGTGGAAAGTTGCATGCACAAATTTCGAGCCTGTTTTTGTATGTATACAAACTTTATAAATAAAGCCCCATACCTAAGTTCAAAGGAGCATCTGTTGGACAAGCTACTATATTTTAAGTGCAGATCCTTCAAAAAAAAAAAGACTTTGTACTTGACATGAGCCAGGCTGTCTGTAATGAATTTCTGACAATATTTTTTTTATTCTAGCCGGCTAGAAAACACAAGGTTGCTATTTATTTTGAAATGGAATCGGTTTGGTAAATAAACTCCAAATTGGAAAATTAAAACCAGGAACCTTAAAACAAAAGCAGATAACAATTTATAGTTAGGAACATCTAGATCAATGCCAAACTCATAATTCCATAACCTAGACGTTTCTTTGATTTCCTTGATCACTTCTGTTGATAATGGTTTCACAAGCATTAACCTCATACAATTGTTTATACAAAAAAAAAATCTTTTACTTGTTTTTGAGTAAAGAATTTCTCCTTGCCAGATATCTGGTAAGAGTGCCACTTGCCAATGGTTTTTACTCAAAGTGGTAGGAGTAATTAGGTAGGAATTAGGTAGGAGAATTATTTTATGTGTCTTATTCTGGTTTGTAGACCTAAACAAAAACCTTCTCTTTATATTGCTGCTGTAAAAATGAAATCAGCTGTTGTGTTCATAACCTTAACTTTGTGTTCATAAGATTATAACCTTATTTTCTCAGTGTTGTATAGTAATGAAGAAGAAATACTTTGTTACTGTACTCAGGTATGTTTTTTTAGAATATTTCTACTTTACTTGAGTAGAAAATTTTCTGTTACATTTACTTTTATTTCACTACATTTTCAAACACAAATGGCTACTTTTACTGGACAGAATTTGTTACTACAATATTAAACACAAAAGGGCTACGCAGAAATACACAATGTTTTACTCCATCAATTACCTAAAATACAGGCTTCTCCTGGTTTAGGAAAAAAAAAATTTTTCAAAAGTGTGCTGCTGGGGCTAACACCTGGGGCCTCGTGTATAAACTGTGCATACGCACAAAAATGTTGGCATATCCCCATTTCCACGCTCACATCGCGATGTATAAAAACTAAACTCGTCATAAAGCCACACACATTTTCACGCCAGCTCAATCCCTTGCTTACGCAAGTTCTCCGCTCGGTTTTGCAAACTGGCGGCACCTAGCATCAAAGCAGTGCTACATTCTTATGTGGTTTGCCTTTATTTTTTAGATGCACATCCCTGACACGGTTTTATCAAATACACTGAAATTAACCGCATATCGTTTATTAGTTTAAGGCATCTGATTTTAATTAACCTGTAACAATATAGTGGTCCACAGAATGGCCAAACTATTCCAAATACCATAATAAATGGTAAAATAACAACAACAATAATAATAATAATAAGATGATAAAAGAACAATGAAAAATATGCAATATGAAAGCGTAAGTGGCTCAGGTTGTGCAATATTACAACTATAATACAAGTCTACAGTGAGGTAATTTTACTTAAAAATACAAACAGTTCTACCAGGAGCACTTCATGGTCTGATTAAGTGCATTTATATCTCTTGTGATGAAACTGTTTCTGAACCGTGAAGTTCATGCAGAAAAGGCTCTTTAGCGTTTGCCGAATGTAGGAAGTTCAAATAGACTGTGCCCATGGCTGAGGCAGCATGTGCTAGATGCTGTACTCCAATAATTTTCTCCTCTCTTGACACAATCTGCCGTAGAGCTTTCCAATCAGCTGCTGTATAGCTGTGATTCCCCACTCAGATTCAATGGTTAAAATACTGGTACACTGAGAGTAACAACGCTAAAGTAGCTATGGTATTTGGAATAGTTTGTCCATTCCTTGCATCATTATATTGTTACAGGTTGATTATAATCAGATGCCTTAAACAAAAAAAAAAAACGATATGCAGTTAATGTCAGTGTATTTGATAAAGTGTCAGGGATGTGATTTGAATAAATAAAGGAAAACACCCAGGAACAGTAGCACTGCTTTGATGCTGGGTGCTGCCAGTTTGCAAAACTGAGCCAAAAACGTGCATACTCAGTGGTTTGACCTGTCATGAGAATGTGTGTGCCTTTATGCATAGGTGGCGCAGTGGTGGTGCTGCTGCTTTGCAGTAAGGAGATTGTGGGTTTGCTTCCTGGGTCCTCCCTGTGTGGAGAGCACTTTGAGTAGTGAGAAAAGAGCTATATAAATGTAAAGAATTATGATTATCATTAGTTTTTATACATCGTGATGTAAGTGTGGATACAGGCGTACACAATAGTTTTGTGTGTACACACCGTTTATGTACTAGGCCCCTGGACAACAAGTGTGGGAATTATGTAAGACTGTTCATAGAATATACTGTAGTTTAACATTCAACCCTATAGTGTTCCATAGTCTATGGGCTAAGCTCCATGGCCTGGGATTCGGCACTTCCGTCTGCTGCTGGGTCCTGGATTTTTATTACCTGGAGACCACTGGTGGTGAGGGTGGGCGGTATCATTTCAAACACCATCACTCTCAAAAGGGGGCACCACAGGGGTGTGCCCTCAGTGTTTTGCTGTATACCGTCTATATCTACACAGCTAGGTATAACTCTCACTCAATTGTGAAGTATGCAGATGACACAGTGATAGTGAGCTGCATCTCGGTGGTGGATGATAGTTGCTACCTGGATGAAGTAGTTGACATTGTGCAGTGGTGACAGACCAATCATTTAAACCTAAATGTCAGCAAAACTAAGGAGGTGGTCAAGGATTTTTGCTGTTATGCACCTAAAATCTGGAATACTTTACCAATAGAAATTTTCCAGGCTAATACTGTAAAACACATTAAAAACTGCTAAAAAAAACATTATTTTAAAATGGCTTTATCGTAGCTACATTTAATTTCTATCTCTATTACACTATATAATTAGATCCATAAATATTTGGACAGAGACAACTTTTTTCTAATTTTGGTTCTGTACATTACCACAATGAATTTTAAATGAAACAACTCAGATGCAGTTGAAGTGCAGACTTTCAGCTTTAATTCAGTTGGGTGAACAAAACGACTGCATAAAAATGTGAGGCAACTAAAGCATTTTTTTAACACAATCCCTTCATTTCAAGGGCTCAATAGTAATTGGACAAATTAAATAACTGGAAATAAAATGTTCATTTCTAATACTTGGTTGAAAACCCTTTGCTGGCAATGACAGCCTGAAGTCTTGAACTCATGGACATCACCAGATGCTGGGTTTCCTCCTTTTTAATGCTCTGCCATGCCTTTACTGCAGCGGCTTTCAGTTGTTGATTGTTTGTGGGCTTTTCTGTCTGAAGTTTAGTCTTCAACAATTGAAATGCATGCTCAATTGGGTTAAGATCAGGTGACTGACTTGGCCATAAAAGAATTTTCCACTTCTTTGCTTTAATATCCTGGGTTGCTTTGGCTGTATCTTTTGAGTCATTGTCCATCTGTATCATGAAATGCCGCCCAATCAATTTGACTAGATTTAGCTGGATTTGAGCAGACAGTATGTCTCTGAACACCTCAGAATTCATTCGGCTGCTTCTGTCCTGTGTCACATTATCAATAAAAACTAGTGTCCCAGTGCCACTGGCAGTCATGCACGCCCAAGTCATCACACTGCCTCCATTGCTTAATTGATAATGACATAACGATGGACTTGCCCACACCTGCCCATGAAATAGCCTTTGAGTCAATTGTTCAATTACTTTTGAGCCCCTGAAATGAAGGGATTGTGTTAAAAAAATGCTTTAGTTGCCTCACATTTTTATGCAATCGCCCCACTGAACTGAAGCTGAAAGTCTGCACTTCAGCTGCATCTGAGTTGTTTCATTTAAAATTTACTGTGGTAATGTACAGAACCAAAATTAGAAAAAAGTTGTCTGTGTCCAAATATTTATGGACCTAACTGTATGGGCACTAAATTACAATTTGCCTCAGGGTTCTGCAATTCCAAACTCATCTGTACTATTCTCTTCTTTCTTTTCCAGTTCTTCTGTGGTGGTGATCCACAACACCACCAATTGATCAAGGTACCTTGCTGCCCCCTGCATTTATGGATGAATACCGGGTGTCCCAGATGTCCACATGACCATCATCATTAAATTCTTCCATGTGAAGTCTGAAAACCATGAGGACTGAGTCAGACCATCTATGTTAGGTAGAATGCCCAGTGGGGGCTGGGTGGTCTTTTGGTCAGATGTGGGGCGGGGGTGGGTGTTGTATCATGATCGTGACTGAGAGAATAAAAGTAAAAAAAAAAAAAAACGCTAACTTTTACAAGTGCTATAAATTTACACCGGCTGTTATAGAGACAAATCAAATGTATGTTTTTATTGTATAATATTAACAATAAGAGTAGCTCACAACTCAAAAGGGTAAATTTGCAGGGAGATGGTTTCAAACTCACAACCTCTGGGTTATATGTCGGCAGATCTAACCGCGGCATCACAGAAGCTGTCGTATCGTACTTGTACCTTTAGTGAAAGCGTTTATTTGATATTTGGCCATCAGCCTTCACATATTATACAGTTCATGTCTACATTTTGTCATTTATTACTAAAACATGAAAGCGTTTCTGTTATAATGTTGTGTTTACATAGATTGTTGTAGACACAAAACACACATCAAATTACTTCCCCTTACAATTCTGGATAGCTCACTCCCAGATAATCATTCAAGGCAGGAACTGGGAGAACTTCTTGCCCATTCTGAGGCGGTGGGGGTGATGGTATACCAGGCTGCTTGCTGCTTGGGCTTATCGACACATTTACAAGACAAAAGAGGCTGACGGAGAGATGCGAAGGGATTTAAGGTGGGCTGGATTTACGAGTTTTTTCGTAGGCTCTGGTAATTCTAGTGTTAAAGCACTTTGAGCTACATTGTTTGTATGAAAATCTGTTATATAAATAAATGTTGTTGTTGTTTAGGAAGGTTCCACAGAGAAATTCCTGGAGGAGAAGGTAAGCAGTTTTAAATACCTTGGGGTTTAATATTTCCGAGGACCTGACATGGACCACACTTAATGGACCATACAGAGACTTTACTACCATAAGCAGATGAGGAAGTTTAGGCTCTCCCACCACATTCCAAAGTCTTTTTATTCTAGAACATTCCTACTAAATGTATCACTGCCTGGTATGAGAGCTGCACTTCCCAGGTACACAATTCTTTACAGAAGGTTATGTGCCTAGCTGAACGCACCATTAGGACTTCACTTCCCACTCTGCATGACATCTTCAAGAGATGATGCCCGGTCAGGTTTCTAAGAACATTCAAGGACTCCAGCCATCCCAGAAACAAACTCTTTAAGATGCTGAAATCAGGCTGCAACCTAAAAACTCGAACTGAAACAATTGTGCGGGAGCTTCTATCCATTTACCCACAGATTGTTAAATGAACACTATTATTAGATTCTTTATATTCTTTTCTGGTGTTATATTTTATGCTATTGCTATATTTTATTTTTGATATGGGTTAGTATTAGATTTTTCTTTTAGGCACAGTCTGGGATCTGCTAGAAAAAAACATCTCACTCCATCTTATACTCCTGTATGATTTTACATGTAACAAATAAATCTCTTGAACCTTCAAGGGTTTGCTTAAATACTGTGCTTTTCCTAATACATACTAAATTATATGTATATGCAGGAGCATGCATAAAAAACGCTAAATCTCAGTTTTTTTATTTTTAATAAATTTGCAAAAATCACAAGTAAACTTTTTTCATGTTGTCATTATGGGGTGTTGTGTGTAGAATTCTGAGGAAAAAAATGAATTTAATCCATTTTGGAATAAGGCTGTAACATAACAAAATGTGGAAAAAGTGATGCGCTGTGAATACTTTCCGGATGCACTGAATGTCAACGGTATGTAAATAGCAAACAAATCACATATACTGTTTGTCTGCATAACCGTTTCAAGCATAATTTACGGTGACATACTGATTATTTCTTGACCCAAGAACATAATTGTCAATTTGGCTTAAAGTTGCAGCTTAACTTTCAACCGAAACAGTCTATTGAAATTTGGTTATTGACAAACATTCACTCTGAAGTAAGGTTTCTCAATGAAAGTGAAGTTAAAAAAATCATGTCATACCTGGACAAATCTCCCCAAATGGATAGACAGACATCCCAACCAATAGGAAAGATGGTTCCTTCCCCGGTGGGAAGCGTCAGATAAATGGACAGGTGTGTCATCACATGTACTGTATGTGTAGCACCGTCCCTGGCTGAAACAGAAGAGAAGGTCAGGGAAAGACTGTGTCTGGGGGATATTTATTCCCCCCATTTGCTAGAACAAGCAGGGGATACTGGGAATTGTAGTCCGGCAGCACAACCCTGCTGAGGTCTGTGGGTGCTGCAGGGAAATTTACTCCCTGTTATATGGAACTTCCATATGACCCAGAAGTGCTTTCAATAGGCAACAGACCTGGCACTGGAAGTACTCCTGGGTCCTCAATAAAAGGTATCCTTCCCTCTCTTGACTGGGATACCTTTCTGTCCACTCGGGGATCCTGTCTGGGTAAGGTATCTTCCCAACTCCTTCCTGGGATGCCCATCCATCACATTTGCCACTTACATAGTCCCACTCCTCCTCACCAGGAAATTGTTGAACTTATCATTTCCTGACTCCAACTCTCTTCACTTGAGGTGTACATTTTGACACATCACCACTGTAGCCAAGAAGCTTGTCCCGGTCAGGTTGAACCTTCACAAAACAGTGAAGCCTCCTCCTGGCAGCTTCCTCCTGTGGCACCCATGGACCCCAACAGGGCAGTCAGTTAGAGTTACAATTACTAAGCAGCTGTGCTTGTGTCCAAATGGGAGCAATGCTAGAGGGATGCTGCCATTCATTGCACTGGGGAGCCCTTGGCCCTGGGAAGCATTATCCCACTGTCCTTCCATTATAGTGGCCTCTTGACCAAGAAAGGGAATACCTCCATTGCCACATCCATTAACATCTGGAAACCTGGTGCAGAGAAAACTAAGTTCAGATTTAATGACATCTACTGTATATAGTAGATGTGAGCTACACTTGAACTTAAGGGAGGACGATTCTGGGAGGCAGAAATACAAGAGTAGTTAACTCTTATTTAAACTCTTATTTTTAGTTAAAGAAACATAACTCTACCTAATGGATACAATTAATAAAATCAAAACTAAAAAAGAAAAATGAAGTGAAAATTATAAAAGGTAGTCCATTGGAAATCAGAGCACTGAGAAGGGGAAAGTAAGTGTTAATGTATTAATGCAAGAACCGTTAAAAGCAAAATGTCAGAGTTACAGTCTTTGACATGCCTCTGGAATTATGATGCCATATGAATAACAACAACTTGCCTCACAGCAGAATATGGAGATGAATTTGACCTGTAAGGGTATGATCTGTAAAGACAAGACAGACGTGATAGGAGATGTGGAGTTGTGGAAGTATATTTAAGTAAATCATTGATAACTAAAGGTTAGGGAAAGTGAAACACATTGGGACAAAGTGGCCCATTTTATTAAAAGAATGTCGCATTGGGTGTGTTATCTGCCTCCAAACATTAGCAGGAGTACACATTAAAACCTGTATTATACTCTTTGGTGCATTTGTATAAGATTTTAGGCAATCCTGAAAATAAAGAATATTTTAGGTTTCAAGAAATAAACTTGAAATTAAAAAGAGAAAATGTATCAACCTGTCCGGTGTTGCCTTAATATCTGTAAGGAAGTCAGAGCTAACGGTAACCCTAAGTAAAAGGGTCCTTATTAACTGTAAAATATTAAAACACAAAATCCCACCACACAAGCACTGGTGTTTGGTACCAGAAATGATAAGATAAAGCACAGTAGGTCTAGAAATATTAGCAATAAAGAAACTGATGATTTAAAAATAATGAAACAAAATTAAAATAATTACCTGTAGAAAATTTCATAAATAAATATTGTAATAACACAATTTATTTTTACAGCACATTTTCATACAAGGAATGTATCTCAACATGCTTTAGAAGAAGTTAAAAAAATGGCAAGAAAAAAAGAACAATAAATTAGCAATAAACAAGTATAAGAATGAATAAATACATTACCAAAAACAGAAAATAAGAATAAATCTAGATGTATTTAAATAATACTGATATACAAGTAACAGATAAAGAAGAGTCCTTAATTATGGACTCATTTTAAAGTCTCCATTATTATAATGATAAGCCCAATGCTCTGGTCAGATGGCCAGAGAGTACAGGAAAAAAAAGAGAGAAAAAGAAAAACTCCAGCTGGTGAAATGCTAAGAGAGAAAAAAATTGTAGGGGTTTGCAAAAGACCACCCAGCCTCTACTGGGCATTCTACCTAAGGTAAATGTGCTATAGTAGTTAGTATTGATTCTAAGATTCATCCTAGAGGATTTGATGCAGTGGGTCTCATCAACAGTTTGAGTAAACACATTCATTCCAACATCACATGGTGGCTGCTTAGTACTTTGATCAGATGCTGGTGGCCAAGAAGCTGGAAGAAAAAACAGAGAAATGTAGAGGAACTAAAATGCAGCTATGAGAAAGCCAACTGAATATCCGCCTATTCCCCTCATTCATTCGTCAAGAATCCTGTCTTCAGTTCAGAAATGCAGCATTATGGGAATGCATTTCCTATTTATAATGTGCACTGATCTGAATGGGGCGGCACAGTGGCGCAGTGGTAGCGCTGCTGCCTCGCAGTTAGGAGACCCAGGTTCGCTTCCCGGGTCCTCCCTGCATGGAGTTTGCATGTTCTCCCCGTGTCTGCGTGGGTTTCCTCCGGGTACTCCAGTTTCCTCCCACAGTCCAAAGACATGCAGGTTAGGTTGATTGGTGATTCTAAACTGGCCCTAGTGTGTGCTTGGTGTATGTGTGTGTGTGTGTGTGTGCGTGTGTGTGTGTGTGTGTGTCCTGTGGTGGGTTGGCGCTCTGCCCAGGATTGGTTCCCTGCCTTGTGCCCTGTGTTGGCTGGGATTGGCTCCAGCAGACCCCCGTGACCCTGTGTTTGGATTCAGCGGGTTGGAAAATGGATGGATGGACTGATCTGAATGTATTTTAAAAATATTTTAGCAAAAATGCATGTGTTTTGTACATTTTAACTATACAACTGGATAACTGACACATGAGTTAGGCAACACAATTAATTTGTGATTTTATTTTCTTTATTCCACGGCAGGGGAGGCTGGCCGGTTCAGTGACTGTTGTAACATTCAATTGCTAGAAAATAAAATGGATGAAATCACTGCAAGAGGAACACTCAGTGGTACCTGATAAATTTTCTGTATCCTGCTTTACTGAAGCATGGCTCACTCCAGATACTCCAGACTCCAGACACTCCAGATGCTGCCGCTATTATTGGAGGTTTTGCCATTTAGAGAATGGACTGAGACAGAGAGGTTGCAGGTAAAAATTGTGGAAGAAGGGCACACCATGCCTGTTTAACAGTACATAGTGCAGAGATGTCTTCATAATATCTGAATCCTGCTCAGCAAATGAGAAATATCTTTCAATCAAATACCGACAATTCAATTTGTCAAGAGAATTTATGGACATTATTATAACTACTATGCTTCATTCTACCAAGTGGAAACGTGAATCATGCTTTGGATAAACTGCATGATGTTATCATGAAACATGAAAACAGATGTTCAAATGCAATCCCAATCATTAAGGGAGATGTTAGCCATTGCAATCTCAAGAAATCTCTATGAAAATACCTATATGTAATTTCCCACACAAGAAAATAACACATTCAATGAAAGTTACACAACTATTGCTGATTCATACAAGGTAAGTCTTAAACCATACTTTGGCAAGTCTGACCATGTTTCTATTCTACTGTGGCCTTTTATCCAACAAAAACAAAAGGAAAAGCCAGTCACGGTTAAAAAAAAAATCAGCAGTACTATGGTGAGACTATGTCACATTTTGCACAAATACTGCATGTCAACAAAACTAACACAGATACATTGTTCCAATGCCCAAAATCCCAAAGTTTCATGTGTGAATGATTAACGCCACCAACAACCATCAACAACCTCACATTGAACATAAAACCAAAGAAAAGATTCAGGACTGCAGGAGGAGAAAGGTGAAACACTCACCTGTCTGCATTCACAGAGCAGAGTTAGGGAGAGTGGGCAGTTTTAAATTTATCAGGCTGCACATCTCAGAGAAACTAAATTGGTTATAAAACACCAGTGCCATCATCCACAAAGCACAGCAGCGCCTTCATTTCCTCAGTATTTTGAGAAAGTGTAATATGCAGAAACACATACTGGAGAGCTTGTACCACAGCACTATTGACTGTAGATCTACCGAACTGACAGGATGGATCACAGTCCGGTATGGGAACACCACACCTCTTTGAAGAGATCAATCACTATAAAGGGTGCTGAAGCAGTCACAGCACATCACCGGCTCTACTTCTCCTACAATAGGGTTCAAACACAGCAAACACCACAGAAATGGGGCTGACCCCACTCCGTTTCCCAAACTGAGATCAGGCTGTACTGTAGGTATGCAAGTATCAGAGCTAGCACCTCATGGTTCAAGATAAGCTTTTATCCCTCTGCAGCCCTAAACAAACTGTATGTTAAACCTTGCATTCAGCTATCAACAGACTATCAATAGACTACCTTATGTCTCCATTCAGAATTTATACTAGAACTGTATTTATTTATTATCATCTATACTTTGTGCCCTGCAGGGAGCGCACAGCTCCCCACACCCAACACAAACAGATGCAGTACACGTTTTTTTATTTTTTTGTGGGAAACGCTTTCCCTTGTTCCTCACCTGTCTCAGCACAGTACAGCAAGCACAATACACAGCACAAAAGTACATTTTCTTCTTTCTGTTCTTTTCTTTCTTTCCAGCTCCACTCCACCCAGCAAACTTTGTCCCCTTTACTCCTGACTTTGGCTGCTGGAGCAGTGGCAGTGCACCCAGGAGTACTTCTGGTGGCCTGTCCAGAAGCAGTTTCGGGAGAGGCAGAAGCCCAACAAAGTAGGGCTTTGCAGTCCCTGCAGCACCCCCTGGTGGTGCCCACAGAACCTAAAAGGGCTGTACTGATCTCCAACTCCCATGTTGCCCTGTGGGAGTCAGAGGGGGGCTGCCATCCAGTGCTCCGAGCAAGATAATGCCCTGCATTACAATTCTTTCCATTACATTACCTGACCAGGTAAGGGGCCTTGCCGTCAGCCACAACTTTTATAAAAACATCAAAACTCCACATTACATTACACTGCACTGGGTACTTTCCAGCTTAATGTAGTTTTAATTCTATTAAGTACATATAATTTGCTTGCACTCTTTAGTCTTGTGTTTCTATGTTATACTGTGTATTTTCCCGCACTCATTTAGTTGTGAATTGAGTATGAGTGACCTGTACTAAATGTATTTGACTGGACAGATTGAGTATGTTTTCCTGTGTACACTTGTGCAAAAAGTGAATAAAGAATCTTGACTCGAATTTTGAACTACAAGGATGTGATATTACGAAAAGGGCTCTCTCTGCCTCTCTGTTCCTCTCACATTTAATTTAAGCTACTATTCACTACACTTCCCCATGATATACTACAAATGACTATACTGTATCTGCCTCTTAAATTTAGAATGTTCTGTTTTTAAGGTAGCGGTGCTATTGTCTCACAAATCCAAGGACCAGGGTTTGAATTAGGGCCAGGCGACTATGTCTGTTTTGACCAATAGTGGTGTTGCAGCACCCCAAACCCTAGACACAAACTCACAGAAACAAGTCCCAGTATTTATAAAAGGGTTATTAACAATAATATGTGACAGATAGAGGGCGCTATCACTCCCTTGAACCCTCAGACACCATGCCAGACACCAGATAAAATCCAAATGTTGAATTTATTATTATAAATAAGTGCACAAAGCACCACTACTCCACAATACTCCAATAAATCAATAATAATCAATACACTAATCAATCCTCCACTCTCCCAGATGCGTTGCCATCCTTCCACTCGTCCATCTGGGATTTCTCACAATCCTTTATAGTCCATGACCCGGAAGTGCTTCTGAACCCTCAGTCCATGTGACTTCTTAGCACTTCCGGGTCAGATCAAAAACTCTTCTTTTTCATCCCGGAAGCACGTCATTCCTTCTGTCCATGTGACTGGAACGTATTTCCGGGGTGTAGGGAAAATAGATGTCCTTGTGTCTCCCTGCAGCGACTCCTGGCGGTCCCCATGGTAGCCAGCAGGGCTGTGTATAAAAACTTTGTTGTCC
Organism: Erpetoichthys calabaricus; assembly: GCF_900747795.2. NCBI lineage: Eukaryota > Metazoa > Chordata > Cladistia > Polypteriformes > Polypteridae > Erpetoichthys > Erpetoichthys calabaricus. The sequence goes on from NC_041406.2 coordinate 127,715,188, forward strand.
ATAATTCCCTGCTGGCATTCGGGGCACCTCCATGCTACAAGGAGGGCTCCATCTAGTGGCTTGGGGGTATTGGCCGGGATGAATGACCAGCCATATCTCACAAATACCTTGCACAAAGGTATCAAAAGTGGTGTAAATCAAATACAATTATTCTTTCTTTATTTCTTTCTCTGTCTGCCCATCCACACCTCCCAGTTCAGCTTTGTCCATCCTCCACACTCAACTCCAACTCACCTGGATGAGGTCTAGCGATTTCGTTTACCTTACACCCAGGAGTACTTCCAGTGCTAGGGCATAACCAGATTGGAAGTTCCATAAAGTAAGGAGCGTAACTCCCTGCCGCCCCCTTTGGTAGCACCCATGGAGCCCAACAAGGCTGTCCCATGAGACTACAATACTCAATGTGCCTTGCGGGTGTCTGTACAGATAACCTCGCCCAGGAAGGCTGCCACCTAGCGTATTGGGGGGGCATGTGGCCCTGACCGGATGTCTCCTGCTGTCCTTGAGTCACACTGACTTCCTGGCAAGATAAGGAAATGGAACCTGTCTCGGGAGAGACGCTTGCACACGTGCACCATCCATCATACTATATACTGTAAGTCTAAATGTTCTCTATATATGCAGATGTTCTTTTTTTGCAATACTCTGATTTCTTTTTAAAGATATACATATTTGGTTTACTGCAAATTTAATTTGATTACTTGACCCCTATGTTTGTAATTGTGATTGTGTATACAAGTGTGGTCCATACAGGAATGATGTCCAGTCTTGGACTGGTTCATGCCTTGCGTCTTATATGATACAGTATACTAGTTGATGATATAGTATACTATACTGACTCCCAGTGATTGTGTAATGGACAAAACAGAATCAGGGAAAGGAGAGCTACATCTGTTTTCACTTGTAAATCCATCAACTTGTACACTAGTTTCAAATGGAAGGAATGTTCGAGTACAACAAAAAATGATATATTTGAAAAGCACAAAACCATAATACTGGATATAAGAAAAAATCACTATGATATATAGATGAAAACATATAAATAGTGTTGTCTTTTAAATACCCTAATGAAGGTTTCTTATTCCAAGATTCCATTGCCCTACACTCTTACAAAATAATGACGCTTTAATGGCACTACATGGTTCTTTACTGGGTTGTGCAGTTCCTCATAGAACCAGTGCTCAACAAGGCATCATTTCATTCTTGGAAGGTTTCTTTGTAAAGCTGTGTCTTTTGTGTTTCTAATAACTTCCTAATATGTAGAAAAAAGCTGAATGTATGGTAGGCTACCTAGCATGGCACTAACAGATTAAGAAAACCTGGAATTAGACTGTATTACTGAACATATGCAGCAAGAGTCCTTTCAAAATCACAAACCCATTGGAATTTCACAGATCTATTCCTATTTATTCATAGCCATTTATTGTGTGGAGCCCGTTATGGATCTGAATAAATAAAGGTTCTTTCTGGAACCTTCATGTGGATGGGTCTTTTTGGAAGCAGAAATGGTTCCCTTATTGCATGACTCTGAAGAACCACTGTGGCACCTTTATTTTTAAGAGTGTAGGTCAGCCATAGACTGAAATCCATCAAGAAAACTGTGATGATTAAATCAGAATAGTACAAAAGTCTGGATCTGCCAAGGGTAAGGATACATTCATTGCAAACTTTACCAATTACAACCACAGGATGACATGAAGAGCAAAATAACTTCCAAACAATATTGCTACAATTATTAAAAAAAATAAGTCAATGAAGTAGTTTTAGGATTTGAGGATTCAGGACTTCAGAATTTTGCATTTTTTGTGCATCCTGATGAAGATGCAATATGCCTACATACACAAGAAATACTGCAATGGGTACTTTATATATCCAAGACATGCAATACATAGTAAATAGCAGTTAAGAAACTTAGATAGATAGATAGATAGATAGATAGATAGATAGATAGATAGATAGATAGATAGATAGATAGATAGATAGATAGATAGATAGATAGATAGATAGATAGATCTTTATTGTCATTGTCACTTTTACAAAGGAACATCGAAATTGAAGGTGCAGTGTGAGGCATAAGAGTTAAAAAGACAAGAAGAGAGAAAATAATAACAAACCGAATAGTAATAAAAGTACTTTACAAAATATACGAATTGCACTTGTTATATATAAAAATTGCACTTGTTGACTTAAGGTCTGTATTGCACATTGGGATAATGATATGGAGCAGTTTTATTCTGAGTTCAGGGCCATGATTGCTTTTGGATAAAAACTGTTTTTAAGGCGGTTTGTCCTGGTTTTCATTGCTCTGTATCTCTGGCCCGATGGCAAAAGCTGGAAGAGGCAATGACCAGGATGTGATGGATCCTGTGAAATGTCTGTCACTTTTTTGTGGCATCGGGTAGATTTGTTCCAGAGTGGGGAGGGTACAACCAATTGTTCTCTCTGCTGTCCTGACGACCCTGTGGAGCACTTTCCTTTCTGAGGAAGTGCAGCTGCTGTACCACACACACAGTCCGTACGTGAGCACACTCCAGATGGAACAGTGATAAAAGGCAAGGAGCAGATTTCTGGGGAGATGGATCTTTCTGAGGATTCTCAGAAAATACAGTCTCTGCTGCGCCTTCTTCAGCAGCTCCTTGGTGTTGGCACTCCAGGTCAGGTCATCCTCCAGCCCAATGCCCAGAAACCTGAACACCAACAACAACAACAACATTTATTTATATAGCACATTTTCATACAAAAAGTAGCTCAAAGTGCTTTACATAATGAAGAAAAGAAAAATAAAAGACAAAATAAGAAATTAAAATAAGGCAACATTAGTTAACATAGAAAAGGAGTAAGGTCTGATGGCCAGGGTGGACAGAAAAAACAAAAAAAAAACTCCAGAAAGCTGGAGAAAAAAATAAAATCTGTAGGGGTTCCAGGCCACGAGAGCGCCCAGTCCCCTCTGGGCATTCTACCTAACATAAATGAAATAGTCCTCTTTGTAGTTCGGGCTTTTCACGGAGTCACTTGATGCTGATGGTCATACAGACTTCTGGCTTTTAATCCATCCATCATTGTTGGAACATCATGGTGCTTTGGGTAGATGGTGGTTGCGCAAGCCACCACCAACAGGACACCGGAAAAGGAAACAGAAGAGAGAGTAGGGGTTAATACAGATTTTGAATGAATAGTTATTATAATGAATTGGATATACAGAGTATCAGGATTAAATTACAGTGAAGTTATGAGAAGGCCATGTTAAAGTAATGTGTTTTCAGCAGTTTTTTAAAGTGCTCCACTGTATTAGCCTGGCGAATTCCTACTGGCAGGCTATTCCAGATTTTAGGTGCATAATAGCAGAAGGCCGCCTCACCACTTCTTTTAAGTTTTGCTCTTGGAATTCTAAGGAGACACACAGTTGAGGATCTGAGGTTGCGATTTGGAATATAAGATGACAGACATTCCGATATATAGGATGGGGCGAGATTATTTAAGGCTTTATAAACCATAAGCAAAATTTTAAAGTCAGGACCCTCTCCACACAGGCCCCGCCAATGATGAGTGGCTGGATGTCAGTTTTGTTGTTTTCTAAAGTCAACAACAAGCTCCTTCGTTTTTGTGGTGTTGAGGAGCAGGTTAAAGACTCTGCACCACTCTGACAGCCGCTCCACCTCGTCCCTGTATGCCAGCTCACCCTCCTTGCCCGAGATGAGTCCGACCACCGTTGTGTCATCCGTGAACTTTATAATCTTGTTGCTATGGTGAGTGGGGACACAGTCATATGTGTAGAGGTTGTAGAGGAGCAGGCTGAGCACACAACCCTGTGGCGTCCCGGTGTTGAGGCTGAGAGCAGTGGAGGTGTGGGGACCTAGTCTGACCCTCTGGGAGTGACCAGACAGGAAGTCCAGAAACCAATTGCACGTGAGTGATGGAAGTCCTAGATCTACCAGTTTGGACACCAGTCATTCTGGGAGGATAGTGTTAAATGCCGAGCTGAAGTCTACAAAGAGCAGTCTGGCATAACTCTCCTGCTGTATAATTATAAGCAGAACAAGTGCTATTTTAAAATGTTAATCAAAAATAACTGCAAATTGTAAAATGGAAAACTTTGAATAAAAAACATATTTTACTTAAATATTAAAAATTAATAATCAAAAGAGAGCATAAATTTTGGTATTCCTGATGTGAACAACTATAAGCAAAAACAATTCTTATTTCGCTGGCCAGGTAACTGCTTAGGGGGGGCCAGTGGGTTCACACTATGAGAGAAGTGTAGACCAACTGAATAGAACCTGGTTGTATTGGTGATGTGACATGGATTCAGGACTGGAAGGTGGCAGGAGAATCACTTCACGGTGAAGGGTGACACTCTGTAATGGACCTGAAATGGAACAAGCCTGCAGTGAAGAACAGACCCTTTTTCAGTCTGTAACAGTTGCTTTCCCTGTGAGTTGCAGAACCAAGTTACAAAGCAAAGTTATAAGGCTTGATGAACTGAGTGGGCTTTTCTACTGTGTCACCTTCTTCCATTCCTAAAAAGGTGTTTAAGTAAATAATGTATGTTACTGGAGGGAATCTTCCTCTTTCCATTCTGCACAGACTAAACAGTAGTAGAGACAGAGGTAAGGCTTATTTGTTTGTCTGTGTATAGAAGAATGTTCTGTAAACAATCAAAAGGTCAATAATTGAGGCAGACATAAAATAAGACAGATAGCAAAATTCCAAGGTAACAGAAAGTTCAAAATCCAAAACAGTAAACAATAAACATTGAAGTCTCTCACAGAGACTATCAGGCACAATGCTAGAGTAACCCCTAAGGATTATTCTTCTTTGTTGTTTCAGACACCTACCAATACGAGACTGCTGCACTGTTAGTGTTGCCAGGCAACCATACTAAATGGACAAGCAGCAAATGAAAACTTAAAGCCTGAAGGCCCAAAACTCACTTGTGCTAGCATTCAGTTTAAAATTCTTTGTCCTCACCTACTCTGTGTTCTCAAATCTCACATGTCACATAGAGACGTCACATAGAGACGTCACACACTCCTTCCTCAAATTCTGTTCTTGTGCTGATTATTCCTTTCCCTGCCCATCTGAAGGGCTTATCTGACATGGTGTCCAGTATGCCCATTGTGTGTGCACATCAGTCTGCTGTCTAGCATTACTGGACCAAGAGTATTCTTTTTTATCCTGAGTTTTGTCTCCTGTCGTGTGTCTTGGCACCACTGCCTTTAACAGCTTTTTTGCTGCTTGACTAAACTGTGTTTTAACACTAGAATCCCTGAAGCCTACGGAAAAACTTGTAATCCCGGCTAACCTTAAATACCTGTACACCTCTCCATCAGTGTCTTTTGTTTTGTAAATGCGTCGATCAGCAAAAAACAGTAAGCAGCCTGCTGTCCCATTCCCCCGCCCCCACTGATGGAGCTCAGCTCGGGCAAAAGTTCTCCCAGCTCTTGTAAGCTAAAGCTCCTTATATGCATGTGAGGTGACGTTTCTGGAGTTGTATAGGGTAAATAATACAGTATAGCGTTATTTGGAATACATGCCTTTCATGTGTGTTCCGTGTCTACAAAGATCTTGGTAAGCGTAGGATGAGGCAAGAAATGCTGAACACATACCTAAAGCAGAAACCTTTTCCATGTTATACAAATTATTGTATACGCACAGACACACACAGACACACAGACACACACACACATTCATTCATGAAAACATCACTATTTGAAAATGCTATGCCATGGAGTACAGGCAAGATCAAAAAAAATGTTCAAATGACAACTCATTTTCAAATGTGTGATTTTATTCAAGAATAAAATGGAAAAACAAACAATTTAAGTGACAAGATACTCAGAAGACATGATTCATCAGCGTTTGTGTGTCAGCTTATATTGATGATATTGACGCTGATGTAGAGGTGCGAAGGGATTTAAGGTGGGCCGGGATTGCTTTTTTCGTAGGCTTTACGGATTCTAGTGTTAAATTGTTGTCTAGTTTGCATTGTGAGCAACAACAAAATATTTGTTGCTTACCTGGATTTAGCATGTCTTTTCACCATGTCTGCATTCATCATGATCGGTAAGCATCCTTCTGAACAACCACTGACACAACACTAGAAAAATCTCAAAATTTTAAATGTTATGGATAGCATGGATACTTATTTAAAGGTATCCCAGATCCTTCAAAATATTTTACATATTTTCAACTGAATAAAATAAAAAAGGAATCTCTGAACACCACTCCTCAGTCTTCACAGATATTATGCACCATAAGATGTATTAAAATTGGTTTGATGTTTAGCTGATATTTGAAAAATGATGGTGCATACTGTTGTACTAGAAGCAGCTGCTATCATTGGACATTTGACAGGGTGTCCCCCTTCACAATTTTGTATTCCTTTGGAGGTTCTTATCTTATTTTCAAGAGCCTCTTCTGAGGTGGACTTTCAGCAATAAAACTGTACCCTAGCTGTGGTTTCTAAATACTGTAAGTTTTAATTAATTCTGTAATTTGGAATGACCCATTGATTTAAGAACATGACCTAATCTGAACATGCCCACTTTAATTTTTAGGAATGAGAGGAAATGACCAAGCATCACAATTTATATTTCTTTGAAAAGTAGTATAAACTGTCATAAGTACGACAAAGAGCCACACAAAAAAAAAAGTTTGGGGCAACCACCCGTATATTGTTCCTGGCTGCAATGGATAATTGTTAGGTACAGATTTATACAGGTTCGAGTCAACAACTGAACTGATTTGCTGGCACAAGGATGACGGCTTTAAGGGAGAGCGGAGGACATTATCACTGGGGCCAGAACAAGAAGTGGTGTCATTGGGCCCAGGGACTGGAAATGACATCATCAGTGGGGGCAGAACCAGAAGTAGTATCGTTGAGACTAGAACCGGCAGTGACATCATTGAGCCCGGAACCAGAAGTGACATCATCAGGCCCAGGTAGAATTGCCCGTAACTGGTCTGCAGAGAAGTCTGGCATGGGATTACTCTCATTCAGGCCCTTTAACTACTTCCCATATGCATATGTGTGACAAAACTTACCATAAACAACATATTGCAATATGTGCAGCATCAGACACTGTGAAATCAGCTGTTATTTTGCATCTGACATGAGGTAAGTAGATATGAGATAAGTAGATGACTGCTATAGATATGTAGCGGCCATCGGCTTCTATATTATGAAAGAAATGGACATAGCTTATCAAGTTCTGAGTCTTACACTTTAAAAACATATTTATTAACTTTACCAATAATGCCAAAATTTTACCTTACAGGCAGTCCCCGGGTTACGTACAAGATAGGGACTCTAGGTTTGTACTTAAGTTGAATTTGTATGTAAGTCGGAACAGGTACATTATTTTAATAAATGTTATTTTTGACCGACTGTAACCAAGTGCTCTGCCAATGAATGATGGAGTTTCACCTCTCTCTGACCTTTTTATTATTTCTACTTTATTTTCAATGGTGATGGTTTTTCTCTTCTTTACTGTATCACCAGCACTTGCATCAGATTTGTGTTTCAGAGACATTCTTGAAGGGTGAAGACAAAAGGTTAAGATGAACTCTTTTGCACAGCACTGTACACGCTATTACAGCAGGAAGGCACCAGTCATCAACACGTCTGATGTACTGACAAGAGACAACCTCCTGCTATGTGCGTAACAGTACAAGCAGGCTTGCTCTTGAGAATGAATGGGGGCGGCGAGGGGCGGTTCATCACCAGCCCACCTCACAGTTACCTCCACCACAGTATGCTGTAGAATGAACACGGTGCGGCCAAAGGCGAGTAGTGAATCGCCCAACCCCAATTCAACAGGCAGCCATCCGAGGCACACTACAATGCTACCCCCGCCGCCCCATTCAGCCACAACCGGGTCACCACTTGCAGCATTACCAGCCGTGTTTGCTGGGCGGGCAGTGAAACGCCCCCATCCGTTCCATCCAGTTTGAGTCCAGTCAGGAGCAGCAGCTGCGGCGGCGGCGTAGTGGGCGAGCAGCGAACCATCGTCCTGCACATGAGTGAGAGCTGTGGCCCCGGTGACTATGGACCACGGGTCACCGCTTGCCGCTGGGAGCCGCCCGAGAGACACTACACTACGCGAGCAGCGAAATCGCCCCCCTCCAGCCACCACTTGTAGCATCCCCAGGCGGAAGATGACGGAGCGGCAGTTACTGAGGTGCATGCATCGCAGCTGCGTCCTTGTTAGTAAGTCATAGGTCGGGTGTCCGTAACCTGGGGACTACCTGTATCTATCTTTACAGGGCGGAATGATGGTTCTGAGGCTAGGGATCTGTGCTGGCAATAGGAAGGCTGACGGTTTGAATCCCATAAAACACCTGAAGTGGCTCTATTCTGTTGGGCCCTTGAGCAAAGCCCTTGACCTGCAATTGCTTTGTTCTCGGTATGATGTTAATCTGCATCCAGCCCTACAAGCAGGTCCTCCAACTTACAGTGAAAACTTGGGGATTGGTGGCAGGATTGGCACTCCAACCATTATAAAAAAACCTTACACTGTTCCAGCGTGGTGCTGATGTGTCACCTGTTGCTCTTGGGTCCCAATCTGGGTGGTTTGTCATGTGGTGGATGTGGCAACACGCTATCAGCGGATGCTCCCAACCTCTCTTTTCTCTATATCTATCTTGACAGGAACTGCTGACATGTGCTGTACATATACAACACCATAATCAGTAACTTCAAATTTGAGATGTCTATATACAGTAATCCCTCCTCCATCGCGGGGGTTGCGTTCCAGAGCCACCCGCGAAATAAGAAAATCCGCGAAGTAGAAACCATATGTTTATATGGTTATTTTTATATTGTCATGCTTGGGTCAGAGATTTGCGCAGAAACACAGGAGGTTGTAGAGAGACAGGAACGTTATTCAAACACTGCAAACAAACATTTGTCTCTTTTTCAAAAGTTTAAACTGTGTTCCATGACAAGACAGAGATGACAGTTCTGTCTCACAATTAAAAGAATGCAAACATATCTTCCTGTTCAAAGGAGTGCGTGTCAGGAGCACAGAATGTCACATAGATAGAGAAAACAATCTCTAGCAAACAAATCAATAGGGCTGTTTGGCTTTTAAGTATGCGAAGCACCGCGGCACAAAGCTGTTGAAGGCGGCAGCTCACACCCCCTCCGTCAGGAGCAGGGAGAGAGAGAGAGAGAGATAGAGAGAGACAGAGTTTGTTTTTCAGTCAAAAATCAATACGTGCCCTTCGAGCTTTTAAGTATGCGAAGCACCATGCAGCATGTCGTTTCAGGAAGCAGCTGCACAAAAGATAGCAACGTGAAGATAATGTTTCAGCATTTTTAGACGAGCGTCCGTATCGTCTAGGTGTGCGAACAGCCCCCCTGCTCAATCCCCATACGTCAGGATCAGAGAAAGTCAGCGCAAGAGAGAGAGAAGAGTAAGCAATCTAGCTTCTCAGCCATCTGCCAATAGCGTCCCTTGTATGAAATCAACTGGGCAAACCAACTGAGGAAGCATGTACCAGAAATTAAAAGACCCATTGTCCGCAGAAATCCGCGAACCAGCAAAAAATCCGCGATATATATTTAAATATGCTTACATATAAAATCCGCGATGGAGTGAAGCCACGAAAGGCGAAGCGCGATATAGCGAGGGATCACTGTAGTAATAATCTCTACTTTATATACTGTATGGCTATCATTACTATTTAAACTATTACCAGGTAGCATAAATAATCCTTTCATGCATGTCAAAACAAAATAAATGCTCTCTCACTTACTGGTAAAATGCACATCTTGTGATAATTCTATCCTTTATAACCTGTTGATTGTCTGTAGTCACAACTTACAGTGCAAATTCATATACATTTTTCTGTCTACTTTCACATTTACTTCGCTACATTTTTAAATGTGAATGGCTACTTTTACTCTGATATGCATTGCTAGACACATTTGATATTCTAATATTAAACCAGAAAACAAAAAGGCTACATAAAACAGTGCTTTACTCTGTGTAACAGATAGCCTGGCCACAGACAGACACAACACCAATGTCCACAACACACGTGTTTATTTACAGTATTTACAATATGGGTTCCACCAATTCACACATGATTACTCAGTCCTTTTCCTTTCTTCAGCTGCCTCCACTCCTCTCTCGCAATCTCTGTCTTCCTCCTCCCAACTCTGGCTCCCCGAATGGAGTGAGGCGGCCCCTTTTGTAACACCCCGGATGTGCTCCAGGTGCTCTGAGATGGTCTTCCGGCAGAAGTGCTGCCCTTGCACCTAGAAACACTCCAGGCGTACACAGTTCCTGAAGCGGCAGCACTTCCTGGTGTGGCAGAAGGGCTGTCCTCCAGGGCTCGGGAACCATCCAGGCGCCCCCTGTGGTTGGCCATGGATCCACAGGGTTGAGCTTCCCAGCTCCGTATCTGTGGTCCTTGATGGAAATCAGGGGGGCTGCCCTCTTGCGCCCGGGGAGACATTGCCCCTCTCCCGGTCCTTCCCTGCTCCAGCCGTCCCGGTGGGTCAAGGTCCCTGGTCGTCTGCCACATCAATCAGTTATCTAAATAACAGGTTTTCTCCACTTTAGGAAAAACCACAATACAAAAATTTGGTATATGATGAATGAAACACCCGATCGTCAATGCTGTCATTCCAAGTACTCCTTACTGCAGACTGCACGATGAGGTCAGGGTGGGTGTTTGAAAGCAGGGCAGAATACTGATGATGTGCAATTTCCAGTCTCGGGTATTTTCCACGGTTAGCATTCTGGCATTTAGAAACTGTCCTCATGGCAACCTGTCAAATGGGCAGGCTTGATCTGAAGGTTGCAGTGAAGTGGGCTTGTGTGTTCACATGCTTTAAAAGGAGACAAGAGAAGCAAAAGAAGAGTTGGAGCATGACGGGTGTCCTGTTTAATGCCCAGGTTTAGTTACAGTGAAAAAAAGCACAAAAAAATAAAATCTTTTAGTTGGCATCAAGATGGCATAAATACTTGGTCATAATGCTTTAGAGAGGTCCTCTGTTCTTGAGTTCTTGGTCTAGTCTGATTGTAATCTCCTGGGGCCTCATGCATAATACCGTGCATAGAATTCACACTAAAACATGGCGTATGGACAAAAGCGGAAATGTTCGTACGCACAAAAAAATCCAGATACATAAATCTGTGCGTTCACCAACTTCCACGTTCTTTCGCTCCATAAATCCCGGTCAGCATGAAAAGTAACGCATCATGCGCCTGCTGCCACTCCCCAAACTCCTCCCAGAATTACACCTCTTTGAATATGCAAATCAATGTAAATAACCCTTAAGCTCAGCATTCTGTGAAAAGGCAATGGCAAAAGCATGGTTTGGGAATAGAAGAATTTCAGCGAATACCAAGTGGAGGCAAGGAAAAACGTACTATTTGTTGGTTTAAACAGTGGTATAAACAACAAAAGGAAGTTGATCGAGTGAAACAGAGTGTCAGAAAAACTCGAAAGCTCAAATTCACAAAGTCGCACAGTGCCCGGAAGAAAAAAGTTGTCAGATATCAAAGTCGCCGTGAGAATGCATGTCGTAGCCCACTGTCTGAGTGTCATATGAAAGCTTATTAGGGTACAGACAAAAGAAAAAAAATAGGCACACAGTGGGAAAAAAGCACGAAATGTCAACTTCAATCTCGAAATTTCCACTTTAATCACATAGTTTATTTTGTCATTAAAGTAGAACGTCATAAACTTCGTCTTAAAATTGTTTAATTTACTAGTTTCTCAAATCCCATCGTAACTAAAGTAGCACGTTCTTCTATGTGTTCTATGCATGTGAATCAGTACGTGTTTCTTAAACGTGCTTTCTCTTCCTCTGACAGGACACAGAATCCATTACATTCGTGATATTACAGCTCTCTGAATAATTTAAATACTGAGATGTATACTTGATATCATTTTTATGATGATAGGAATTAAAGCATGTATTAAACATGGGAACACAGTGGCGCAGTGATAGTGACGAGCTGGCACCCCATCCAGAGATTGTTCCTGCCTCACGCAAGATGCTTGCTGTGCCATGCACGACCTTCGATGAAATAATTCATTGCAGCAGTACTGTCTCTTTTAAATGTACTAACCTACAATTCCTGTCCTTCCTTTTCTTTCTCCAAATACCCAATCGCCATCTGTAATAGATATAAAGCCATCTGTAAGCTGAGAATGCCAATTCTTTAAAACTTTTAAGGAACATTGAAATATCTTGTAAGTACATATTTAATAATTCTATCCATCTATCCTTCCAGTGTCGCGCCAGCCCCAGCAAGAATACAGCGCGAGGCAGGAACAAAGGGGTGCCAGCTCCTTGCTAGCGCTGCGACACTGTGTCCTCACATGTTTAATTATTAACAATATAGATTATTTGAATGAATTAAAGTTTTATCTGTATAATATAATAAACATATTTAGCTGCATTTCATCTTAAAAATGATATCGTCATCATATGTAAATACGTGCTTTATAAAGTGGCACAGGTTGTACAATATTATAACTGTTTCACAAGTTTACAGTGAGGTAATTGTACTTATAAGTACAATCAGTTCTACAAGGAGCACTTGATGGACTGATTGATTGTGTTTATAGTTCTTGGGATGAAACTGCTTCTGAACCGTGATGTCCGTACAGGAAAGTCTCTGAAGTGTTTGCCGTATGAGAGCAGTTCAAATAGGCAGCATGGCTGAGGCTTCGTGTGCTTGATGCTGTATACTAATAATTCTCTTTCTGATCAGCTGCTGTAGAGCTGTGATTCCTCACTCAAATACAGTATAGTGCAATGAATACTCCAAGTGGTGCAGTGAGAGTAATATGGAAAAAGATGATCCGCTGTGGCAACCCTAACGGGAGCAGCTGAAAGAAGAAGAAGAAGGTGCAGTGAGAGTAACAATGCTAAAGCAGCTATGGTATTTGGAATAGTTTGGCTATTTCGTGGACCATTATATTGTTACAGGTTAATTACAATCAGATGCCTTAAACTAATAAACAATATGCGGTTAATTTCAGTGTACTGTATATAATAAAGACGTGTCAGGGATGTGGATCTAAAAAAGAAAGGGAAACCACACTGGAACAAAAGCACTGCTTTGATGCTGGGTGCCGCCAGTTTGTAAAACTGAGCGGACAACTTGTTTACACCAGGGTTTGAGCTACCATGAAAATGTGCGTGGCTTTATGCCAAGTTTAGGTTTTATACATCGTTATTTGAGAGTGGAAATTTGAAGTACACAACATTATACATGAGGCCCCTGGCCATGTCACATTATTAAAGTGTTGGAGCATGCATCAGGTTGTTTTGGTGGTTCCTCTAGATTGTGCTCCTCCATTCTATAGCAAACAGAAATCAGATTTGTCTCATCCAAATCCTTCTCCATGACATAAGATGTCCCAAACTCCGAATGACATGTCCTAAGATCACATGTTTGATCGTGCTGTAGTTCACTCACCATGTCATGTGTGTTGTTCATGTCATCCCACATTATCCTGGGCATCACTGGTCCAAAACAGATTGTGGAACAGTTGGAAAAGACCAAGGAAGTCAATTTATTTAAATGTGAAACTAGAAGTGATAAAGAGTAGGTTAATTAAACATTATGTAATTAAGGAGAATATCTTATTTCAGTTTGTTTGACCTTGATGTTATTAAACTTATGCTGTCAATTTTCATGCATTTTAGCATAATTTGATCAAACATGGGGGCCATTTATGGGGCCAGACTGCACTTAAAAATGCTTTCTATTTAAATACATTGTAATTAGGTTATAAAGATTTGCTAGGTTAGGTTAGGTTATAGCAGATGACCCTGCTAGGCACAGTTAGGATACAGTCATGAAGATTTCTGCTTGTGCTTCATGTTGCAGTTACTTGGCTCCTACCTTAGTAATTGTAATTTGAGTTGCACACAAAAAGAAAGTAGTCTGAATTATTTTTCTTTGTAAAAACTTTTTTTTAGCTATATGTTGTAAAAGAGGACAAAACAAAGATAAACAACACCGTGACCTTATATATTATAAAGGCAAAATAAAACATCACTAAGTCTTAGATCAGGCTATCCAAGATGGTGACACTTCCAGTTAAATGTCAGCCAGGTAGGAAGAGGAGGGTCCAGGGGTACAGACAGTGGAAGTGACGTCATAGGGTGAGACAGTCAATCATCTACTCTGAAGGGGGGGAAAGATAATAGGCATTAGAATACAGCGCCACCCTGTGGCTTGTCAAGCAATTACCACCACCAGAGCCTTTATGCTGTTCCCAAGGCATATGCGTGTGACAATGTATAAAACTAGAAGTTATCCTACATGTATTTGTACATTTGATACTTAAGTACACAAATACTAGATATCTTAAAACTTCTGCTTGAGTAGTTTACTCATTTTTGCCCATTACCTAAGCCACTTTCCAGAAAGGTAACTCTTCTTTTACTCAGGCATTGTTGCTGGATACTTTATACAACACTAGCAGAAAATAACAAGTCCCAAAATTAGCCACATTTTCTATATGTGAATACAAGATTATTTCTTTTGAACCTCCCATCTTCTGCTATAGAGCCTTAGTAGCCACTGCCACTGGTTATTTGTTGGTGCCATGAATACATATGACTGCTGTTTTACCATTCTGACACAGCTTTTCTTTTGGTAGTTGTCTCCTACGAGTTCCCATCCAAGATGCCATGTACAGGGCTCATCTCCAACACCCACCCACCCCCATGTTTACCTACACTGGCTTTTGGAGAATCTCTGGGTTTGTGTTTTATTAAATGGTAACTGTTCTCCCTTTTCTCTACCCCATGACACATTGATGCCCCGAGATACAAATGGGTGTGTGTCTGTTTTTCTTTTTTAACTCTCTATACTGCAATATAAGGATATATTGTCAAGAAAAGCTCAGAGTTGTTTTGCTTCCATGGTTACCAGACTCATATTCCTTAAGACAGATTCATAAATAATGAAAAATGTTCTTTATTTGGCAAAAGGAATTTGTATACATTTATGCTTTATTGTGTGAAATTGTGCTTCTTTTAATGTTAGTAATTTCAGGCAATCTATTTAAAAATGTTAACTTTAGAAACATAATAATGAAAGGTTATACATTAAAGAACATTCAAAAAAGTATTTTCTCAATTGGGGCTTTATAAATGACAAATTAAAAAGGTTTTACATTTAATCAATTCATAAAGTATTTATTTATCTGTCATGAAGGAACATTATTTCAAGAAAACAGCCATGCTTATTTTGCCTGAAGCTTACTGGGGAGGCGGGAGGCGGGGTGGGTCGTTACTATCTTGTAAATGGATTGTTTAAAATGGGAGGAAAAATATATTAAGTTTATGTTAGATTCCAACCATTGTTCTTTTACTGTTTCAGCTTCAGTATGTTTGTAGCAAATCTTTTGCCAGAAACAGCAAACATTTTTACACCCTGCATGACCGCACTGCTTTTAACGTACCATGAATGGTAAAAGTGCTTCTGAAATTTTTTTATTTGCAGGTATTCACTCCTAGCTCATTTCCATATATATTTCACTTAAATTTAAAAGAACGCTTTTCCTGTTAAATTGCTTTTTAAGACTTGTTTTCCTCGATGGCCGCATTTTGCAATATAGAAGGAAATATGCATCCAGTCATTTTCTCTCCCACTTTTCCTTTTCAGTGTCACTGTGGCAACAAGCTGAGCGGGGTAGACCAGATTTCCCTTTCCCCGGTAACAAACTGCAGCTCTTCCTGGGGGATTCCCAAGCCCAGTGTGAGATATAATCTCGGCAGTGTGTAGTGGGTCTGCCACAGGGTCTCCTCCCAGTGGGCTGTGCTCAGTCCTCCTGTGAGAGAACACTCCCGGCAGGCATCTTTACCAAATGTCTAAAATTACTACCAATGGAATATCTGAAGCTTAAAATTAATATTTCTATTAATATCATTCTTATTGTATATATTATTATATTTTCAAGATTTGGCCTTGATTAAATGTAGATAGGCTGACAGATTGTCAGGATTTCTTTCACTTTACTGTGAAAAGTTATTCTTTAGGGACACTATCTTGTCATGGCCTTTAAAAATAATAGTTCTGCCCTTTAAGAAATATTCTATAAAATTCTTAAAATGTACATATTAAAAATGTAACCTTTCATAAATAGATCCAGACTAGAGGGCATTTTTGAAACATTGCCTAAGTTCTAAAAATTTTTTGAATGGCCAAACATTTATATCTTTGTTCCGACTGAGCTCCTTTAGGTTAGAATGATAAGGCATTTGCTCAATAAAATATTCATTACTAACTCTATCAAAGAAAAATTAAATGGACCCAAAGATGCTTTTGAATTCATAGCATAGCATTAGACAGCATCCGTTTTCTGTATCTGTTTCATTATATGTCTCTCATGTAGTAAAGGCAATGATTATCCATTCTGAGCTGTTTCACAAATGGTGCACTTGACTGCAATTGGCTTGTTCTATCCCTCTTGGTGCAGTGAGAGGGGGAGGAGGTGGCAGCTGTCAGCTGGTCTTTGCAGGCACACTGTCCCATCTGCAGTACTACATTAGTGAGGTCACAGGGGGGTTTAGCCCACCCTGCCCCTCAGGGGAACAATAACATGCTACTTGATTTAGCTGGGAGGTTATACCTATGATTAATGAACGGGATAAGAGGCTGGATCTCTGTTAAAGCACTTTAGGGGTAATTATCCAGTTTGATCCAAGCTGATTATGAAAGAGATAACCACACACACATTAACAAGTATAGGAGGGCCCCAGCCAAGAATTTGGGGAAAAGCTGCTATTTGGTTTGTCAGATAGTTAAAGGGAAATGTTTTGGTTGATTAGTGGTGTGTTTAACAGGATCATTTATAATGATGCATATCATTTGAATTTTCCTTCCAAATGAGTCCAACTCTTAGCAGGCTGCAGGCTCTGTTAATTGTCACAAAATGTTGATTTTTAAAAACATTATTAGCTCTTTGGCAGGATCTGTACTGGTGACTAAATCCTTGGCACGGTTTGACTGTACTGAATAATTTAGGGTGTAAAAAACCTAGCAGCTGGAGTGAGAGAATATGGAATCATGAAGGCAGACTTACTCGCTCTTCTGCTGATCTGTATAATACAAGGGGCTGAGGACTATAGGTCAGTATACATGCAAGAATTGGATTAAGCAGGTTCAGTAAAGTGATGTGCAGCATATATATAATGTAGTGCATGCGTAAAAAAAAATTATATATATATATATATATATATATACAGAGAGACAGAGACAGTCGTTGTGGTGTGTATATTATATGAAAAAAACTGTATACTATTGGAGTTTAAATTGTTACCTTAAAATCGTTTCTTAATGTTATATTTAATTAGATTGTGAGACAGCTTTCAACAGAATAATATGGAATCTGGTAAACTAAGCGCATAAGAAAAAATGATTGGTGCAATAGGGAAGTTTGGAGAAGCAGTGAAGACAGAAAGTAAATTCCTGAATAACTTCAAAGGCCGATAAATGCAACAGACACTGCAGTGAAGAACTATGATATAAAGCTCACTGTGAAGAAGACAAGAGGCATAAGGTGTTGGCAGAAAGTGTAACAAAAGAGTATTATGTTCCAGCACTCCTGCTGGCTTGGCTGCTAGGAGATGGTCCTCTGCCACATAACCTCTGTTTTTAAGCAGCTTTTAGAATATAATTAGGTGTGCAGAAGAAGGACTAAACTTTAACTTGAGGTTTATTTTTTTTCATTTCATGGATTCCTCATCTTCAAATGTTCTACTTTACTTGGGGTAAGTTTACAAAATGTATTGTGGTAGTAGGGTGTTATACCATGTTATCCATTATGGATGCAATGAGAAGTCAAGCAAAATAACATTTTTTATTGGCTAACTGAACAGATCACATTATGCAAGCTTTCATGGCAACTCAGGCCCCTACTTTAGGAAGGTTGTAATACATAAACTGGAGTTTCCTGTTTTTATATACACACTAGGACAGAAGCCATATTTCCATTGCAGTTATGCACAAAATACAAGCGACACTTCTGAAAAGTTAACAAAACACAAATGAGAATTGCCTGTGTTTCCACTGAGTGATTTTATGCAAATAAAGTTTGTTTTATCACCTGAAATTAAAAAAGCAACCTATATGATGGGTGTTGGTTCTGCTATTTCAATTGTGTCTACAATCGCCATGTACATTTTCAAGTGGTGGCAACGAGAGTGAGTGAATACAATAAAGGGAAGGCAAACTTCCTATACTTGGCAGAGGCAAGGAACTGTGGGTACAAAAGTTTAGGATGAGCAGCTCAAAATTCATGTAATTATGCAGCACAATAGGCCATCTTTTGTCCCCTGCCTTAGCATACACGAGGGAGCCAATCTCGACTGAGAAGCACATAGCCATTGCGTTTTATAAACTGGCTACCTGTGCGGAGTACAGAGTTGTTGCAGAGACTTTTGATGTGAGCCAAACCACCGTTCACAGGTGTGTATATAAGGTGTTGTCAGGCCATATGCTCCAAACTAATGAGGCAATACATCACTTTACCTGATGTGGAAGAGGCACAGTAAATTTTACAGTGCAATCACAAGGCACACAAGATGCCTCAGGTGTATGGTGCAATCAACAGCTCACATATTCGTGCACCAAGTGGCGTGTATCAGGATTATGTTAACAGGAAAGGCTGGACATCTATTGTTCTGCAGGTGGTTGTTAACAACAGATTAATGTTCAGGGACATTTATGTTGGGTCACCCGTTGGTGCTCATGAAGCTGCTGTATTCTCCACTCCACTTCACATTTGCACAGGTATTTGAAAACCTAATTTTATGTCATGTCATGTGACCTAAATGTGAAAAAGGTTTTTCCATTGCAGTTTTGCAGATTGCCTGAAAAACCACCTCAAATAAGCGTGTAAACTTTTTTTTCAGTTTTTAAGAGTTTTTCTGAAATTCATATGTTTCCATTACCGTTTTTTTTTTTCGCAAGTTCAAAATGTGCATTAAGGAGGTTAATGGAAATGGTAAGTGGTAGCATTGGAAAACCTTTAAGTAGGTTACCTTCAATGTCAAGCCTAAGATTCATTTAACAGGAGAGGAGAACAATGTATAGTCAAGAAGTTTTGATAAGATAGCTGTCCAGCAGTCTTTGGATGTTTTTGATGAGTTTTCCTTATAATGTGGATCTGTAGTTAAATTGTCTGGGTCATTCAGAGAGATGTAAATAATGATCATATCTGTTCATAAAACTCTTATCTCTATTTAAACCATGTTGTAATGTGTTACATTTTATCATCAGTTTAACTTCCCATTCTTTTCTCT
Source organism: Erpetoichthys calabaricus (assembly GCF_900747795.2). Lineage (NCBI taxonomy): Eukaryota > Metazoa > Chordata > Cladistia > Polypteriformes > Polypteridae > Erpetoichthys > Erpetoichthys calabaricus. The sequence continues at coordinate 127,734,479 of NC_041406.2, forward strand.
CCTGCTGTGTCTTGAAGTTGCCTGTGAACACTATGACTTTAAAGTCCTTTTTACAGGAACATCTCTGTTGCCATGCTTAATATGAAGTCTGTATAAATGTATTCTTTGGCAGAGTGTTTGTCCATTTTCCCCCACATAGAGTGCAGTGTTGGGACATTTCATACACAGAATTAGGTAGACCACATTAGATGATCTTCAAGAAATGATCACTTTATGCGATGTTCTGTTCGGCAGTGTGGTATAATTACATGATTTGTATTATGAATATGAGCACACATTTTACATCTTTTCTGTAGGCAGGGAGATGTACCATTTTCTGTTGGTTCATTTGGAGAGCTTTGGACAATTAGTTACTGCAGGTTTGGTGTTTGTCTGTATGTCAGGAGGGAACGTTTTTGGAATACATCTCTCAGCGTGTCATCATTATTTAGTATTGGCTGAAGTTCTTTTATAATTTTTTGAAGTGCTTCAAGATGTGGGTTATATGTGACAACAAGAGAGATGAGTTTCTTGTTGTCTTTGTTTTTATATTCCAGAAAGTGGGTATGGCAGTAGCTCCTCTTATTTGAGTGTCTGTTGTTTTGGGAGTATATCCTTGTCTAATGAAGTCTTGTCTAAGCTCTGATAGTTATTTATCTCAGTCTGTTGGGTCTGAGCAAATACAATTGTAATGTATTGTTTGACTGAAAATGATGGTGTGTGTTATATGCTTATTGTTTTTTGCTATTAAGTTTTCAGCCTTCTCTCGCAGACTATGCAGCTTTTTCTTTTTGCTGACAATGAGGAGTTTCTGGAGTCTTTTGTAATATAGATGTAGCTCCTTTACCATATCCTGCACGTCATTTCCAAGGAGTAGGATGAGGTCTTTGATCTCTTCTTGTGTGTTCTTTTTAATGTTACAGAAAATGTTGATTAGGTGGTTTCTTAGCCTTTCAGATGTCCTACCACAAAGTTGCTCCGCAAACCGAGTATTATAAATGTGTATGGCTACACACAGGTAAAGACACGGGACCAGGTGGAGCCAGTCCCCGAGTTATCAAGGCCTATGCTGACCAACTTTGTTGTGTCCTCTGTCACCTGATCAATGTGACTCTGAGGCACCTGCAAGTGCTGCTACTGTGAAAAACATCCTATATTGTTCTAGTTCCAAAGGAAGCAGGCGTATCTTCACATATTTTAAAACTGACCAGTGGCCCTTATGTTCCACATCATGAACACCTTTAAGAGGCTGGTCCTGGACTATGTGATTCCTCTTGTGAAAGACTACTTGGGCCACTGCACTTTGCCTAATCATCAAATATTGGAGTGGAAGATGCAATTATATGTCTGATCCACCAAGCCTATTTTCATCTGGATAAAGCTGATAACACTGCAAGAATTATGTTGTTTGATTTCCAGAGCTTTCAGTAACATTTTGCTATCCTCCTAAAGGATAAGCTCAGTGATATGCAGGTGGATAAGCCTCTGGTGTCCTTGATAATGGACTATCTGTTGGGCAGACAGCAGTGTGCGATGCTCAAGGACTGTGTCTCAGCTCTGAAGCACCACAAGGAACAGACCTGTTATGTTTTCTCTTCACTATGTACACCTTGATCTATAAATATAACACAAGGTAATTCTATAATGATTCTGAAGTTATTGAGAAGGGAGATGATACAGAGTATAGCAGTCAGGTTGAGAACTTTGTTTCTTGGTGCAAAGAAAATTGCACCATTTGAACATCAGCAAAACCAAAGAACTGGTTATTGTCTTTTGTTGCATCAAAGAGTCTTTATGCTTGGTCACTATTCAAGGAGTATAGGCGGAGGTGGTGCTCTGCTGCAATTACTTAGGTGTCCACATCAAAAACAAGTTAGAGTGGTCTCATAAAATAGAGGAACTATATAAAACAGGAAGAATAAACTCTATTTTCTTAGGAGACTGCATTCCTTTAATGTGAGTAATGAGAAACTTCACATCTTTTACAACTCTGTGATAGTCAGTGCAATTTTCTACACTGTGGTGTGGTGTTCTGGTAGCTTCACTTCAGGAGAAAGCCACCAAATCAACAAGCTAATTAAAAGACCAAGCTCAGTTATAGGATGCACTCTGGACCCCGTAGAAGTAATAGCAAAAGAGAAAGTTAAAACAAAACTGAGTGCCATTATGAACAATGCTGCACATCATCTCTCTGACACACTAAGACTGAGGACTTTTAGCCAATGAATTATTCAGCTGAAGTGTGCCAAGAATTGCTACCTGGGCTCCTTTATACAACAGAAATACACCTGCATAATGTCACACTGTGAGGGCCCTTTTTTCTTTAACTAAGTCTGAAGTTTTCTTTCTTTTTAGTAATTTGGGTCTGTATTTGAGGGGGTTGTCGTTATTTGTTACATGTTAACATATCATCAATAGACATACAGAAATGGAGAAAGCCCTGAACCTGCCAGGCCTTGAGACAGAAAATGCGGTACCAAACATATTTATCAAAATATAACAAAGCATCTTGATCATCAGTCATTAAAGGGCTGCCCTGACTAGGAAACTTTTTCAAGTTGTAGCATGACAAATTAAAGTCTACACCATGATAAGAAAACCTGTTTGGCAGTAGGTATTCAACAACATTGCTAAGCTGTGCCATTTTTGAAGTTATTCTTCCAAAGAGTATTTCATCTTTATTGTTTTGTCTTGTTTTTCAGTAGGATTTTTCTCTTCTGTGTGGTTTGACTTGAGATACCATCGATTGGTGATGCTACAAAAAAAGGAAACAGGATAAGACTTACCTTTCTTTTTCACTCATATTTGTATTCAAATCTATTACTTGTCTAAGAACTCCAGAAGATTCAGTGGGAGCAAGATCCTGTGGAGAAATGACCGTACAATACAGAACACCAAGATAGCCAGCAACCAAAAACATAATGGTATTGTATATGACAATGAAAATATTGCTTTTTCTAGTTAAAGCAGAAAGAGACAAAAAAATAGATCTTGAAAAGAAATAGATTCATTATTTTAATAAAAATAAAAATTGAGAAGCAAAAACCATACAGACTTAGTCTGACAAAAAATAATTTTCATGCATATTCATCATTTTATTTAATAATACATTTAAATACATTATACCTTCAAAAATACGTTAAAGGTAAACAATAAAGATGGCCAAAAAAGAAAGATAAAGAAAAAATCGAGATGAATTAATTGCATTAGTGTGTATGCAACTTCTTAGGGCAAAATGGTCATAACAGTCAATTTTATCATTATTTAGCACTTAATTGGCATTTTTATAAGCTGAAAAAGCTGCCAGTCTGGGTCATCCTGCCACTTCCTGTTAAAAAGAGCCATATCAAATGTGTATTTTAAATACTTGTTTTTATTAAATGATGTATTTCCGCTACCATTTTGAGTTAAGCCATATGTTCACTGAGATCAAACTCCTGGTTTTCTACTGCCTGCATAGCATAATTGGACTGGATAAAAAAGCTGACTATTGCAGGTGCATGTCCAGTAAATGCAGAACAAGCTCATAGCAGATGTTTTTTGAAAACATGATAATGAGTATAATGGCAGTGCATTTTTTTGCCATGGAATACACAGAAAACTTTCCCTTTGTTATTTACTGCTCTAATTCTTCCTTAATATTTGGAACCTGTCTATATAAATAATACTTTTCATGTTCATGTGTATCATTGTCAGTACATTTTATTTATGAATAAGCACAAAGGTTTCAGAACTTCTGTTGCACAACTTTCCATACACCCATATGTAGTCATTGCATATCCTTCCAAATTCCCACTCTTAGCACAAATTACAAGTGTTACAATGAATCACTTCTAAACACGGTCAGATTTATTTGTGGTACTCTTACACATTTTCATTCTCTAAGTGTCAATCTTTTATTAAATGAAACTGTGTTATGGACTAAACCTGTGATAAATTTCCAAACACTTAGTGCAGTAACATGAGAATGATTTGAGGTGACCACGTGCCCCGTTGTGGCTTAAGGTCAAGAGTTAAAGTACTTCTCCAGCCATACTTGCTTTTTCCTACTTTCATAAATCTCATCACCTCCTGAACCTGCACAATTTTTAATATAAAACTTTATACTCACCCCTCTGGAAAAGATGGTGTCTGGTTCAAGTTCTCCGGCCCCATGAAGTAGTTTCTACATACAGAGCATGTGCATGCTGACAGTTCAAATATGGAGGTTCATTTGGATAATATGAAGCAGTTGGTGGCCAATCAACTCTCTGCCACACATCCCTACAGCAGAGGTTCTAGGCATAGCTTAGTAAAATCTGAAACAACACAGAAGAAATCAAGACTGAGCAAAAGACACTTTCTTTGGATAAGGAAACACTGCTTGAAACACATCAGCTACATGCAGATGCTGAACTTAACTACCTCATTCTTTAATCTGAACCCCTCAACTAATACAGCATTGATTTCCCTCATTTTAAAAAAGGGAAAAGAACCATTTGACTACTTTAATTATCACCCAGTTTCCCTAATGAAAACTGACTCAAAACTGTTAACAAACCCCTTGCGCTGCATTTGTAGTGGATTATGAATGAGTGGTTTTATCCACTCACACCAGGCAGCAGATAAAATATGTCACCTACTTCATAATTTAGATCCCATCATATTCCAACTTGCAGTACTGCTGGTTCTTGATGCATACAAAGCTTTTAGTCACATGAAATGGGATTTTCTGCGGAAAGTTTTACCCACAATTGGTTTTGGCGTAAGCTATATCAATTTGCTCAACAACAACAATATTTATTTCTATAGCACATTTTCATACAAATGATGTAGCTCAAAGTGCTTTACATGATGAAGAAAGAGAAAAAAGACAAAACAAATAAGAATTAAAATAAGGGAACACTAATTAACATAGAATAAAAATAAGGACAGAAAAGACAAAAAAACTCCACATGGCCTGAGAAAAAAATAAAATCTGTAGGGGTTCCAAGGCCATGAACCGCCCAGCCCCCTCTAGGCATTCTACCTAACATAAATGACCTCAATCAGTCCTCATTGTATTCAGGGTTCTCATGGAAGAACTTTATGATGACGGTCATGTGGACTTCTGGCCTTTAATCCATCAATGTAGGAACATCACGGTGCTTTGATCAGGTGGTGGTGGTGCCACAGAAACTGGATAAAGAACAGAAGAGAAAGTAGGGGTTAGTACGGATTTTGAAGCCATCATGAATAATAATGATAATTAATTGAATATACAGAGCATCAGGATTAAGCTAAGATGAAGCTATGAGAAAGCCACGTTAAGTATTGTGTTTTCAACAGTGTTTTAAAGTGCTCCACTGTATTAGCCTGGCGAATTCCTATTGGCAAGCTATTCCAGATTTTAGGTGCATAACAGCAGAAGGTTGCCTCACCACTTCTTTTAAGTTTAGCTCTTGGAATTCTAAGTAGACACTCATTTGAAGATCTAAAATTACAATTTGTATCATTATATCATTAGGTGTTTAACCTTTGACCAATACGGAGCTGAAAGAAATCCTCCCATAAATCTGCCATCTTGGTCCCCTTTTGAATCTAACATGTTTGCCTAGATCCCCCTGTTTTCTCTAAACTGACCTGCAATTAAAGTCACATCCCTCTACTTTAAGTCCCTTATCTTATATGCTCTCCAGATTTAATGAAAAGGTGAGAAACATATTGGCACAACTACAGTTTGCCATAGCCATACACTTATCTTCCAGAATTTAGATCTATGGACTCAGAACATTCCAATAAATGAGGTGCAGGTTTTCTGTTCCTATTTCATCCTTCTTTTCTATCTTCAAATAATGTCCGCCTGATTTCTTCAAAGTTTAAAACAGTGTCGTCCCTATATGCAAGTCAGGGAGAGTGACCTCCCTTCTTAGAAAGCAAGTTAGAACAGTATTTCTGTATCCTATAAAAAAAACCCTAATCTAACAGCATACTCAGTTAAATGTTCACACCACCTGTACCACACACCTTGAAAACTTAATACTATGCATTTGGCTGCAGATCCATCTGTTATTTAAGTCCTTTAAATGATCCTGTAATGTTTCTCCATATGTTTTGGGATTGCCCTCCAGTCTCAGCTTTTTGGATGTTTCTAATCGCTTGTCCCCTATTCTGTGTTAATATTTCCCTTTTACCTCATATATTTCTTCTACTGGACTTCTCTTCCCATTCCCAAACTTTTATCCAGCAGAGGTTATTCTGCCCAAGGACCATCTCTACAAAATTTGATCTTAGCCTCTTGCTTAACATCTTCTGACTCACTCTCTGTAACTCCTGGAAATGGCAAATGAAGTGGCTCTTCTGGCATCAATCTAGAGAAATGTCAAGATGCTGTGCATTTGGTTAGGAGCTGCTAAGCGGGGTAACCGCATCATGCTATTCATTTTAAGCCTTAATTGACACATTTTCCAATTCCTCTCTCTAATCTTGAGCTCAATGTGTCCATCAGGCCTCTGTCTCCTGTCCACACAAACATCAGTAGGTTTCCATATAATTAAGGACCCCTTTCACAAGGTGATTTTCGGGAGGGTTATATGTCAGAAAGAGGGGTCTTTAGTGGTTTCAGAGTTTGCTACTGTTGCTACAATTTTTTTTCTATGATTGTTAATTGTTGTTTTTTCTTATTGAGCTCCATCTAACCATTCTTCCATTTTCTTAATTTTGCTTTTCCCAAGTAGGGTTGCAGGATAGCTGGAGCCTATCCCAGCCATAACTGGGTGCAAGGCAGGAGCAACACTTGGACAGGGTAAACACACACACACACACACACATACCCACTAGGAACAATTTTGATAACCTACATGTCTTTGAACTGGGGGAAAACTGGAGATGTCAGAAGAAACACACACAGACATCGGGAAAGCATGCAAATCCCACGGAGGCAACACCCATGGTGTGAAAAACCCTATTGAACTCAAAATTTAAAAAAAAAGATAAATAAAAATGACATCATGAAATTTTTGAGTTAGTTTATCATAAAAATATCTTCAGTAGAGCAGATTAAACTGATGAGCTTTTAATGCACCAAAATATATGGGCCTAAACTTTGTCTGGCTATTATCACAGCAGGACTATAATAATAGGTTACATGTTGGTTGAATGGCTGGAGATTTTTTTCAGAATTTGGAAGCACATACCGCTACGTTTCAGTGTATCATTTAAATTGGATTAAACATAGCACAGCTCTTCTGCAACAGCTCATTTTTACATTATTTATCAGTTAACTGGTATTTCTCTGAGTTGCAGAAGTTGCCAACCAGGGTCAGCCTCCCTATTTCATGGCTCTCGGAGGCAGAGGTGGATTAAATGAATATTTCAAACACTTGTCAGTTGAGTTGCTTGTAAAAAAATACAGATTACAGCTACACAAAAAATCTGTATTTAAAGTTGTATTAAATGTGGGGTTCTGTAGTGTTAATTAATTAATTGATTTAGCTGTTCAACAATCACTAACAAATAACCAGATGTGTTCCTTCATTTGCACTTTGTCATACAGGATCATGGTGTAAGCAGACTTATATGCACAAAGAGAAATGGTAGGTAAGCACCTGAATCCACCTTTTTTGTAGAAGTTTATGGAAGGCATTTTGAGTTTGTCGTGTAAACAGGCAGAAATTCTAAACTGGTTTTTGATGGCATCAGTGCCCTGCCCTGGAGTCTGCAGACATGTTGCCTTGACACAAGTCATTAGTAAGCTATCTGAGAAACTAATAGCCAGTTTTCAGGCTAAAATATAAATTTGGATCTTTACTATTTTACACAGCTAGGTAAAACGTTCAGGGAGGACACAGCATTTGTGGAGCTTCATGAAATTCTTCAAAACCTTGAATCACCAAACATGTATGGCTGGATTATCTCTATTGGTTGTTGCTCTGCATTTAACAAATGATCTCTTCTAGACGTTCAGTTAAACTAATAGACATGGGTTTCAATCAGTGTTACTGCCTGTTGGTTTTTACTTCTAAATAATGGTAGCTGGTGAAGCCAAAAGACATTTCTAAGCCCCTCATGTCTTACCACCAATCCTTAATTCGTTGCACACATACAACTACTATACACAAGTGGATTCCATCTGAATGGTCAGTATTTCTAATAACACCACACTTATGGGTCTCATCACAAATTATTATAAATCAGTGGGCAGGAGGGAGGAAAATTAATGAATCGAAGAGTGTAGTCAAGTAATCTGTAATTAAACATCGATGAATTAAAAGAAATAGTGGTGGACTTTAAAAAAATACATTCTCATCTTTATACATTAATGGTCAAGTTGTAAAAGCAGTGGAGACTTTCAAATTCCTGGGCATCATTTATACATCTCTGCAATTTGGGGGTCAACATACTGTATCTGTTTATCAGGAACCTAATACATGTTTTGTGAATGCTTCACAGGTATTGCATTTGTTTTTCTTCATTATTATGATATTGATTAGTAGTGCTACCCATCTAAGACTGGTTTAAGTAATCAGTAAGTAATCAACATAGACCTCAGTGTTAATGTTTGCATATGCCTACACTGAAACTAAGGGACATGGCAGGTTGTTACATTTACAAAAATGTATTTACTTTATATTACATGTATTGTTTATGTTCCACTTTTGAACATAACTGTTTAATTTATTGAATCCTGTGGGATCTACAATATACAAATTTCAGTCATTTAAGTAGAAGTCAAAATAGTTCTGTTTAGTCCTCACCAGAAATTAATACACACCAAGCGGATTCATCGTCAGCAGAGGTTGGATAACTTGGCGGTAAAGTCATGTGACTTTCAAAGAAGGAACAGGTTGTGGGTTTGAGTTATTGTGGCCGGTTAAGAGCAAAAGGGTAGTGAAATAAAAGTAAAAAAAACACACAAATGTGAAATACTCAGATATTAATTTAAAACACTTAATCACACAGACTAACGTTACTCCGTTTTGCATTTTTCCTTGTACAGTGGAACCTCGGTTCACGACCATAATTCGTTCCAAACCTCTGGTCGTAAACCGATTTGGTCATGAACCGAAGCAATTTCCCCCATTGTATGTAAATACAATTAATTCGTTCCAGACCATACGAACTGTATGTAAATATATATTTTTTTAAGTTTTTAAGCATGAATATAGTTAATTAAACCATAGAATTCACAGCATAATAGTAAACTAAATATAAAAACATTGAATAACACTGAATAAACCTTGAGCAACAGAGAAAACTAACACTGCAATAGTTCGCGCTATAGCGCTACCAACTGCTGGCTTAAAACACTTTTTTTTAATGAGTTTTAAGCACAGGAAAATAATGATCATTTGAAAAAATCTGTAATTTAATAAACCACCAAGAAAAGTAACATTGCAACAATGCACGCTACGAACCGATCGCTGTAAACAGAAGTGAAAACAAAATCAAGCCCAGTGCATTCTTTAACTGCCTTCCTACCTTATGCGTCCAGCCCTCTCTCTCTCGCTGCCTGTGTGTGTGTGTGTGTGTGTGTGTGTGTGTGTGTCTCGCTCTCTCTCTCTCGCGCTGCCTGTGTGTGTGCGCTGCCTGTGTGTGTGCATCTGTCTCTCTCGCGCTGCCTGTGTGTGTGCGCGGCTCTCTCTCTCACTCTGCCTGTGTGTGTGTGTGTGTGTGTGTGTGTGTGTGTGTCTCGCTCTCCCTCTCTCTCGCTGCCTGTGTGTGTGTGTGTGTGTGTGTGTCTCGCTCTCCCTCTCTCTCGCTGCCTGTGTGTGTGTGTGTGTGTGTGTGTCTCGCTCTCTCTCTCTCGCGCTGCCTGTGTGTGTGCGCTGCCTGTGTGTGTGCATCTGTCTCTCTCGCGCTGCCTGTGTGTGTGTGTGTGTGTGTGTGTGTCGCGCACTCTCTTGCTCTCTATCTTGCTCGCTGCACAGGAAATGCACAGGGAGAGACTGAACATGTACAAACCAAAAGAGAAACTGGCTTGTTCGTATACCGTGGTCGTGAACCGAGGCAAAAGTTTGGCGAACTTTTTGGTTGTAAACCGATTTGTATGTATACCGAGATGTTCGTGAACCGAGGTTCCACTGTATTCTGTTTTATCAAACTATGCTCACGAACTATCGTCACAAGTCAGTAAATGTACTAAGTTGTCTAGATTTACTCACTTGTTACAGGTACTCTTATGTACTAAAAAAAAAAAAAAGTTCTGACTTTTGTTACAGGTCAAGAACTTTCAGCACACCTGTCCATTAGTATTATCATGACATTGCTCAACCAGATAAATACTATTAATACAGACAAATAAATAATACACCCGAATACAATACAATGCAGTTGCTGAATTTGCTCGTTTGAAAATTTATTTATATATATATTTATATATTTTTTTCAGTGTAAGTTATATGCCATTTGGTGTGGAATTTGTAAAACCAGTGTTAATGTTTGTTTATTTTATTACAAAAAAGTATTTGAGAATTGCCACCTTTTGGAACCGGACAGACGCACAGACAGTCACACAGATACTTACCCTTTTTATAAGGTGGATTGTTATGGCAATTGATGTCTTTGGATGCTTGTTTTGATTGTGGGTGTCACCATCATATTGAATTACAGCAGTGCCACTGCCGATCATGCATATGACGTCACTGCTGCTGGAGATTTTAAGATGGCCTTGCGGCTTGTTGTCCATAGATTTAGGAAATTTCTGTAAAACAAAACAAAAAAAATCCTGTGATTTCTTTAATTTAGATTTCAAATTTAGTATTAAAACTTTTGACCATTTTTCTGACCTTATTTACTGAACATAATTTTTCTGGCAGCACCTTAATATATTTTTCAAAATCCACAGAAGCACATGCACATGTGCCAGTAGTTTAATATTTTGGTTTAAGATCTGAGGTTTTGCTGGTGTTTCTGTATAACTGCAAATGAATCTGTATCTATTTTTATTGTATTTTTAGCATTGTTTTCCTATGCAGTATAAGGATCATACATAGTTTTGACTACAAATACAATCTTTGTTTCACAACTAAAATGGTCCTACATAAATGATTTAATAGATGCATTATTCCTAAGATGTTCAATGTATAAATATTAGTATGACATTTATCTGAAAGCAATAATCAATTACCATGAATCTGAAAACTTCTTAACAGGTTTGACCATCGAGATTGATAAAATACAAATAACTGATTATTTGCATGGTATACCACACAAGATTCATACTTAAATAATTTTCATTATTATTGTCACACTTGCAACAATGGCTTATACAGAAAATTTCATTTGTACCATTTTCTTTTGATTGGTTAAGGATCTATCAAATTCTCTATAATACAATTTATAGAATTTCTTGTTTAATTATAATAAAAAAATTCTATTTGATGTTTCAGGTTAATATTCCTTCAGTAACTGTTAATTCAGTTGTCTCATCTAAAGAGAATTTGTAAATAAATTTCTAAAATGACATATGTCCATTACCCTAATAATGTTTAAAAACATGCTATAATATTGAGTAGCACTGTACCTCTAATTTAATAAGTAAATAGACCCTGGTCGTCATCTGCCCTGTGCTTGATGACATAATCACTGTCTCCCTGTGTATGGAGTAAGGTTGCATTCAAAAATCGATTGTTTCTTCATCGACAGAGAATGCCTTGTGCATTCAATGACGTATTTTTGACAGTTTGATCAAGCTTGAGAATTGTACTTGTAATTTTCAGAAGCAAGCATAATTTTCAGAGGTGCAAGTGTAACTTTAAGAAGCATGAGGATATTTTTGAGAAGCAAGTGTAATTTTCAGAAGTGCAAGTGTAATTGACAAATGTGAAATGTGAATTTGACTTAAATTATTACGAGTTATTTTTGTCAGTTATCTCACTCCATATCCTGTGTTCATCACTTGAAAATAAAAAGATGAAGAAGTGTATGGAAACATTTTTATAATTTAAATGATTATTTAGATAGATGTATAGGGTTAGTATTGTCATATGTATGTATGCCACACTTAGTGAGATCATATGGAATGCAGGAAATGATGACTAAAGAGAAAACCAGGTTATCATATTTTTTTGACAATAATTGTACAAAGCTATAAACATTTGATTCCCTGAACATTTTGAGAACATTTCCCCATATGTGCAATTATAGCTAATATCTAAATATTCTCCAACCTGCTTAATCCAATTTAGGATTGTGTGGGAGCAGAAGCTACCCATGTAGCATGGGACACAAGGCAGGATCCTGAGCTGTGTGACACTCCATTACAGGATCAGCTCTCTGTTAACACCCACACTTACACTAATCCATAGGACCTGTCTGTAAGCAACAGTGAACCCAACCTGCTACAAGATCTTTATTGGTTTTATCTTTCATTGTTATTTTCTAGTATTCTGTATAATTTTTATAACATCTATTTGTATAATCTTATTTTGAGTGATAATCACAGGGAAGTAGAGTCAATGTCATCACCATATGATACCTCAAAGTTGAGACTCAACCAAAACAAACAGTTCAAAGAAACAGTCCCAAAGATAAACAACTCAGAAAATGTCAGAAATATCATGGAAACCTTACCAGAACTCCTGGGGCCTCATGTATAAACGGTGCGTACGCACAGAAATGTTGCGTACGAACCTTTCCACGCTCAAATCGCGATGTATAAAACCTAAACTTGGCGTAAAGCCACACACATTTCCACGGTAACTCATACCTTGGCGTACGCAATTTCTCCGCTTGGTTTTGCAGACTGGCGGCACCCAGCGTCAAAGCAGTGCTACTGTTCCTGTGTGGTCTTTCTTAGATCCACATTCCTGATGCGGCTTTATAAATCCACTGAAACTAACTGCATATTGTTTATTAGTGTAATGCATCTGATTGTAATTAACCTGCAGCAATATAATGGTCCAGGGAATAGCCATAGTATTACAAATACCGTAACTGCTTTAGCGTTGTTACTCTCACTGCACTTCTTCTTTTTTCAGCTGCTCCCGTTAAGGGTTACCACAGCAGATCATCTTTTTCCATATTACTCTCACTGCACCACTCGGAGTATTTATATCACTGTATCTGAGTGGGGAATCACAGCAGTAGGTGATCGGAAAGAGAATTATCGGTATACAGCATGAAACAGACGCTGACTCAGCCATGGCAAAACGCTTTAGAGACTTCCCAGTACGGATTTCGCGGTTTAGAAAAAGTTTCATCTCAAGAACTCTAAACGCACTCAATCAGTCCATCAAGTGCTCCTTGTAGAACTGTTTACTTATAAGTACAAGTCCCCTCACTGTAAACTTGCACTACAGTTATAATATTGCACAACCTGCGCCACTTTATAAAGCGCGTATTTACATACGTATGATGACTATATCATTTTTAAGATGAAATGCAGCAAAATATGTTGATTATATTATACAGCTAAAACTTTAACTTCATTTAAATAATCAGTATTGTTAATAATTAAACATGTGAGGACACGGTGCCGCAGCGCTAGCTAGTTCACAGATAGCTCCTGCCTTGCGCTGTGTTATTGCTGGTGCTGACGCGACACTGGAAGGATAGATGGATAGAATAATTAAACATGTACTACGAAGATATTTCGATGTTCTTTAAAAGTTCTGAAAATCGGCGTTCTAAGCTTACAGATGGCTTCACGTCTATTACAGAGCTGATTGTGTGGCGATTGGGTATTTGGAGAGAGAAAAGTAAGGACAGGAATTGGAGGTTAGTACGTTTGAAAGAGACAGTACTTCTGTAATAAACTATTTCATTGAAGGTCGTACATGGCGCAGCAAGCCTCTTGCGTGAGATATGAACAATCACTGCGCCACCGTGTTCCCATGTTTAATAACATGCTTTCATTCCTATCATCATGAAAAAGATATCACATATACATCTCAGTATTTTAATTATTCCGAGAGCTGTAATATCACGAATGCAATGGATTCTGTGTCCTGTCAGAGAAAGAGAAAGAACGGAAGCACGTAGTGATTTACACACATAGAGCACATAGAAGATCAAATACAGAACAAAGCATTTAACGTGCTACTTGAGAAACTAGTAAAATAAACGATTTTAAGATGAAGTTTATGATGTTCTACTTTAATGGCAAAATAAACTACGTGATTAAAGTGGAAATTTCGAGATTAAAGTTGACATTTCGTGCTTTTTTCCCACTGTGTGCCTATTTTTTTCTCTGTACCCTAATAAGCTTTCATATGACACTCAGACGGTGGGCTACGACTTGCCTTTTCACGGCGACTGTGATATGTGATTTCTTTTTTATTTCGGGCACTGTGCGACTTTGTGAATTTGAGCTTTCGAGTTTCTCCGACACTATGTCACTCGATCAACTTCCTTTTGTTGATTATACCACTGTTTAAACCAACAAATAGTACGTTTTTCCTTTGCCTCCACTTGGTATTCGCTGAAATTCTTATATTTTCCCCCGTGCTTTCCCCATTGTCTTTTCACAGAAGGCTATTTATATTGATTTGCATATTCAAAGAGGCGTAATTCTGGGAGGAGTTGGGGCGGGACAGAAGGCGCGTGCACGTACGTTACTTTTCACGCTGATCGGGATTTATGTAGTGGAAGAACGTGAAAGTTTGCGTGCGCACAGATTCCTGCATCTGGATTTTTCTGTGCGTATGCACAATCCCGCTTTTGTGCTTACGCCATGTTATAGTGTGAGTTCTACGCACGGCGTTATACATGAGGCCCCAGATGATTAGGACGCCTTAGACATTGTCTTGCCACACAATTTGTCTTCTCTCAGTGCCACACAATCATTGCTCATTTTCATTACAATTGGAATACAATTTTTGTATGCAAGATGCCCTTTCTGTCCCCTATTCTACAAGCATGATGATTCAAATGGGTTAACCAACTGATGAAAGAAAACATGCAAATCTACTTGATGAAGCTTGAAGAAAAATACAGTACTGCAGCCGAATTTGAAAGGCTTAAATTTCAGACTGAGTGATTTGTTATTCTTTTACCTTTCTCCCCAGGAAACTGGCTAAAATATCACAAGCATTAAATGTAAGAAATGTAAAGGTTATTTCTCACATATTCTCAGTACAAAGCAGAATAAGAATTATGTACAGCAGGTCTTTATCCTGTGGTAGTTTTATCAAATAAATAATAACATGATTGATGAAAAAAGTTTTTTTTTATCTTGGCACGCCACTGAAAGTTCACATTTTTAGATTTTTGCTTTAAAAGTATTTTTTAGCTTCTGTGTAATTTTTGGAGGTAATAAAACTGACTTAGAAGCTCTGCATACCAATTGGATTACAAAAATGAAGCACAAAATATATACAGTATATATAACATTCATGGAGCTTTGTCTGTATTTGATAGTCAATAACATATGAACAATAACATATTATCTCAGGTCTTCACCACCCAGTGCTATACATGGCATAACAATTATTTAAGAATGAGTGCCTGTTTTGACGAATGTGCCAAAATCCTTGGTGAAAAATGTAGCACTTCAAAGTGAAATGTCAGTTGTACACAAAGCAGCTTTGAATATCTGTATTTCAAGACATAGTTAATCATGCACTTCTTACAGAAATATAGGCACAAGTTCATGATTGTAAGGGAACAAAAAAAGGGATAATCCACAAGTACAAATTTTTCTAGCATTTAAGTGTTATTACGAGTCCCTGCAGAATTGAGAAAGTTTTTCTTTTGTCAGGAAACAAACTCCATTCATTCACACCAGAAAAATGAATGCACTACTAAGATGTTACTATTTTGTAGCTTTTCAAAGGAGCAAAGAAGTTATTGACAGCAACTTTAGATTGATGCACATGCTCTTTGTTCTGGCCAGGGGAATGATTTCTCATCCCAAAGGAGCTTGTTTTCAAGTTCAGGGATAATTATGGAATTGTATTTCACACTTTGTTACACATGTGTGGTCATAAACAACATGCCACTTGTGAATACACTTAAAATGTGCACTTCCTAATGGGTATCTGGAACACAAATGACCTCACCATAGTGAAAGAACTGTGATACAAAGTGGGTACTGAAATTTTATTTTGTTTTCTCTTTTTTTGGTAATTACAGTGGATTCAGAAAGTATTTAAAATCCTTCACAGAATTGTGTTGAGGCACATTTCTGGGGAAGGCTAAAAAATAATCCTGCTACATTGAATGCTCCCAAGAGCACAGTTGCTTTCATAGTTCTTAAATGGGTACAGTTTGGAATAACCACAACTCTTTCTAGAGTTGGCCAAATATCCAGACTGACCAATTGTGGGGAAAGTGACATGGCAAGAGCAATGACCAAGAACTTTGACAGTTATTCTGGCTGGGCTCCAGAGAATCTTTGTAGATATTGTAGAAATTTTTAGAAGGACAACCACCAATGCATCAATGCACTGATCTGGGCTTTATGGCAGAATGGCCAGGCAGAAGCCTCTCCTTAGTAAAAAAAAAAACCCATGAACGCTCACTTGATGTTTACAAAATGGCACCTAAAGGACTCACATGCTGTGAGATACAAAATCCTCTGGTCTGATGAAACCAAGATTAACATTGTATAATGTGGAAACCAGGCACTGCTCATTACTTGCGCAACTTCCTTCCAATGGTGAAACATGGTGGTTTCCAACATCATGCTTTCAGGTTGTGTATCGGCAGCAGGGATTGCACTTCAAAAAATGCCTATGCAAAAACTAGACACAAAAACTTTAAATGGGAGTTGTTTTGTTTTTAATTAGTAAAAAAATCTGCCAATGGGGTAAGCAAAATTTACTTGATAAGATTTCTTAAAGTAAGCTAAATAATTGTAAATACAATTTTTTTGACAAGTCAATAATTCTTACAGTAAGGAAAATAAGATTTAAGATCATGATATAAATACTTTTATACTTGCTCAGATTTCATTTTTTGCATTGTGGGAAATGAGACGGGGTTTGATGGAAACTTGAACAGAGAAAAGTATAGAAATTTCCTTAATGAAAAACGAGCCCAAAGTGCTTTGGACTTCACCATCACCTTCCAACAGAACATAAGTACAACGCAAGACAACACAGGGGTGTCCTAGGGATAACTCTGGTAATGTCCTTGAGCTGCCCAGGCAGAGCCTGCACTTGAACCCAATAGAACATCTCTGAAGAGACCTTAAAATAACTGTCCATTGATGGTCTCCATCTAACCTGCACAAATTGAGAGGATCTGTAGAGAACACTGGCAGAAATTCTGGGCCAGAATTGCTGCCAAAGGGACTACAGCTAGGTAAGGAGTAAAGGGCCTAAAGGGCTTGAATACTTGTGTTGTTGTGGTATTTCATCTTACTTTTAATAAATTTGCAAAAATCTCTAAAACCCTGTTTTCATTTTGTCATTTGGGGATATTGAGTGTTGCGTGTTGTTGGGAAAAATAATTAAAATGATGTTAGCACAAGGCTGCAACATAGCAAAATGTAAAAAAAGTGAAGGGGGTTTACAGTAATTACTTTCTGAATCCACTGTATATTAAATGCTCACAAAAGTGAAGGAAGCAGTCTCAGCACTTTTTACATGGTGCACAGCGTGGCACATAATCAGTAAATATCACACCCAGAAGAAAAGAAACCTCAAAGATTTAAATTTTCAGTAGATTTAATTAGAGATTAAATATGAAATACTTAGATTTGCTGAGGCATCTTGAACAGTTTTTGAGCTATTCAGTTAATTTAACTCTTATATAGTGGCCTCTCAATATATTTGGAAGAACCGCAAAGACTGTTGGAATCAACCTTAATAGACAAACCATCACAGCTATAAGTCATGGATGAAAAGTCGAGAAACAATAGATGTGTCAAAGCCTGTTTATCTTTTTTCACAACCACAACTGTCTAAAGAAGGACAAAGCAACAAGGACCATGGGTTAGATTTATAAAATTTGCATATGCACAATAAAGAAGCCCAAAATGTGCTTATACAAACTCGAGATTTATAAAAGTAAACTGGTATGAATATGCATATATTTACAGCAACTCTGACACATCCATATGAAAGATTTTTGGAGAAAATGGAAAATGATGACACCCTTGATCAAGCAGGGAAATGCAACCAACTCATGCACATAATTTTTATCAGTTATTATAATTTGCCTTGAGGTGACAAACATATTTTACCTTAAAAGTGATAATAATGATGCACAGATTATGTTTTAGTTACTTAAATACTTGCAACAATAAACTTTTTTGGCTTTTTGTCAGTTTATATTGACTATTTGTTGTCACTTCTTAAGGAAGTGGCCAACAGGTCAGGTATATTTCAGCCAAATTTCACTTGATCATGCTTGTTGTTCTGGAAGCTATTAACAGACTGATGATGTACTACCTTTATATATTTTTGCCACCTTAAAAAGGCAAATTCATAGCAATATTTGTGTTTTCCTAACATAATCAGAACAATTTATTGTGTCCATTTATGTTTATTTGCTTAGCAAATGCTTCTATTCAAAGTGACTTACAAAGGAGGTTAACATAATCGAATAGCATTAGTCTAGGGACTGTTTTTGAACATGCAGGACAGGTTGCAAAAGTGATCACCACAAGAATGACTCTGCCTTTTTTAACCATAAATGACGTAATTCCATTAACACACAATTAATTTTTGATGCCAACATGAAATTGACAAATGTTGTGTCTCAGTGGCCTGGGTGAACTCTTGATTCATTTGGCAGACATAATGGTAGCTTTGTCAGATGTGATGGTGCTGTATGAGGTGAATGGATTGATGGTGAGGTAATTGGCTGAACACTCAGTGTTTCATATGGCCTGTACTATTCATTGTAACAGCAATCATGTCATTACATGAGCCAGGTGATAGTGGCTACCTGTTCAGATGCTGGTGTCTTATACTTTGCTCCCTGTTCAGATGCTGGTGTCTTATATTTTGCTCCAACCCCAGACCACTGAGGAGAGGCATTTCAATGCCACATATCCTCAGCTGCGGAGTGCAGCACAGGACATGATGCATCAGGAGTGAGGCTGCTCTAGCAGCCAATGGAGTTCTGTTACATATACAGTAATCCCTCCTCCATCGCGGGGGTTGCGTTCCAGAGCCACCCGCGAAATAAGAAAATCCGCGAAGTAGAAACCATATGTTTATATGGTTATTTTTATATTGTCATGCTTGGGTCACAGATTTGCGCAGAAACACAGGAGGTTGTAGAGAGACAGGAACGTTATTCAAACACTGCAAACAAACATTTGTCTCTTTTTCAAAAGTTTAAACTGTGCTCCATGACAAGACAGAGATGACAGTTCTGTCTCACAATTAAAAGAATGCAAACATATCTTCCTCTTCAAAGGAGTGCGTGTCAGGAGCACAGAATGTCACATAGATAGAGAAAACAATCTCTAGCAAACAAATCAATAGGGCTGTTTGGCTTTTAAGTATGCGAAGCACCGCGGCACAAAGCTATTGAAGGCGGCAGCTCACACCCCCTCCATCAGGAGCAGAGAGAGAGAGAGAGAGAGATAGAGAGAGACAGAGTTTGTTTTTCAGTCAAAAATCAATACGTGCCCTTCGAGCTTTTAAGTATGCGAAGCACCGTGCAGCATGTCGTTTCAGGAAGCAGCTGCACAAAAGATAGCAACGTGAAGATAATCTTTCAGCATTTTTAGACGAGCGTCCGTATCATCTAGGTGTGCGAACAGCCCCCCTGCTCAATCCCCCTACGTCAGGATCAGAGAAAGTCAGCGCAAGAGAGAGAGAAAGTAAGTTGGGTAGCTTCTCAGCCATCTGCCAATAGCGTCCCTTGTATGAAATCAACTGGGCAAACCAACTGAGGAAGCATGTACCAGAAATTAAAAGACCCATTGTCCGCAGAAATCCGCGAACCAGCAAAAAATCCGCGATATATATTTAAATATGCTTACATATAAAATCCGCGATGGAGTGAAGCCGCGAAAGGCGAAGCGCGATATAGCGAGGGATCACTGTATATGAGGTTGATTACCATAGTCCATATATGGTTGCTTCAGGATGGTGGAGTTGAAGGTGCATTCACGTATACACATTTACAAGATGATTGTAATTTATAAAGGTAAATTGTGTATAAATATGCATATGCCAGGTTTTATAAAATTGCATATTTTGAATCCATACAAAGTTTTATAAATGACACCACTGGAGATGTTAGCATTAGTTAAAAAAAAACTGAGACCTGGGACATCAATAAGGGGAATGGGAACTACAGGAGCACGGTCCCTCCTAGGAATTTGCTGCAGTTGACATTCTGGGCAGGATGTGCAAAAGCTGTGGACCTCCTCATTGATTCCCGGCCAGTAAAAATGAAGCCTAATTCGCTCCAGGGTTTTTTCGGTGCCCAAGTGGGTGCCTATGAGGTGTGTGTATGCTAGTTCACAGATCTGCTGCTGGTAGGAATGCAGGACTAACATCAGGGGCCTCACCTCCCCCTCATGCTCATTTACCCGAAACAACAGGTCGTTATTCAGTTCAAAGAGAGGGCCCTGCAGCATGGGATGTTGATGGGATGGGATTTACGAGAACCACTGCATTTTTTGCAAATTTAAGGGAGTCATCATTCCACTACTCCCTTTTAAAAGAAGCCGGAGTCTGCTTAAACTGAAAATGCAGCTGGTAGAGATGGTTGGATTCGTCCTCAAGGAGCGTGGTTCCCTCCCGGGCACCCATCACGCTTGTTGATGACGTCTCACTGTGCGACGTCCCGGGAGTGATTTCCTCCCTCGCTCAGCCGGTTGTGTATATGGCACGGAGGCAGCTGGGGATGAATTTTCACCATCCATGTTTTGTTTCAGAATGGCTAATGTTAAACCGCTTTTGTTATTAGACCAGTCTCATCCTAGTATCACAGGAAACCGTCACTTTTTTTAAAGTCCTGTCATAATTAATGTACCAGGCAGTGGACTACTGATGGACATCTCCATGAATACAGGTCAGACTGATCTTGATTTTTAACCACTGTCGTGGTAACACTAAGTGGCGAGCGACAATGGAAATGTTGCTGCCGGAATCCATAAGGACTAAAACTTTATGCCCATTAACAATTGCCACCCCGGTGTGAGGAAATGACAGGAGATTAACCAGAGCGCAACATCTCCCTCTCCGGGCCTCCCAGCACCATCCCTTGTCGTCGGGTAAACGTCATAGTGGCACATCGGGGTTCCATGGTACCCCGATCGGGACGGAGATGCCACAGCTCAAGATAAGGGCTTCCGCATGTCGAGTTTCATACAGTGCCCGTTCTGTTCCTCCTGGGTTCAAAACCGCTCGCCGACCTTCAATGACCTTGATGAGGTCTTTCATATTTTTAAAGGATTGTCCCTAGGCTGGCTGGGCCAGATAATTGGGGAGGGTGTTTAATAAAAGGAAGCAGGAAACCTACTCCACTTTTTGTCAGAAGTTTTTAGGTCTGGCCGTAACCAGCATCCGATTTTGTCCCACAGATGGAAGGCCTGGTGGGAGGTTGGTTGCCCTGGGTTGAAGCCCCATTTTAAAATTTTCCAGGCCTGCTGGCCCAGTGCTCCCCCACCTTTCGCAGAGGGCTGTGCCTCTGTAGGGTTTTGCGGGCGACCTCTACCCTCGGAAGGTCATAATGAGCCTTATGCATGTTGCCCTTAGAGCTCGGCCCTATTCTGTTGGCCTCCACTACCCTCTCCTTCTGATCCAACCTTAAGCTGGGCCCACGGGTTGGAGCTGGTGTCGGATTCCCCCAATCCCCCACAGACGACCCATACCCGACTACTTGGGTGCAGAACTCTCCCACATGGACCCGTAAGGGGTGAAATTCTTTGGGTGTGTCAAAGTTTCTCCAAGGTCCTGCTCCTGGTTCTTCAACGAGTCAATTGTGGTAAATAATCAAGCTTTGACACACAAATAAGTTTGGGGCAGCCTCCCATATACTTTAGAGTTGGCTGCAAATGTGAGAAAAGGTTGAGAAAAATGGTCTTTACAGACAAGAGTTCAAAACAGAACTGCCCAGGTTAGTAAACATGGTGGATATATAGTTGAACAGCGGGAACAGGAGGGATACAAGAAATTAGGTCATCAGGCTGCGACTTCTTATGGGGGATGAAACCAGAAGTGGCGTCTTCTGGGGTGGAACCAGAAGTGATGTCATCTGGGACGGAGCCGAAAGTGACATCTTCTGGGTTGGTCACGGAAGTGACGTCTTCTGTGTTGGACCCAGAAGTGACATCTTCTGGGGCGGAGCCAAAAGTGACATCTTCTGGAGTGGAACCAGGCAGAATTTCCCACATTTGGTCTGCAGGGAGATAAGAGAAAGAATTAATGCATTTTGCCACCCCCTGGTCTGATCGGGCATTTCCTTTTTTTGAGCCCTTTAGCTGCCTCCCATGCGCACAATGACAATTTTAATACAGAGTTGTGATTTTTAGCAATTTTAAGACAACTTTGAATGATTCTATAATAATTTAATTGTATGCAATGCATTATTTTAAAATGTACATTGTCAAGTGCCCCACACAATTTTTTAAACTTCTGGTCATGGACAACATACAGCAATACTATTGATTGTGAGGAATGGGTTAATTAATAAATGCATGTACCAGAATAATTTAAATAAATATGTCACTTAATAAATACATGTTCAAGTGCTTTGTATAATGTATATAATTACATATTACATCTTACATATAATAAGTAGTTGTATTACATAATAATAAGCAGTGTCCACAGGGTAATATAACTGAACATTTTTACTAATGCCATCCTGGGCCCTCATGTATAAACGGGGTGTACACACAAAAATGTTGTGTATGCCTGTTTCCACGCTTACATCAAGATGTATAAAAACTAAACTTGGCTTAACGCTATGCACATTTTCACGGCAGCCCAACACTGTGTGCTTGCACATTTCTGCTCGGTTTTGCAAATTGACAGCACCCAGCTTCAAAGCAGTGCTACTGTTTCTGTGTGGTTTCCCTTTCTTTTTATATTTGCAAATACACTGAAATTAATTGCATCCCCCTCACCCGCTGGTAAAATGTTGATTATAAGTATCTCACCAATAATAGCAGCAGCTCACTGCTAAAATGGTGTGAGCCCTGGAATTCCACTCCACTTCCAGTGGTGTTGACACTCAGGCAGTGGGCTACGACTGACCTTTTCATGTCAACTTTGACATTTGGCCACTTCTTTTTTTATTTTGGGCACTGTGCAACTTTCTGTACTTGAACTTTTAAATGCCTCTGCCATGCTGTGCCACTCTATCAGTTTCTTTTTGTTGCTTATACCACTACTTAAGCCACCAAATAGTATGTTTTTCCTTGCCTTCACTTCACTGAGCATGATCTCCATTTAGCAATCGCTGAAATTATTTTTTGTGTGCTTTTGCCATTGTCTTTTAACAAAACAACAAAACACTGAACAAAAGGGGCCATTGACATTGATTTGAATATTTAAATGACAAAATTCTGAGAGGAGTCAGGGTGGAGGCTGTAGGCTTGTACATGTGCATTAAAATTCATGTTGATTGGGATTTACAAAGGGAAAGTGCATAGAACTTTGATCATGCACAGTTTTATGCATCTGAACCTTTTTGCAAATTTCTAGTTTTATACATACACCATATTTTAGTGTGAATTCTATGCAGGGGGTTATACATGAAACTCCAGCTCCTTACAGGGAACATTGCTTCTTGAATTTATAAAATATTGACACAGGTGATGATGCCTGTTGTTGTGCTCCTAGTAACAAAATTGTCCACTAGGATGGCCCATCAAAATAAATATCTAAAATGGTTCGGTGGCAACTGGGCGACAGTCAACTTGGCGAAAAGACAATTTGGCGAAAAGACAACTCGGTGAAAGACAACCTGGCGAAAGACAACTTGGCGAAGCTAATCGTTTATATAAATTGCATTGATTGTAATCGTATGATAACATTATTTAGAATACAAAAGGTGACCTGCGAGTACGGCTTAAGGAATATCTTTACTCTCAACGTATTGGGACTCTCATAAAGCAGGTGATTCTGTGGATTTTCCAGCACCCTACGTTGTCATTTAAATATCATTAAAAAATCTCTTTGAACCTAACTATTACCTAACTGGTAAAGGATGTTGCCGAGTTGTCTTTTCGCAAAATTGTCTTTCGCCGAGTTGTCTGTCGTCCAGTTGCCCCTGAACAATCTAAAATAACCTGTTCTGTACTGGTGTGTGTTAAAATCCTGGTGCCCATTGTACTGGCAGTTCCCCAGAGAAAATATACCTGCAGGTAAATTTTTTTCTTACTAATCTGATACAGTCCAAAGTTTATTATTCTCTTTCCAAAGAGAGGAAAGGAATAAGATCCTCCAATTTAAGAAACAAGGGCAAGAGTACAACTTACAACATTTCCGTCATGCCAAAATGACATAATACAAGAAAAAAATTAGATACTGCAAATAAGGGACAGCAGAAATATGTTTTGTTGTTTGTATCTTGCAAAAGGTCTATAAAGTGCTTGAATTCAGCAACAACAAAATTCTAAAAATATACACATCTGAAGGTTTTGACTCTTGCAGAAATCGCTGACCACAAGATAGGAAACTCATGCCACTGCCATTCCATATATAAAATAAAACAATGAGCTTATTTCAAAAGATCAGCCAGAGTGCCTTGGAGATGGAAGAGGTAGCTCATCACTGTCAATCGCAAGATTGGGTTTGATGGCACACACCCACACTGATGTTGCCAACTCTTGATTACCTGGTACAAACAAGATGACAAACAAGCAAAATGATTTAAAATTCTAAAAGCTCATTCAATATGGCTTCTTAAGTTTTATATGACTTCTATTATACCATGGCTCTGGTAGTGTTGTGGGATTGTACACAGCTAGAGGTACCATCATAAACAATGGGCACGGTCACTAATGAGTGATTAATGAAATAGGAAAGCTTCGATTCACATAAAGTTTCACAAAACTGATGCTATAATTTGTTTTGCTCTGATTTGGCAACAGAAAAAAACAAAACCTACTGAAAAGTATTTTTGTGTTTTGGGTGGTTGCGAAAAACAAGGAATATTGTTCCACAAAGCCTTATTCACACTTCTACATTTGCTTATGTTCTTCTCTATAGCTGTGTAACGTGTGCAGCCCTCCTTGTGGAAAGACCATGAATCTACCTGCGCAAGTCCATCAATCAAGGCTGTGGATACTTCTTTACTCTTGTTCTTTACCATGTGTTTTCAATGCATTCCTATGATTAACACTATTTGTTTGTCTTGTCCCACTAACAGAAGAGGATGTAATGCATTAACTCTTTGACCACTTCAGCAAGCTATCCCTTCCCCTTCAGGCTGTGAAACTGTCAGTTTTTCAGTGAACAACGCAGACTTCATTGTAGCTTTGCCACCCAAAGTGTACTCCAAGTTGTGGCACTGACTGAGAAGTGGATCTCTCCAGAATATACGGCAACACCAACATCCCTTCACTCTGGATTCCACTTCTTTCATACCTGTCGATCTACTGGAAGAGGTGGAGGGACAAATGTGTTGGTCTCCAACACCTGGAGAGTCACACCACTGGGTAGTATATGCAACTACACTACTTCTGAGTACAATATAATCACTATCTTCTACCCTTTTAACATTAAAATTGTTGCTCTTTATCACAATTCAGGTCTTCTAAGGAAGTTCCTCGATAAGCTGGATGTGCTCCTCTCCTCTATTCCAGATGATGACAGTCCACATACTATTCTTGCGGATGTGAACATCTATCTGGGCCGTCCTTCTTCTAAAGACTTCCTTTCTCTTCTTTCCTCTTTCTGTCTAATACGTCATCCATTCACATATCTGGTAAATGTCTGCATCTTGTTCACCCTCTGAACTGCATACTCACTAACACTACTGTAATTCCACAACATACATATGACCACTTTTTCATTCAGTTCTGTCTCATCAATCTCCACTCCCACTCTTTCACCAGTTTCTCCTCTTTAGGCTCTTCTTCTCTCACTTCTACTGACTACTTCTGTACTGTTGACACCAAGGCTGCCATTGACTCCTTATGCTCAACTCTTTCATCTTGGATTAACGCTGTCTATCTTCTTTGCAGTAAGCCTGCACATGAAAGATCCTCTTGCCCACGGCTTTGGTAATCTCTAAGCAGACTATGGACACACCTTAGTACAGCAAGTATAAATCACTTCTGTCTTTCTTCTCTTCTGCTACTGCCAATGTTGAGGTAAATTTCTTTGAAAACAGGATTAGCAACACTTCTTGATGCTCATGGATTGTTCTCTACTTTCAATTATCCCCTCAAATCCTTACTACCTCCACCCTCAACCACCTTGACTTATGATCACTTTGGAACCTTTTTCAGGAAAAGATGTCTGTCATCAGGAGTCAGTTCTCATCATCCCCTCCAGCCAGCCTGTTCCCTCCAGAACACACCACAAAATTCTCCCCTTTCTCTCTTCTCTCCACCACTGATGTTTCTAACCTCCTCTCTAGTCGTCATCTCCTCCAGGTCTCTCCTTCACTCATTTCTGTGTTAAAAAAAAACAAAAAAAACAAAGAACCCCAGATGGAATTGGACCATTTCAGTTGAACTCCAGTTTTGTTCAACATGTTTTTTTTCTGTAGCTGAACTCCCTGTTGGAGGTGTTCTCCAGGAAGTACCATACTGACTAGTCTGCAACTTACTATTCAGCACGGGAAATTTGTTCCAACTGACCTATGTGGTTTATGCTGTTTCAGTGACATTCAATACTATTTAATTGATTAAAATCTAGATTTGTTTTGAGTTATGAAATTCATTAAACTTGAAGCCCGCACACATTGAAGTGAATATGTGGTGTTTGCCTTAATATGTCTGCTGTCATTCATCTTTAAAATGTTGCTTTTGCTAACTTTAAAGTATTAGTAATTGTAATATTGTAATATTGTAATAATTTTACAATTTCTACCCTGATAGTCGGTCACTTGTGGCCATTCCAATAAAGATTGTATATAGGTTAAGCTGGGGTCATGGTTCTTAAATCAATAGATCAGTTTAGGCTGTACAAATAATCCACAGTTATTTAAGAAGCACTTCTTGGGTGTTGTTTAATATTACAGGCACAGGGAATTTATTGTGGTTCTTGAAAATCCAACTTGTGCAAGGCTCTAGTTTTTGGCCTCTATCGCATAAATAGAGACAGCACCAGTGAAAAGCTTTTCGCATTTCAACTTTGCCATGTGTTCCTTTCATTTTTTCCAATTGCCCTTTTTTTCACTAGAGTCCACAAGTGCCTTGAACATGTACTTAATTTATTGGGTAGTGTTTCTTCTTATCTTCTCCTTCTCCATCATTGCCAACTCCAAATTTCATACCTAATAAAACTTGTTTTTATTTTTTCAATCCAGACACTTAAAATGTTTTTGACATCTTGTAGTCCTTTCTTGGTATCAAAATGGTCACTCTGCCTCTAAAATTTCCATAATGAAGGAAGGGCTTTCACTCCTCTGAAACCATTATGTAAGAAAGTATTGGCCCCAGGTAGAAGGCTTTTTGACCATACACACTTCTCATTAGTCCAAGACAAGTTAGTCATGCAACAAGTGTAAGAAGTTTCATATTAGCACTGCTGCATAGTCTAGATTTTAACCCTTTGTTTGCTCTTTACCGTTTACCAAGTTATGGAATCTGCTCTAACTGCTGATTCTGTAAGGATTACACCAGCAGGAAGCAACCATGTGTGGCCTACAGGGCCACTGTAATCCTGGAAAGTCACAATAAAAACTCACAAATTGTATTAGGGAAAGAAAGAGGTTCTTTCAGGACCATTGATCGGAATAAGAGCAGTTTATTACCAATAGTTGTTTAACAAGACTGGACTCCATATAAGAGATTTGATTCCCGACAATACAACTACCTGGGTCATTGAACCAACATTTTAGGATTCCTGCCTAAGTACAGAATGCTAAGAAGTAAAATATTGGTCCTATTAATGAGACAACACATATTTCAGTTGTTCCTTTTGTGATATGTGGCCAGCCTTTCATCCTGGCCAATACCCCCAGGCCGCCAGGTGGAGCCCTTCCTGCAGCATGGAGGTGCCCCGAATGCCAGCAGGGAATACTGGACAATGTAGTTTTTATTCTCAACCCTGTTGGATACCTTGGGGCCTGCTAGAGGATGCTGCAGGGAGGCACAGAGACTATTTGTCTTACGCCCAGGAAGTACGTCAGAGTCACGTGGACAAAGGGAACAATGTGCTTCCTGGGTGAAGAAAAGAAGGATTTTTTTATCTGACCCGGAAGTGTTCCAGGTCACATAGACAGAGAGGGTGAAACGCTTCCGGGTCAAGGACTATAAAAAGGACAGTGAAACACCAGAGCGTTGAGCTGAGCTGGGTGGAAGGGTGGCAACGTGTCTGGGAGTGGAGGATTGATTAATTATTGATTTATTATTGTGTTATTTATGAGTATAGTGGAGTGGAGTGTGCTTGGTGCACATAATTATTATAAAATAAAGTCATATTGGACTTTTATCTGGTGTCTGACGTCTGATCTAAGGGTTTCGACAGTGCCTCTATCTTTCACACTTTGTCTGATACTTGTTGTTTCATGTGTCTGTGGCTCTGGTGAATATTCAAATATTTGTGTGAAACCTGCCCCTAACAAGTTTTCAATTGTGTCTCTGTGTTCTTGTTGAATAATTTATTTTAAAGTAACAGTAACCCACTGTACTAATGTTCTAATTAATTATTATTATTATTATTATTATTATTATTATTATTATTATTATTATACCCTCCTCTCAGCATATTTTTTCTTTTTTTATAAACTGCTCAAAAAAATTAAAGGAACACTTTGAAAACACATCAGATCTCATTGGGAAAAAAAATCCTGCTGGATATCTATACTGATATGGACTGGGTAATGTGTTAGGAATGAAAGGATGCCACATCAGTTGATGGAAATGAAAATTATCAACCTACAGAGGGCTGAATTCAAAGACACCCCAAAAATCAAAGTGAAAAAATGATGCGGCAGGGTTGTCCATTTTGACAAAATTTCATTGCAGCAACTCACAATCATTCTCATTAGTTTGTATTGCTCCCACGTGCTTGTATGCATGCTTGACAATGTCGGGGTCAGGGTGGGGGTGGGCATGCTCCTAATGAGACAACAGATGGTGTCCTCGGGGATCTCCTCCCAGATCTGGACCAGGACATCACTGGGCTCCTGGACAGTCTGAGGTGCAACCTGGCAGTGTCGGATGGACTGAAACATAATGTCCCAGAGGTATTCTATTGGATTTAGGACAGGCAAGCGTGGAGGCTAGTCAACGGTATCAATTCCTTCATCCTCCAGGAACTGCCTGCATACTCTCGCCACATGAGGCCAGGCATTGTCATGCACCAGGAAGAACCCAGGACCCACTGCACCAGAATAGTGTCTGACAATGTGTCCAAGGATTTCTTCCCGACACTTAATGGCAGTTAAGGTGCTATTATCTAGCCTGTAGAGGTCTGTGCGTCCCTCCATGGATATGCTTCCCCAGACCATCACTGATCCACCACCAAATCGGTCATGCTGAACAATGTTACAGGCAGCATAATGTTCTCCAAGGCTTCTCCAGACCCTTTCACATCTGTCACATGTGCTCATAGTGAACCTGCTCTCACCTGTGAAAAGCACAGGGAACCAGTGGTGGACCTGCCAATTCTGGTATTCAATGGCAAATACCAATCAAGTTCCACGGTGTCGGGCAGTGAACACAGGGCCCACTAGAGGACGTCGAGCCCTCAGGCCACCCTCATGAAGTCTGTTTCTGATTGTTTGGTCAGAGACATTCACACCAGTGGCCTGCTGGAGATCATTTTGTAGGGCTCTGGCAATGCTCATCCTGTTCCTCCTTGGCCAGAGGAGAAGATACCGGTCCTGCTGATGGGTTAAGGACCTCTACAGCCCTGTCCAGCTCTCCTAGAGTAACTGCCTGTCTCCTGGAATATCCTCCATGCCCTTGAGACTGTGCTGGGAGACACAGCAAACCTTCTGGCAATGGCACGTATTTATGTGCCATCCTGGAAAAGCTGGACTACCTGTGCAACCTCTGTAGGGTCCAGGTATCGCCTCAAGCTACCAATAGTGACACTGACCATAGCCAAATGCAAAACTAGTGAAAAAACAGTCAAAAAAGATGAGGAGAGAAAAATGTCAGTGGCCTCCACCTGTTAAACCATTCCTGTTTTGGGGGTCGTCATATTGTTGCCCCTCCAGTGCACCTGTTGTTAATTTCATTAACATCAAACCAGCTGAAACTGCTACTTAACTGACCAGATCAATATCCCAGAAGTTTCATTGACTTGATGCTATACTCGGATTAAAAAGTGTTCCTTTAATTTTTTTGAGCAGTATATTTCTGTCTGGTTTATTATCCTGCTCTACTTTGCATGTTTAATGTTACCATTGACTCCAAATTAGCAGGAGTCTCAGGTCAGCAGACAACAATTGAAGGTTTACAGGTATTGCCAGTAAAATGTGGTGGTCTTATGTAACATATGCAAGTTCACCTGTCACCAGGGCCGGATTTTCCTATAGGCTAACTAGGCTTCAGCCTAGGGCCTCAAGATCAAGAGGGGCCTACATTCAAATTGTTAGCAAAATTTTATTATCTCTCATGTAATTTACAAACTTAAAAATGGAAGGTGAAAGGGCCTCATAAGTGGAATAGCCTAGGGCCTCTTTTCATATAAATCCGGCCCTGCCTGTCACCCTGACTGATAAAGTATGTTACCCAGAATACTGATATACATAAGATGGGAAATAGTAAGATCTGAAATCTGACTTGTGTTACAATCATCTAGGACAGCCTTTTTTATGTGCCTATTACAAAATAAATCCTGAAAAGATTTGTTTATTTCTGTAGGTTGCATGTGTCTGCACTTAATAAGCAGGGCAAGTGTAAGCTTCAGTTTTTATATGCTTGTTTATTTTAGTTTGTACCTCAAACATTTCTAATCTTTCAACTCAGTTTTCTTGTTTTATGCAAGACAGCAAAAAACATGAAAGCCTCATTTAGTAGGACCACCTTAAATATTGATCAATCACATTAACTGATTACTTGTGAAAATTAGAAAATTGTACTTCTTATATTTTTGTTACCCTCAATCAGAACTTCTGAAATTTAAATGCATTACCAAAGATAAATAACTTGTAAAAGGAAACGGAGTTGTCTCAGTTTTTCCTTCTTAAAACTGGCATCACACACTCTCTTTGCTTGCCACTTTGTAGCAGCTTTTCAAATAGTCATACATTTATTAAATCAACCTCTTGATTGATATCCCTCACTTTCTCTGTCTCCTCTGAAACTTGTTGGATTCAACTTATTTATATTGGAAGGTGGCTGGATGTCCTGGACGCCCTTATTTGATTTTTAATTGTTTCTTGTAACAGCAACCGGCTAATCTATACCATTATTTCTGCCATAATTTTTCTTTCAATAATATTTCTTTGAGTATTCAGGGAATCAGATCTTTAACATTTAATGTTGTTTTCCATGCATTTGATCCTTGACTGTGTTTATGGGGTTAACTACTTTGCAAATAGAGTAGTCTATTATTGTCAACATTTGGCTTTGTGATAATTATCAACGTAAAATGCAAAGAATAAAGTTAATATGTCTTTCTTTAAGTTCAAGGTAATTTCTTTTGTAAGAATATTTTTATGTAATATTTTCAGAAATGTAGTCTTCCTTTTGCTTGCTTTCAGTGGGAATAAGTATTAGTGTGCTTTGCTGAGAATAAAGTGAATGTGGAATGTATGTTTAATTTTTAGAAGTTGGTTTAGTGATATAGAGGTTAGTTCTTCTGGCTCACAATTTCAAGAATCAGGATTTGAATCCTAAATCTTTTTGGAGTTTGTAGATTTCTCTGCTTCTGTTTTTACTTTTTATTAATTTATTTTTTTAACCTGGGTTCTCCAATTTTCCACATCTCAAACACATGCATGTTATATAAATGTAGACATGTGTGTAAGTGTAGACTACTGGGATAGTATGGTGAAGTGAGTTTGGGGTCCATGGTGATGCTCAATTTTATTCATTTTATTGGGTGAGTACTAGTGAGAAGTCTTGCCGCCCTGGGGTGTGCAGTTGGAAAATTGGCTGATTGCTCTTTAATGTGCAAGCATGATCAGCAAGGCCATTCCTCATTGACACTCCCTGAATCATTAGTGAAAGCACCTCCACCCACAAAGCTATATAAGGAGTGTGAGTAGGATAGATAATAAAGAAAGGTTTGAGAACAAGACAAGAAAAGGAAAAGAAAGAGATGGGAAAAAATCAAACAGGAGAATTTGCAAAGAACAAAGCGGCTGATCAGGAATGTTAGCCGGTGCAGTGGACAGGATGCAAGGGGGTTGGGAGGCCCAGCAGTGAGAGGAATGGCGCTCCAGGGGTGGGTCACTCCTGTTGAGTATAGTAGGAGCAGGAGCAGCCAATTAGCTTTGCATATACAATACAATTTATTTTTGTATAGACCAAAATCACACAAGAAGTGCCGCAATGGGCTTTAACAGGCCCTGCCTCTTGACAGCCCCCCAGCCTTGACTCTCTAAGAAGACACGGAAAAACTCCCAAAAAAACCTAGTAGGGAAAAATGGAAGAAACCTTGGGAAAGGCAGTTCAAAAAGAGACCCCTTCCCAGGTAGGTTGGGCATGCAGTGGGTGTCAAAAAGAAGGGGGTCAATACAATACAATACACAGAACAGAACAAATCCTCAATACAGTATAAAAATAAAAATTTTACAAGTACAGACCAGAATTTAACAGTAGATGATGTCACATAATATGATTTGAATTTATTTAAAGTCCTGAAGATGTCATCCATCAAGCTGCCTCCCCCATTTGGCCATTCCATAGCTGAAACATTGCTTGGCCAGCCAATCCACCCCATCAGGGATGACTTTACCTTAGGCAGGCAGAACAACTTGGCAGGTGGGCCATGGCACTTGGTTTGAGTTGTGAGAAGATAAACAGAATAGGTGAGAGTTAGTAACAAATTATCACCCTGTTGACGGCAAGGAATGGTGTGGGGCGATGGAGCCATACTTTAGTGATTGGGATGAAAGTCACTTAATGGTTGACTGTGGTTGCTGGTGTCTCAACACTGCTGAGAAGACCTGAAAGGTGAGCTGGGAAGATGAGAGAGAGAGGAAGACACACAGACACTGAGGCTCACAGGAAAGAAGGCAAAGGAACCGATTTTAACACAGCTTTTACTCTTGATTTATCACACTCTTTTTGAGTTATTGATTTATTTATTTTAACTGCCCCCAAAACCATTGGTTTTAATGGATCATTTTGCACCATATTATTTTCTGGACAATGCTTAATTTGAATAAACTGCACATTACACCTTGTTGTTTGTGTCTTTATTGCAATAGTCCATCCTTGGTAAGTGACTGTCACTCTCCTGGGGCATCACATACAGATTCCTATGAAGTGTATAATGCAAAAATAAGATCCATAGGCAGCATTAATCTTAAATTTCTGGAAGTAAGGTGATAAACCTGGTAATGTGCCCACCTTAAATTTCTTGGTCTTATTTCTAATTGAGGTACCTTCATTCTTCTTCTGTTCTTAGGCATTTCATCTGGGATTCCTCCCACAGTTTAAAGAAATGTAGTAAGGTGATTAATTAAACCTGAATTGTCTTGCTATGAACATGCAAGAGTCTACATAAGTGTGCACTGTGACACCCTGTGTAGTGGCAAGGTGGGCACCAGACTACAAAGTGGGCATCTTGTAGTTTGGGATCAGATTTGAGAGAAATTAGACATGGAGACACAGACACAAAAAGGTGGTAATTTCCATAAACAAAAGTGGGTTTTATTTACAGGTGCACAAAAACACACACAACAAAATAATGTCCCAATCAAAACTTGTGAATATTTACAGCGAATTTGCCAGTCCCAAAATGAAGAATAAAGTCTTCCTAAATAAAGAAAATGTGCTCATGAAGAAACTACACAAAACACAGTCCCATGAATTCACAAAAATAATAATAATAATAATAATTCATTACATTTATATAGCGCTTTTCTCAGTACTCAAAGCGCTATCCACACAGGGAGGAACCGGGAAGCGAACCCACAACCTTCCACAGTCTCCTTACTGCAAAGCAGCAGCACTACCACTGTGCCACAAAAAAGTGTATATACAAGAAAAACAAAAGGTGCACCGTAAACCCAAACTATAAGATATTTCCACCCAAACAATGCTACAATTAGTAGATATCTATACTACTATACAACAATAAAAGATTTACAAAAAATAAAGGCACAAGTCGCTATGTTTGGTGTATTATACCAAATGTGTATTCTCTATCTGGTTGAGTTCAAATACCTCCCCCTATAGGCAGGAAGTGCCTTTTATACCTGGGATCGAAATTTCCAGCCAATCCTACAACATGCCACTCTCTCCCACCTATAGCGGCTGACGCTGTTACGTTCTGCACAGGTGCTCTGCTCAAACCCTTGCAAGGCAAGTATTCAATAGGCTAGCAGTCTCGTGTGTGCACATGAGCGCACCCCGACGAGGTTAGTTTTTCTGTAAATTTCTCAGGACTTTATGCTGGGATCCCCTTCTCAAACTCATGCATGCAGTAACTAAACTAATGGCCTGAGACTTCTCTGTTTGCTAATGACAAGGGCTAAAAAGACACTGGCCTTTATGATGGGGTACGCACAACGTACTTCAGCAAGCTTGACCTGGAGGTGCGCCCAACCTGTCCCCGGCATCCCGCTGCATGAACCTGCCAAAGACAAAGTTAAAATCCTGGCGAAAGCACACTCCCACAGTTCAGCAATTTAAACAGGAAAGTGCTTGCAAGTTGTCTTTGCACTGCTCTTAGAAATTTTTTTTTTTCAGTGGTAATGCCTGGTAGGCGGAAGGTTCATTCTTGCCTTTCACACATTGCTGGTGCAATACTCTCAGTGAAGTGGCTTGACATAAATATAGGTCACTTCCGATTAATTTAGGATATGATGTCATGTAACGTTTTTTGTTATCCATTGCCAGGTGTGTATAGTCGTTGCAATTGACACTTTAATAGGGCAAAAAGTGCACATGAATGATGCAGCTTTTGAAAAGACTGCACTGCAGAGCTTCATATAATGTGCGTTATAGCCTTCTCATTATGCCTGAAAAAAATCATACCTTTACAGACTGCCCCGGTATTCAGTACAGAATGACAGAGACATAATACTTTCAACGACACACAAAAAGAGAGGATAGGTTGTGCTTTCTCGTTTTACCGTAAAGAAATGATGTGAACGTTTGGACATGTTTAACTTCTTATGACACTTTGGTGCTTGTAGGTATGACCAACAGAGACCTCCCAGAGCAAAGGTATGTAAAGTGCTGTAAAACTAAAAGTCACATCTAAATGAATCTAGCGATCTAAAAGTCCACAGCAACAGATGGCAGCATTGAAATGCCAACTCTGACCATCCTCAAGTATCCACGGACATGCTTTGTAATCAGCAGTTAAACACAGCAGATGGTGCACACAAAGAAATAGGAGACATACTGTAGCAAGTAAAACTGTACTGATGTTAATATCGAGTCATGGAAGCCTTCTGAAGCATAAGAGGGAAAATGAAACTTCTGCATGTTCACTAGTCCAGCAGCAGCAACATTATGTCTATGAATATCATTAGAAATGTCCACAATATATAGCTCTTTTAACAGACTCATTACTCTTGATGGTACTTATTCTAAATGTCTAGTAGAAACACCATAGTTGCTACAGCATGCAAAAATGCTTTAAATATTGCTATTTGCTTTTCATTTTTGCTCGTTATAATAAACAGAAATCATTTATAAATGGGCAGTGCACATTCAGATGATATAAGATGCACAAATCCTTTCCACACGCCTTTAAATATCTTGCATATATAAAAAACTTCCCTTTTGCCCTTAACGATGTATTGTCTGGCGGCACGGTGGCGCAGTGGGTAGCGCTGCTGCCTCGCAGTTGGGAGATCTGGGGACCTGGGTTCGATTCCCGGGTCCTCCCTGCGTGGAGTTTGCATGTTCTCCCCGTGTCTGTGTGGGTTTCCTCCGGGCGCTCCGGTTTCCTCCCACATTCCAAAGACATGCAGGTTAGGTGGATTGGCGATTCTAAATTGGCCCTAGTGTGTGCTTGGTGTTTGTGTGTGTCCTGCGGTGGGTTGGCACCCTGCCCAGGATTGTTTCCTGGCATGTGCCCTGTGTTGGCTGGGACTGGCTCCAGCAGACCCCTGTGACCCTGTGTTCGGATTCAGCGGGTTGGAAAATGAATGGATGGATGTATTGTCTGGAGGATTTATGTCAGTCTATCCTTTCTGCACCTATGTTTTCTTTTTTTTTTGTGCTAAACCATAATACTTGGCACTTATTTAATGTCACAGGGCTTTTGTGAAAGATGAATGCCTGAGAAAATAAATATGTGACCCAGTGGGCTGTTTATATACAAATATTGACGAGTGCTGATGCCTATAGTGAATCAATGACTTCAAACCACAGGCTAAGGGCATTATTGTCCACTGGAGACCACTTTTTAAGTATTGTTGAAATTATTCCTCAACAAAAAGAGGTGGATATGTTTTGTTAAGCCCCTTTAAAAAGGTTTAATCTGTAGGCTTTGTTACCACATTTAATGGGCTTACAGGAGTTCTGTATTCTAAATTGCTTTGTAAATGGTGTTTCTGCATCTAGCTGACAATCGGTCGCTGTTTTTATTTATCTATTTTTTTTTCAATAAAAAATATAAAATTACATGTAATGGAAGAAACACTGTGTCAGAGAAGAAATGATTCATTAGTTGTAAAGTGGAGCATAACCCAAAATGCAGAATTTCTTTGTAGATTGTGAAATGTGCTTGTTTGCCTTATGTGACACTTAAATATTAGAAATGAAAATATGAAATATTTAGTCTACTGGGTATTCAGAGTATTGAATGCAAAGTCAATTCTACATATTATGTTTTAGTATGCATGCCACCAAAGGGATAGATACATAGGTAGATAGATACAGCCATAGAGAATGTCCAGAAATATTTTCAGGCATGACCAATTGATTCATGGCAGTCATGATCTCATACTCACATTGCTGACTTTTGTGCAAAAAACACAATATAAAAGTGAATTAATCACCCAGTTTGTGAAGATTCTTATTCCTCTACAGCATCTCCAAGAAAACCAGCCACAAAGTAAAAAAAAAAATCTGTCTGTATTGCAGAAACTGGAGCAACTGAATGGCCTATTCTTGTCACAGTTTTCCAGTGTTCTAATGTTCTAACTGGAGACACTGAATCTTATATTATCTGGTTTCTGTTGTTTCTGGAACACCAGTGTTGTTATTCCAGGCCAGTCAGTCACCTGATGAGACTTAAAGCCATTCTCTAACATCAAAAAATAGGAACTTTAAAATTAAAGGAAGCACAATTACACATTTATCATAAAATAAAACACTAAGATCTGTGTGTCCAGTCCCTCAGAGCAATCTGATTGGTTAGTTTGGCATTGGTGACACAATGAAAGAGGAAGTGTGAGTGTGAGATGCACAAGGAGGAGTAAAGGTGCATGTTGAGTCGCCTTCCAACAAGGATAGTGTAAAAGTAGGTGATAAAGGTTCCTAGAAAATAAATTCAGAGTCTAAAAGCAAGTTTTATGGGAATGCGCTCGAGAAAGGAAGTGTCGGTGAAGAGAGGTTCAGAAACATGTAAATACAGAGGAAAGGTGCTGAAGGTACACGTAGAGCAAGAGACAGCAAATATTTTAAATGATTCTGTTACCTTTCTTTGACAGATTCTATGGTTAATTTTTAATAAGATATTTTAAAAAATCTAGTTACTTTACAAATTTAAATAATGACAGATTTTGTTTGTGCAATCTAAGGATTTTCATACCTTTGTCTGAGTGAAAATGAAATTCTTTTTTATTATTTCAAATAGGGGATTCTGAATGCTTATTTGTGCATTTCCTGGTTTATGATGTCCAAGGCTAAGTTTAAAGCAGATTTGTGAAAGGTGGTTGACTATTCTGAAACATTTGTTGTTTGAAGAACTGTAAATTTGGAGATGATCCACATGTTCACTTCAAGAACATACAGCTACTACAAAGACTGTGGCTTGGTTGAAATTTGAACTGAGATTATGAGAACAACACATAACATCTCTAACTACTGTACTGACTATAATAAATGTTTATTTTCCACCATGTAACTTACGCATATGCAAAGTAGAAGGACAAAGAAAAATGAAGTAAATACAAGTTGAGAATTAAAATATTCTGTAAAATCAGTCTGGGCTAACGACCATAGCTATCAGGGTTCTACATTTTACTGAGGTATAAAGGATCATATTTTAGGTAGGAGAATAATATTTTAAATTTTTTGTTTCTTGATTATGGATTGGCTGAAGGAGTCATTTTTTATGGGCTTGTAGTTATGACCAAACTGAGATTTCTGTTATACAGTTATGTAAATAATATCCGGAAGGATGGATGGCAGAGTGGTTGGCTTCAGGTGCCTGGGTTCAGTTTGCATATTCCACCCATGTCCATGTAAGTTTTCAGCTGGAGAACCTATTTCTCCCAAAACCCAAATATATGCTGTTAGGTTTCTTTGCCTCTGTGATTTGGCTTGGCTTTAGTCAGTGCTGATGGCTGCACAAGAGTACTAGGCCCAACTCGTTGTGACTTAGTAGTTGAAATTGCATGGATGGATAACAAAGAATAGGAATGTATTCATAAGTGTGCAAAAGATAACGTTTTCTGTTGCTTTGAAAGTGTGTGGTCATTTCACAAACATCCCCCTGCCTTTACCCCATTGTAACCTCCTATTGTAAGCAGTCATATCTAAGTGATTAGATGATTACTCTCTTGGGAGAACATGATGGATATAAACAAACAAGCGATGAAATGGGAAACAGAAAACCCTATTTTTAAAGCTCATGTTTACTAATCTAATTAGGGATGATGATCATTTTTGTTCTGGAAAAAATGTCAGGGTCTATTTTCTGTTTTGAATCTGTCACTAGTTTACACACAGATTGGGAAAGGAGAAAGAATTTTCTCTCAAAGACATACTGTTAACCATTCAGTGCTTTTACTTGTTTTCCAGTATGTAAGATTTCTACATCTGAGGGATCTGTTGGATATGTCAGTTAGTTCTCATAGTTCTTTTTTCTTTATTGAATTCATATTACCTCTCACAAAAATGATTGAGGATGCATTTTAAGTTTTAACAGTGACCTCTTAAGTAAAGTAACTCTGTGTGAAATAAGGCAAAGGCAATCCCACAAACAGATATGTACTGTATGTAATGACACCGTAATTTACATTTGTACATTACATGAGTACACAGTAAGATGAGATACCAAGGATAGGAATGTTTACTTCAAATAAATACAAAATGTTTCATATTAGATGCAATATTCCACAGTTAAAAATCCTTGCACTAGCAAAAGACTTTGAAGAAAAAATAATTTGAGACTGCAGAGAGCCGAAAAGCTCATATCAGAGTTCATGAATAGGGATTTGAGTTTGTGAGTATGTCATATGGATGTGGAGTTTGTGTAACATGTCCTTAGACTATAGTATATCATATGGACATGAAAGTTTGTCACTAACATACAAGGAAAATGTTGCTGTCTATAAGCAGGCCCTACAAAGGGCTAAGACTGCTTTGTATACAAATAGTATTCTCTGTGGTCAGTATAACACTAGAACACTTTTTCTACTGTTAATAAGCTCCTTAAACTTGCATTTTTTTCTTTGACTGCCTCTTCTGACCTTTGTTGGAATTTCTGACTTTTTTAATAATAAAATGAATCTGATTTATTCAGAGTTTCACAATGGTTCAATTGCTCTGTCAGAAGTTTCCCATCTTTTACCTTAATGCAGACTGCATATTTAATCTCCTTTGTGAAGAATCCATCGGCCCATAAGCTTATCATGTCCACTAGCCCCACTGTCTATATTCTGGATCCCTTACCTTTTCTTTTATAGTCTTCTTTGCCCTTCCTCCTTCCTTTTATCACCAGTACTATTAACACATCTTTTTCCACTGGATTAGCTCCTTCCAGCCTTAAGATGGCTGTTGTTATACCTGTCTTTAAGAAACATGGACTTAACCCTGATGGCTTTAAAAAGAATCGTCCTATTTGTAATCTTCCATTCCTTAGTAAAATCTTAGAGAGCTGTTGCTGGTCATTTGAAAAACTATCTTGTCTCTAATGATCTGTTTGAGGAATTTCATTTTGGTTTCAGGGCCAACCTCAGTATAGAGATGATACTTGTCAGGGTGACCAGTGAACTCCTGGTTGTGATAGATTGTGGTCTTTTAACACCTATAATCTTTTTAGACATTATTACTGCTTTTTGATACAGTGCATCATGATATTCTTCTTTTTAGACTAAAGTATGAGTTAAACGTTACTGGAACTGCCCAGTTTAAATCATACCTTAAAGACCAACAGAAGTTTGTTGCCCTCAGTGGGTTTTAGGTCATAACTCTCTTTGTTTCATGATGTCCTTTTGGGATCAATTCATACTCTCCTGCTCCTTATTATTTATATGCTTTCTCTTGTTGGCATTATTAAATGACATGGTCTATGGTTTCACTGTTATGCTGATGACACACAGGCGTATTTACACATAGGGCTTACACAAGCATTACCTCCTTCTACATTGGTTGCCTGTTTGTCCATTGTAAAACACTGATTGTCTGAAAATTTTCCTAGGTTAAATAGTGAAAAAATGAGGCTTTCATTATTTCATCTCCAGGTGCTTTTAAGGAAAATGGACAATTTTTTATTAGAAATTCCAGGCTTTATTACATCATTGTCTGCACATGTCAAAAAACCTTAATTTCATTTTAGATTCCACAATCTCCTTTGAACCACATATTAATAATGTTACCAAGGTAGCCTTTATCCACCTTAAGTACATTTCAAGGTTGTGTCCTTTTATGTCA
Organism: Erpetoichthys calabaricus; assembly: GCF_900747795.2. Taxonomy (NCBI): domain Eukaryota; kingdom Metazoa; phylum Chordata; class Cladistia; order Polypteriformes; family Polypteridae; genus Erpetoichthys; species Erpetoichthys calabaricus. Next base: position 127,775,361 of record NC_041406.2, read on the forward strand.
GAAACTGCACATCACAACTTGTTTATTACCATTATGTTGTTTCGTATCTAGTGCCGGTGCTAGGTTATTTTGTGCCCTAGGCCAAGCTTATTAGCATGCCAACCGACAGTTCGATAGCTAACCCAGGCGGATAGGTTTTTCCCCCTCTTATGATCTGCGCCCTATGCAAATGCCTAATTCGCCTTAATGGTAGCACCAGCCCTGGTGGTATCCCTGCTCGGAGCCTAAAGAGACTACACTATGTCCAAAGTTCATCAACAAGTGTTGTTACATGTTTAAAACCTTGGGCGCATATTACTCCTACAATTGTGAAATATTTTGGTTACCTGTCCTTTTTCACATCCAATATACAGTGCATCCGGAAAGTATTCAGAGCGCATCACTTTTTCCACATTTTGTTATGTTACAGCCTTATTCCAAAATGGATTAAATTCATTTTTTTCCTCAAATTCTACACACAACACCCCATAATGACAACGTGAAAAAAGTTTACTTGAGATTTTTGCAAATTTATTAAAAATAAAAAAATTGAGAAAGCACATGTACATAAGTATTCACAGCCTTTGCCATGAAGCTCAAAATTGAGCTCAGGTGCATCCTGTTTCCCCTGATCATCCTTGAGATGTTTCTGCAGCTTAATTGGAGTCCACCTGTGGTAAATTCAGTTGATTGGACATGATTTGGAAAGGCACACCATATATATATATAAGGTCTGTATAAGGTCCCACAGTTGACAGTTCATGTCAGAGCACAAACCAAGCATGAAGTCAAAGGAATTGTCTGTAGACCTCAGAGACAGGATTGTCTCGAGGCACAAATCTGGGGAAGGTTACAGAAAAATTTCTGCTGCTTTGAAGGTCCCAATGAGCACAGTAGCCTCCATCATCCATAAATGGAAGAAGTTTGAAACCACCAGGACTTTTCCAAGACCTGGCCAGCCATCTAAACTGAGCGATCAGGGGAGAAGGGCCTTAGTCAGGGAGGTGACCAAGAACCTGATGGTCACTCTGTCAGAGCTCCAGAGGTCCTCTGTGGAGAGAGGAGAACCTTTCAGAAGGACAACCATCTCTGCAGCAATCCACTAATCAGGCCTGTATGGTAGAGTGGCCAGACGGAAGCCACTCCTTCCTATAAGGCACATGGCAGCCCGCCTGGAGTTTGCCAAAAGGCACCTGAAGAACTCTCAGACCATGAGAAAGAAAATTCTCTGGTCTGATGAGACAAAGATTGAACTCTTTGGTGTGAATGCCAGGCATCACGTTTGGAGGAAACCAGGCACCGCTCATTACCAGGCCAATAACATCCCTACAGTGAAGCATGGTGGTGGCAGCATCATGCTGTGGGGATGTTTTTCAGTGGCAGGAACTGGGAGACTAGTCAGGATAAAGGGAATGATGACTGCAGCAATGTACAGAGACATCCTGGATGAAAACCTGCTCCAGAGCGCTCTTGACCTCAGACTGGGGCGACGGTTCATCTTTCAGCAGGACAACGACCCTAAACACACAGCCAAGATATGAAAGGAGTGGCTTCAGGACAACTCTGTGAATGTCCTTGAGTGGCCCAGCCAGAGCCCAGACTTGAATCCGATTGAACATCTCTGGAGAGATCTTAAAATGGCTATGCACCGACGCTTCCCATCCAACCTGATGGAGCTTGAGAGGTTCTGCAAAGAGGAATGGGCAAAACTGGCCAAGGATAGGTGTGCCAAGCTTGTGGCATCATATTCAAAAAGACGAGGCTGTAATTGCTGCCAAAGGTGCATCGACAAAATATTGAGCAAAGGTTGTGAATACTTATGTACATGTGATTTCTCAGTTTTTTTATTTTTAATAAATTTGCAAAAACCTCAAGTAAACTTTTTTCACGTTGTCATTATGGGGTGTTGTGTGTAGAATTCTGAAGAAAAAAATTAATTTAATCCATTTTGGAATAAGGCTGTAACATAACAAAATGTGGAAAAAGTGATGCGCTTTGAATACTTTCCGGATGCACTGTAAACTTGTTTTTAAGACCCTTCATGGTCTAGACCCAGGGGTGGGCAAACCTTTTGGCTCAGGGGCCACATTGACTTTTAAAATTTGACAGACGGGCCAGGCCAGCACTAGATGCATACATATCAAACATAAACATAAAAAAGGCATTACAGTGTTAATATTTACATTCACTTTTAGTAGGAACAGTGTTGTTGACCACCCTTTTTTGCCAGTGCATCGAAGTCTGGTGTTAGTTTTGTTGTGGCAATTCTCAGAACAGATCTGAGGTGTTCATCGCTCAACTGAGATCTGTGGGGTGCTTTGTTGGTGTTCATCACACTAAAAGTCTGTTCACACACATACGTAGAGCCATACAACACCAGCATCCTCTGTGCCATCTTCTGGATGTTTGGAAATTTGGCTGCGTTTAATGAAGCATAAAACTCATCCAGTTTAAGAGAGTTGAACTTCTCCTTTAAGACGGTGTCACACTGGAGATCAATCTGTTCCAAATGCAACTCCTGTGGCGTCGTTTCAGGGTCCTGTGTGAAGGGACATGACACCAGCTGAAGTGACTTGTAAATTTTTCCAAAATCAGAGAACCGATGGCAGAATTCTCCATGCAGGTCATCCAGTGATTTCCTGTATTTTTTCACAAGTTGAGGGGCCTCTTTCAGTGTAGGTAATGTGGGGAAATGAGCGAATGAGTTGTTTGACATTTGCTTTGAGAATAAAGCAAGCTTGGTTTTGAAGGCTCTGACGTTTGTGTACATTTCATGCACAAACTGGTCTTTCCCTTGTAGCTTCACATTCAGCTCATTCATGTGTGTCAATATGTCCACAGCAAAAGCTAAATCACAAAGCCAATCTGTGTCACTCAGCTTGGGAAAATCGTCAGCTTTCTCAAGTAGCTCCAAAAATGAGATAATCTCCTGTTTGAGCTCCCACACTCGTCAACATACTTTCCCCAAACTTAACCAGCAGACACTGGAGTGGTAAAGCAAGTCCTGGTGATCAGCATCAATTTCTTCAAGTAACTTAATAAACTGACGATGCTGAAGTCCCCTCGCTCGAATAAAGTTAACGAGTTTTACAACTGGCTTCACTATGTAGTCAAGCTGCAATATGGATTTACACAGTGCTTCCTGGTGGATTAGGCAGTGTAAGAAAATTACCTCCTGCTCAGGGATGTCCTCCTTCACCCTCTCCTGGATTCTTTTGAGCAACCCAACGTTTTTTCCAGTCAGATTTGGCGATCCATCTGGGGTAACGTTGGCGAGCGTACTCCAAGGTAGGTTGTGCCTATTTATGACCCGTGACACGCTGTCATACAAGTCTTCTCCCCGTGTTTTCCCCTTTAGGGATTCCATGGCCAAAAACTCCTCTGTTATCTCAAAATTGTCATTAATCCCTCTGATAAAAATTAAAAGCTGAGCGGTGTCCTTTATGTCATTACTTTCGTCCAGTGCCAAGGAATATACAGTAATGTAAATGACTCCGCTTTTTTGTTTAACTTGCTAGCTAAGTCTTTATCAATTAGCTCAACATGGCGAGTCACTGTCCTGCGTGATAAGCTAATTTTTTCAAATTTGTTCTTGCTCTCAGGACACAAGATACTTGCTGTCTCTACCAAGCACTCTTTGAGAAACTCCCCTTCTGAGAAAGGCTTGCTGGTCTTTGCTAATTTGAATGCCAGCACATAACTTGCCTTCGTGCTTGATTCTTGGATGGCAGTTTGTCGGATAAAGGTGTTTTGCTGAGCCTGCAAACTAGCTGCCAACCTCTGAGCGGTAGCTGTCCGTTCTTGCGTTGACTGGTTGTTAGCGTAATTAGCATGCTTGGTGGAAAAGTGATGGCTGATGTTGTATTCCTTTAAAACCGCAACAGTTTCTTGGCAAATAAGACATACAGCCTTTGACCGGACTTCAGTGAAAAAGTATTTAGTTGTCCATTTCTTATTAAACACTTGGCACTCACTGTCGACTTTTCTTTTCTTTGGCCCACTCATTGTTGCAGATGGGTTCAGAGCAGTAGCAGAGTAATAACAGAGAGTAACCCGGGCTCCGCAAAATCAAGTCAATGTATCACTGCGCCTAATGCGCCACCTGGTGGAATGACAGGCATTACAGGACAAGGTCAAATGAATGCAGTCATAGTTATGATATGATTTGATTTGGGCAATTTTGTACGGCGGGCCGGATTAAAAAGTCCAACTGGCCAGATGCGGCCCGTGGGCCGTAGTTTTGCTCACTCCTAGTCTAGCCCCACTAGTGCTGGGCGGTATGACCAAAATTCTATATCACAGTATTTTTCAAAATTATACCTGTTTCACGGTATTCGGTGGTATTTTTTTCCCATTCATGACCGGATGTTAACCACAATTTCCACTGCAATTACTGCAGTAGACTGGCTAAGAATAACCTATTCCACTGTCATGTGAATTGTACATTGTACAAAAAAAATTTTAATGTGCACACAAGTATTAATACAGGTTTGCATGACCCCATAAAGTGATAGATTTCAAGGGGGTGTCACTAATGAAGAGAAAGAATCACATTGCATGACAGTTGCAGTAAAAATATAGAACCTTTTTATTGAACAAATTTTGCAAACAACTTAAACTATAATTTTGACATATTTTCAACCATCCTAACAGTCATGTATACTTAGTAAAATATCCAAAGGTGCTTGTCAAAAGTTGTATTGCACTGAACATGTCTTAGAAAAGGAATAAATAGTAAATATTTTTTGTAAACCAACTACATTTTCTGTTAATGTTAACATTTCCACTGACACGTTAGCTATATGGATTGTTAATGGCGTTGGTTATCTCGATCTCGATCGATTGCTTTTTTGGCAGTACCTCTAGCAAACATGTCTACAAATGACGTCTGACTCGAGTGTCCTCTAGCTGTTTCAGTTTTACCTGAGGACGTGGAGGGTGCCAATCTTAGTTCCATACATTCATGGTACTCCAAAACATGTTTGCAGCTATGGTGGTGCAGCAAATTGCTCGTGTTACCGCCTCTGGCGACAACTTTAGCTTGACAATATTTGTAGTAAATAGTTGTTTGGTCCACATCTGACCTTTTAAAACCAAAGTATCTCCAGACAACAGACACGGCTCCTTTTTTCGGCAAAAGTTCTTCTGTGTCAGCATGTTCAACTTTATCGTCTGCTACTGCCTCAGTTTCAGAATGTTCTCTGTCCATTTTCACCGCTCAGTACCTTCACTAACACATGTACTCTGTTGCATGCATGTTTGGCGGTGTAGCAGTGAGAAAGGTCCCCCATTAAACAGTTTCCCGCTGCGCCATGTTCCAAACGTTGTTTAGGTTATTTAAACCGGTGTTGCGGTATAAGAAAAATCCATATCAAAACAAAAATAAAAAACGGTTTTTGGTATGCTGTACCTCCCAGCACTAAGCCCCACCTTATCTGTTTTCTTTATTGAACCCATAAGTTCCATCATGCTCACTTCACTCTTCTGATTTTATGCTGTTAACCGTCCCGCTGTGCAGATTGTGTACTATGGATGAAAGATCTTTTAGAGTTTTGGGCCCATGGTTTTATGGAATGTCCTGCCTTTGGAGCTTCATATTTGTACCTCACTTTCTGTTTTTAAATCTAAATATCTTTTTAATATTGATTTTTGTTGATGTTGTTAACTATGTGTACATATTGGCTGTTTGATAATATGTTTTAATATTTTATATTCTACAGTGCCCTTGGGTATATTGAAAGTTGCTTTTAAATACAATTTATTATTATTATTATTATTGTTATTAATAATAATAATAATCTGAATTTGAAATAAACTAATTATCATGTTTCAGTGTTTTTTGTCTGTTAAATGTTTCCAAAATCATCAAAATGCTTTCTAGTCATCAGGTTTTAGAAGCTTGTTCATGGACACCTAATGAATCAGTCTTTGAAACTTCTGTATTAATGATTTACATCCAAATCTTTATACTGTAGAGCATATGCGCTACCAGAAAACAAACCACATCACTGAGAAGAAACACACATTTTTGAGGGTTTTTAAATTGAAATGTCTAGAACTCTGAACTAATCTGAGAAATAACAACCAGCGTCGGGGAAAACTGTTGAACTGGATTCATCTGTAAATGGTGCAGTTCCTCCAGCCTCGGGCTATTTTAATTCAATTTTCTTCCCTCATTCTCTCCTGTGGTGAATGTTTACTTTTCACAACAATGGCTTCCACCCAGCTGCTTCTCTTTTGTATCAAAACCTGAAAAGCACATGCTGAATTGCCTGTTAGCTTAATATACAATGTGTTCAATAGAGATGCGTGCACAGGGATTAGGTCACACAGATTTGATCTCTGTCAGCATGTGGAGTTTGTCATGGAGATTTTCCTGGTTAATGATGAGCAGATGAGGTTTTCTGCGGTCATCTTAAATATCTCCATAACATTGTACAGAGAGTCAGAGGCAGTGCCATTAACTGTTAACACTGTTATGCTTTGATAATGGTCACATCCTACAAAGTCACACAATAAATGGTGCACTTTTGTCTATTTTTTTTCTATTTTAAAAGGGATTGTTCTGTAAAATAATGTTTTAATGATGTTATACCTTGCATATTGTAAAAATGTTTATTAATTCCAGACTGTGCTTTATTAAGGAAACTATTATTTGTTTCTTGTTTAATAATTTTGTGATTGAATTGATTTCTGTTTTGTTTGAGGATTTTCTAGCTTGGGATCTCAACAACATTTTGATCTTATTCTCTGTAAAGAGTGCTGTATAGATATACTCTAAGATATTGCTGGTCTTGTGAATTACAGTAAGCTTTTCATTTTGTTTATTTTGCCAAGTGTTGCTTTGAATTCAGATCCAGAGTTTTAATACTGTGTTAAGCAGTCATTTCACAAATACAAATAATTCAGTTACATTTAATTTAAAAATTCACAACTCACAATACAGTATACAAATTGACTTAAAGTACTGTTTTTAGACAGAATTAGTGAACTGAGGGGTTGATGCATACGTCTCCACCCACTAATTCATTTACTGAGCACACAGTGAGCTGTAGCCTTTCCCAGCAACACCAGATGGGAGGGTAGGACACATCTCTGGATATGGCCTTGGAGATCACTCATACAACTAAACTTGCTAATACTGTGCTGATTTAGAATTGATAATTACTCTTGCACATATGTCTTTGGGAAAATTCACACTGAATAGGGAAGAACTGGAAAACCACTCAGAAGCAATGAATATGGTGGGAAATCAAACTCATGTTCATGAAGCTGCTGCATTAGCCACAACACAATGAATAAATGTAAGTTCTAGTTCTAGTTGTACAGTAATTAAAGAGAATTTCCCTTAGTCTATCTGTGTTTTATGTAGCAGTTCTCATATAAAGTATATATCTTTATATATAATATGCTACCGTGGCTGTTTGTTTGTCTGTCCAGGATTTTAAATCACCTGTAGCTCGCAAACTATTTGACCTATTGACCTGACATTTGGTACACATATACTATGTGACATCTACTATCCGCTTTTGGGGTGATGATTGACCTCCAAGGTTATCCCTCTTTTTATTTTTATTTTATTGTAGAATCAACTCTCGGCCGCGGCCAGCAGGGTGACCGTGCGGCGCATGCGTACAGGTGCTGTTCTCATCCCTAACACCTTCGCTGTCACTTCCCCTACCTCTTCATATTTTAAATCATTCTTGAGGCAGATTGAAGACTTAAGTGCCAGCTTAAATGAAAAATTTAAGAAAATATACTAAATAATTGCAACACAAACACTGACTTAACCAGTTTTAACGCGAAAAGATTCCGACGAAAGAAGACAAGAAGCAGGTCGCTAGGGTGGAGAAAAGAAGAGCTGCTCAGGAGGCAGCAAACGCATCAACCTCTGAGCAAACGAATGCTAAACGTACAGAGAAAGAGCATGAAAACTATGAATGTTCAAGTCAAGTGTATTCAATACACATTATCGTGCAGTGCGCCGTTACTGGTCAATGGATATTACTGAAGATGTTGCAATGTGAACACATAACAATTTGCAAAAAAATTAAAATAAAGCCCTATATTTTGAGTAAAATTAAGTATATATATATTTTTTTATTTTATTGATTTTATTGTAATCATTCCATACAAATAGATCAATTTTTGCAAAAAATAGGATTGAAAACAAATCAACCCCCACCCCTGAAAAAGACAGCATGGCCAACAGAGTAAAACTTAAAGCTAGTAAAAATAAGTAAATTGATGAGTTTAATAAGTGGATAAAGATAACTGGAGAAGAAAAAGAAATGGGAAGAGAATCTGCTTCCTCGGTGCTTTAAGAGCTTAATCTAAAATATTATTGATTAGATCCTGCCTGGTTTTGAAAAATTCTACACAGATCCTCTAAGTGAGAATTTGACTTTTTCTAATTTCAAATAATATAAAACATCAGTTACCCACTGACTTAAACAGATGAGAGTCAGGATTCTTCCAGTTGAGTAAGATAAGTCTGTGTGTCAATAGCGTAGCAAAGGCAATCACAGTTTGTTTGTTCTTTTCCACTTTAAGTCCATCTGGAAGAACACCAAACACAGCTGTTAATGGGTTAGGAGGGATTGTGACACCAAGGCTGTCTGAAAGATTTTGGTCCAGAATGATGTTAATTTGGTGCATGCCCAAAACATGTGACCCAGTGAAGCTGGAACTTGATTGCAGCATTCATAGGTTGGATCTTGCCCTGGAAACATTTTGGACAATTTTAAACGAGACAGATGTGCTCGATATATAATTTTGAGTTGAATAATTGTATGCTTTGCGCAGATGGAGCTTGAGTGAATTCTCTACATTGCATTGATATGTTGAGTGAGAGGTCCCTTTCCCACTGTCCTCTTGAATCTTTGAAAGGGAGGGACTGTAAAATGATTTTATATATTGCAGAAATGCTGTCTGAGTCCTCGAAACTGAGCAGTATTTTTTCCAGCATAGAGGAAGGTGGGAGTTGAGGAAAATCAGGCAAGTTCTGTTTAACAAAGTTTATGATTTGAAGATAGTGAAAGAAATGTGTTGCTGGAAAGTTACATTTGGAATGTAATTGTTCATAGGATGCAAAGATGTTGTCTATGTAAAGATCTCTAAGTGATTTAAACCCAAATGTTTTCCAGATATTAAATACTGCATATGTTTGCGAGGGTTGAAAAAGGTGGTTCTCGTGCAGAGGTGCCACAGATAAAAGATTCTCTATCTTAAAATGCTTCCTACATTGGTTCCATATTCTGAGTGAGTAAAGCACAATTGGGTTGTTAGTATATTGGTGATAACTTGCATTTATAGGGGCACAAAGCAGGGAATATAAAGAAGTACTGCAGGATTTTATTTCTATTGCGGACCAAGCCTGTGTATGTTCATCTATTTGTGTCCATGTCCAAGTTTTTATAGCTTGTATGTTTGCTGCCCAGTAATAATATTGAAAGTTAGGTAGAGCCATGCCACCTTCTGCCTTAGGTCTTTGTAGGGTTGCTCTTTGGATAGGTGGCTGTTTTAAGTTCCAAATAAATGAGGTTATGGTTGAATCTAATTGCTTAAAAAATGACTTATTGATGTACATTGGAATGTTCTGAAATAAAAAGAGAAGCTTAGGAAGAATATTCATCTTAACAATGTTAATTCTTCCAGCTAGAGTGAGATGAAGGGTTGACCATCTATGCAAGTCTTGCTTAATTTTTTCCATACAGATGGCGAAATTTTTTTGATAGAGAGCTTTATATTTACTTGTGATGTTTAGACCTAGGTATTTAAACTAATCTGCGATAATAAAAGGGAAGGTGTCCAATCTAATATTGTATTCTTGAGAATTCACTGGAAAGAGCACATTTTTATTCAAATTAATTCTGAGATCAGAAATCTTTGAAAATTCTCTAAGTGCTGTTAGGACTGCAGGCACAATATTTTGTGGGTCTGATATATACAGTACCATATTATCTGCATATAGAAAAATTTTCTGTTCAAGTCCTTCTCTGATAATCCCCTTTATCTGATAAGCCTTAATTAAGTACGTATTTTAAGCACAGTCAGTGGTAATGCTTTATTGTAAAGCACTCTTAACAAATATTTAAGTACTAGCCACAGTGCCTGTAGGAGACAGGTAATAAAATAATTTTAAAAATTTCTATCTTTTGCCCCATGTGTATCTTCAGTGCCTTTCCTCTGTATTCGCATATGTGTGAACGTCTCTTAACTGGCGCTTCCTCTCTGGAGCACATTCTCATAAAGCCTGCTTAAATGAGAAAATTAAAAATATAACATCCCGGATCTCAGCATCTCAGTACAAACCGCATACTAGCTTAGCAGACCATGCCTCACAATGCATTCAGCACTTAAGCAATTTTAATCCTGTAACTGAGCAGGAAGTCTTGACTTTAATTTCTAAAATGAAACCCACTACTTGCTCCCTAGATCCAGTGCCAACAAAACTAGTAAAAAGTGCAATGAATGTTCTTGCAGCGCCTATTCTAAACATTATCAATCGTTCATTCATTATTGCATGGCACAGTACCTGATGCCCTAAAAGTGTTAGTCATTAAACCATTACTTAAAAAGTCAGACCTAAACCCACACATACTAAATAATTATAGGCCTATTTCAAATTTACCCTCCATCCATCCATCCATCCTCTTCTGCTTATCCGAGGTCGGGTTGCGGGGGCAGCAGCTTGAGCAGAGATGCCCAGACTTCCCTCTCCCCGGCCACTTCTTCTAGCTCTTCCGGGAGAATCCCAAGGCGTTCCCAGGCCAGCCGGGAGACATAATCCCTCCAGCGTGTCCTGGGTCTTCCCCAGGGCCTCCTCCCGGTTGGACGTGCCCAGAACACCTCACCAGGGAGGCATCCAGGAGGCATCCTGGTCAGATGCCCGAGCCACCTCATCTGACTCCTCTCAATGCGGAGGAGCAGCGGCTCTACTCTGAGCCCCTCCCGGATGACAGAGCTTCTCACCCTATCTTTAAGGGAGAGCCCAGACACCCTGCGGAGGAAACTCATTTCAGCCACTTGTATTCGCGATCTCGTTCTTTCGGTCACTACCCATAGCTCATGACCATAGGTGAGGGTAGGAACGTAGATCGACTAGTAAATTGGGAGTTTTGCCTTACGGCTCAGCTCCTTTTTCACCACGACAGACCGATGCAGAGCCTGCATCACTGCGGATGCCGCACCGATCCGCCTGTCGATCTCACGCTCCATTCTTCCCTCACTCGTGAACAAGACCCCAAGATACTTGAACTCCTCCACTTGAGGCAGGATCTCGCTCCCAACCCTGAGAGGGCACTCCACCCTTTTCCGGCTGAGGACCATGGTCTCGGATTTGGTGGTGCTGATTCCCATCCCAGCCGCTTCACACTCAACTGCGAACCGATCCAGAGAGAGCTGAAGATCACGGCCTGATGAAGCAAACAGGACAACGTCATCTGCAAAAAGCAGTGACCCAATCCTGAGTCCACCAAACCGGACCCCCTCAACACCCTGGCTGCGCCTAGAAATTCTGTCCATAAAAGTTATGAACAGAATCGGTGACGAAGGGCAGCCCTTGCGGAGTCCAACTCTCACTGAAAACGGGTTTGACTTACTGCCGGCAATGCGGACCAAGCTCTGACACAGGTTGTATAGGGACTGAACAGCCCTTATCAGGGTGTCCGGTACCCCATACTCCCAGAGCACCCTCCCACAGGATTCCCCGAGGGACATGGTCGAACGTCTTTTCCAAGTCCACAAAACACATGTAGACTGGTTGGGTGAACTCCCATGCACCCTCCAGGACTCTGCTAAGGGTGTAGAGCTGGTCCACTGTTCCACGACCAGGACGAAAACCACACTGTTCCTCCTGAATCCGAGGTTCGACTATCTGATGGACCCTCCTCTCCAGAACCCCCGAATAGACTTTTCCAGGGAGGCTGAGGAGTGTGATCCCTCTGTAGTTGGAACACACCCTCCGGTCCCCCTTCTTAAAGAGGGGGACCACCACCCCGGTCTGCCAATCCAGAGGCACTGTCCCTGATGTCCATGCAATGTTGCAGAGACGTGTCAACCAAGACAGCCCTACAACATCCAGAGCCTTGAGGAACTCCAGGCGTATCTCATCCACCTCTGGGGCCCTGCCACCAAGGAGTTTTTTGACCACCTCGGTGACCTCAGTCCCAGAGATGGGGGAGCCCACCTCTGAGACCCCAGGCTCTGCTTCCTCATTGGAAGGCATGTTAGTGGGATTGAGGAGGTCTTCGAAGTACTCCCCCCACCGACTCACAACGTCCCGAGTCGAGGTCAGCAACGCACCATCCCCACCATATACAGTGTTGACACTGCACTGCTTCCCCCTCCTGAGACGCCGGACAGTGGACCAGAATCTCCTCGAAGCCGTCCGAAAGTCGTTCTCCATGGCCTCCCCAAACTCCTCCCATGCCCAAGTTTTTGCCTCAGCAACCACTGAAGCCACATTCCGCTTGGCCTGCCGGTACCCATTAGCTGCCTCCAGAGTCCCACAGGACAAAAGGGACCGGTAGGACTCCTTCTTCAGCTTGACAGCATCCCTCACCGCCGGGGTTCACCAACGGGTTTGGGGATTGCCGCCACGACAGGCACCAACCACCTTACGGCCACAGCTCCGGTCAGCCGCCTCAACAATAGAGGCACAGAACATGGCCTATTTCGGACTCAATGTCCCCCACCTCCCTCGGGACGTGGTCGAAGTTCTGCCGGAGGTGGGAGTTGAAGCTACTTCTGACAGGGGGCTCTGCCAGACTTTCCCAGCAGACCCTCACAACACATTTGGGCCTACCAGGCCTGACCGGCATCCTCCTCCACCATCGAAGCCAACTCACCACCATGTGGTGATCAGTTGACAGCTCCGCCCCTCTCTTCACCCGAGTGTCCAAGACATGTGGCCGCAAGTCAGATGACACGACCACAAAGTCGATCATCGAACTGAGGCCTAGGGTGTCCTGGTGCCAAGTGCACATATGAACACCCTTATGCTTGAACATGGTGTTCGTTATGGACAATCCGTGACGAGCACAGAAGTCCAATAACAAAACACCACTCAGGTTCAGATTGGGGTGGCCATTCCTCCCAATCACGCCCTTCCAGGTCTCACTGTCATTGCCCATGTGAACATTGAAGTCTCCCAGCAGTACGACAGAGTCCCCAGAAGGTATGCCCTCTAGCTACCCCCCAGGGACTCCAAAAAGGGTGGGTACTCCGAACTGCTGTTCAGTGCATACGCACAAACAACAGTTAGGACCTGTCCCCCCACCCGAAGGCGGAGGGAGGCTACCCTCTCGTCCACCGGGGTAAACCCCAATGTACAGGCTCCAAGTCGGGGGGCAATAAGTATGCCCACACCTGCACGGAGCCTCTTACCGGGGGCAACTCCAGAGTGGTAGAGAGTCCAGCCCCTCTCAAGGAGATTGGTTCCAGAGTCCAAGCTGTGCATCGAGGTGAGCCCGACTATATCTAGCCGGAACCTCTCAACCTCGCGCACTAGCTCAGGCTCCTTCCCATTCAGGGAGGTGACATTCCACGTCCCAAGAGCCAGCTTCTGTAGCCAAGGATCGGACCGCCAAGTTCCCGCCTTCGGCCACCACCCAACTCACACTGCACCCGACCTCCTTGGCCCCTCCCATAGGTGATGAGCCCATGGGAAGGGGGACCCACGTTGCCTCTTCGAGCTGTGCCCCATGGGTGCAAGCCAGGCCACCAGGCGCTCGCCATCGAGCCCTACCTCCAGGCCTGGCTCCAGAGGGGGGCCCTGGTGACCCGCGTCCAGGCGAGGGAAAACGGCGTCCAAATTTTTTGTTCATCATAGAAGGTCTTTTGAACCGCACTTTGTCTCAACCCTCACCTAGGACCAGTTTGCCTTGGGTGACCCTACCAGGGGCATAAAGCCCCGGACAACAGAGCTCCTAGGATCATTGGGATACGCAAACCCCTCCACCACGATAAGGTGGCAGTTTGAGGAGGGGTCAAATTTACCCTTTCTCTCTAAGATACTATAAAAAGTAGTCACCAATCAGCTTCAGTCACATCTTACGCATTACAATTTATTTGAGAAATTCTAGTCTGGTTTTCGCACTGGTCATAGTACAGAAACGGCACTAACGCGGGTTGTAAACGACATTCTGATATCCTCTGCTGAAGGAAACTCCACTGTAATTATGTTGTAGGCTTAAGTGCAGCATTTGACACCATTGACCATTCTATTTTACTGCACAGGCTAGAAAATGATGTTGGGCTTACAGGCACTGTGCTCGCTTGGTTTAGTACTTATTTATCAAATTGATTCCAATATGTACAGAAATGTGCTGACAGTACTCCATCATTATACACAGAAGTGAGATATGGTGTCCCACAGGGCTCAGTGCTGGGGCCTTTACTGTTTTCACTTTACATGCTTCCACTGGGATCTATCATTAGGAAACATAATGTTAATTTTCACTCATATGCAGATGACACCCAGTTATCGCTTTCATGTAGATCAAATGAAGTTCCTCCGATGTCTTTTTTAATTAGTTGTGTTAATAAATTAAAGGAGTGGATGGATAAGAACTGCTTGTCTTTAAACACAGATAAAACAGAGATGTTAATTGTTGGAGGGAATGACGTTGATCACAACAATATTCTGTCATCATTTAACTCAGTTGGAATCACCATTAATTTTACTGAATCAGCCCGCAATCTAGGAGTTATCTTTGACTCTAGCATGTCATTTGAAGCGCATATTACAAAGTTGTCCAAATCATGTTTCTTCCATCTTAAAAATGTTGGGAAATTAAGGCGCTTTCTACTGTAAATAAACAGGATTCTGAGAAATTAATTCATGCATTTATTTCTAGTAGGATTGACTACTGCATTGCGGTGTTCACTGGATGCTCAAACTGTTCTTTATACAGCCTCCAGTTAATCCAAAATGCTGCTGCAAGAATTATTACAAGAACAAGAAAGTACAAACACATAATTCCAGTTCTTAAATCCTTACCGGTTAAGTTTAGGGCAGATTTCAAAATCATCCTTTTAACATATAAAGCATTAAATAGCCAAGGTCCGGCTTACTATCATGACTTACAAACCAGAGCGCACATTAAGATCTCGAGATGCCAGTCTGCTTATGATTCCAAGGATTAATAAAATTACAGTGGGAGGTCGAGCTTTTAGTTACAGGGCCCCTAAACTGTGAAATGGTCTGCCTGCTACTATAAGAGATGCCCCATCGGTCTCAGCTTTTAAATCCCGGCACTAGACTCACTGCTTCAGGTTAGCATATCATGACTAGAGCTGCTGATTAACTGTACAGACTGCGTCTCTGTTGTTAGTCATTAGCACTAAAACATAAGTAACATGATAGTTATACAGTGATCCCTCGCTATATCGCGCTTCGCCTTTCGCGGCTTCACTCTATCGCGGATTTTATATGTAAGCATATTTAAATATATATCGCAGATTTTTTGCTGGTTCGCGGATTTCTGAGGACAATGGGCCTTTTAATTTCTGGTACATGCTTCCTCAGTTGGTTTGCCCAGTTGATTTCATACAAGGGACGCTATTGGCAGATGGCTGAGAAGCTACCCAACTTACTTTCTCTCTCTCTCTCTTGCGCTGACGTAGGGGGGTGTGAGCAGGGGGGCTGTTCGCACACATAAACGATAGGGACGCTCGTCTAAAAATGCTGAAAGATTATCTTCACGTTGCTACCTTCTGTGTGCAGCTGCTTCCTGAAGCGACATGCTGCACGATGCTTCGCATACTTAAAAGCTCAAAGGGCACGTATTGATTTTTGACTTTGTTTTTCTCTCTCTCTCCCTGCTCCTGACGGAGGGGGTGTGAGCTGCCGCCTTCAACAGCTTTGTACCGGCGGTGCTTCGCATACTTAAAACAGCCCTATTGATTTGTTTGCTTTTCTCTCTCTGACGCGCACTCCGTTGAAGAGGAAGATATGTTTGCATTCTTTTAATTGTGAGACAGAATTGTCATCTCTGTCTTGTCATGGAGCACAGTTTAAACTTTTGAAAAAGAGACAAATGTTTGTTTGCAGTGTTTGAATAACGTTCCTGCCTCTCTACAACCTCCTGTGTTTCTGCGTAAATCTGTGACCCAAGCATGACAATATAAAAATAACCATATAAACATATGGTTTCTACTTCGCGGATTTTCTTATTTCGCGGGTGGCTCTGGAACGCAACCCCCGCGATGGAGGAGGGATTACTGTAATTTGTTACTAACCGTCTCCTATTCTGTTTCTCTTCTTGGTATTCAAATGTGGCACTTGGTGCCACAGCCCACCTGCCAAGTTGTTTTGCCTGCCTAAGGTAAAGTCATCCCTGATGGAGGATTGCATGAATCGTGGGGTAGAGGGGTCCTTTCATTGGATTGGCTGGCCCAGTGCTGTCTCAGCTGTGGAATGGCCAAATGGGGGAGGCAGCTTGATGGCTGAAGTCTCCAGGACTCTAAACAAATCCAAATCATATTATGGGATATCATCTACTGTTAAATTCTGCTCCATACTTGTAAAATTTTTGTTTTTATACTGAATTGAGGATTTGTTCTGTTCTGTTCTGTGTATTGTATTGTATTGACCCCCTTCTTGTTGACACCCACTGCACGCCCAACTTACCTGGAAAGGGGTCTCTTTTTGAACTGCCTTTCCCAAGGTTTCTTCCATTTTTTCCCTACAAGGGTTTTTTGGGAGCTTCTCCTTGTCTTCTTAGACAGTCAAGGCTGGAGGGCTGTCAAGATGCAGGGCCTGTTAAAGCCCATTGCGGCACTTCTTGTGTGATTTTGGGATATAAAAATAAATGGTATTGTATAGGCAGGAGCATCTTGATGTTTGAAATCCTGTTTAAAAAATTAAACCACCTGAAAGAGCTTGACAAGAATTTAATAAAATAAGTCAAGCAATTAAACAAAAACAGAATGAGGAAAAACATGAAGCTAGTGAAACTGGGAAGAGACAAGACGATGGAGATCTGGTAGAAGGTGATGGGTTAGTAAGGAAAGAATAGGAGTGAAGTAAATTTTAAACCAGACTTATAGAACTGTGAGTGAATTGAAAATGATGCATTTTATTCATCTGTAAGTATATTCTACATCCTCCTTGATGGTAACTGCCTTTCTGGAGGATCATGTAATAGAGCTAGCAAAAATAAACAAACAAACAAGAAAATGAATAAATAATGAGCAGAAGAGAGTGCTTTGAATTATTGGTTTTTACCCATTATAAGCTGCATCTGCTGTTGCTGCTCACGCCAACTCAGTGTGGGGAGTATGACGGGTGTTTTAGAACAGTTTAAAGTTTGGAGAAGCTGAAAACTACAAGTAAAAGGGAATGCATTTTTAAATCAAAGTAGAGGGGACTGATTCAGTCAATATTTGCACAATGCTCCAAGCCTGTCTACTGAAAAAGGTGCTTAATAGAAATGAGGGGCAACTGTTATACAGATTAGGTTAGATATTAACCTATTTCATTACTGTTTGCCTACATATGAAAGTAATGTAGGCTATCTATTATTTTGTCTTTTTAGCTATGGGATTCCTGATGCAATATAAACTACATTAAACTGTGTATTGACAGATTATATTTTTTGAGTTGAAATTTTAAAAATATGTTATAAAATCTTCCTGTTAACTTTCAGTGAAACAAGACAGATATTAAATGATGAAGTAGAATTACATTTTATAAGGAATTACTATTTAAAATAAGCTATTTAAACTGCAGTCTTTCTATTGAATAGTTGTTTTTAATTTGCAGGCTTTAAAGTTAAAAAAAATGATTTTGCTTAACACAACATTGTAATGGTTACTTCTTTCATGACTGTTTATTAAAATTCTGGTTTTCATTTATTTATTTTTTGATTATTAGTGTCAGACAGTTTATTATCTGTTGAGCAGGTTGTACAATGAACATTTAAAAGATGATCTGAATATTTCGGGTGCTTTTTCAACTCTGTCTTATCAGCATGAGTTTAAAGTCTGCTCAAGGAAGAGGATGCTCTACCTAATTGCATTTTGTTGTAAGACAGCAACCAAGCTTTTGGATTTGAACCCAGGATGCTGGAGCCATGAGGCAGCAGCTCTAATCCTCACTATACCACAAGGCCATTAATATAAACATATTGTTACAATTACAGTCCAGTGACATTGAAAAAGGTTTGGGGCAGCCACCCGTATATTGTGCCCTGGCTGCAAATTGGGTAATTTGTCCAAAACAGAACTGACTAGTTTAGATGAATATGGCTGCTTTAACTCTTTTAGGGCGGATGTCGACTTTTGTCGACAGGAGGGGTTGAAGGCGAATGTCGACAAAAGTCGACATCCAGGGATAAAGGGCGACAATCAGCTGTTAATGGCGACAAATCTCACTGTCACGTCACAGGCATTCCCTCTGTGCTTGGAGGAATGCTAGACTCGTTGACTCGGCAAATAAACATTGCGTGTGCGTGAGTTGCGAAATGTAAACAAAGGCAAGATGGCACCGACATGTGAAAAGGCAGCAAAGCAAGTGCAGAAAAGAAAACACTTGGCAGACGTTGTTTTGCGCATTACCGCGGAGTCGGACTCTTGATTTTTCAGAATCGGACTTTATTGGCAGTGATCAGGAGATCGAGCAAGAGAGTTAGAAGCAGGCATCAGCTGATCAGACACCAGCTGATGCCGCGCGAGCGGATCTGCTGCCAGTTGAGTGCCTTCGCGCAGCCGATGCATCTACGGCAAGGTTCGCGTGGGATAAATACACATACATTGATCCGTTGAGAGCCGATATGGCTACCGGAGTTTACAAGACGGCATGGCTTGCTTTTGGACACGACAGATCACCAGCTGCTGTACTTCAGGCTGCTCTCTCCTGATGCTGCTTTTCAGCTACTGTCAGACGAGACAAACAGGTAGGCAGAGATTTTTTTTGAATCGCGGGCTGCGTTTGCATCGCATTCTCGTTATTCAAAGTGGAAACCCACAACGAAAGACGAGATGAAGCGCGCTGTGGCATTACAAATAGAGATGGGACAGAACTGGTGATATAACTTCAGGGAGCATTGGTCCAAACGTGTTTTGTCCCCTGGTGGCTTAGGTACGTGCTGCTGCAATGTTTTATTCACTTCTGTAATAAACAGAAGCAAATCCCATGGGGTGAGCCAGGCTATAATGCCATACATAAAGTTCATAAAGTTTCAGAAGATGAAAAGAGGTGACAATACGGTTTTCATGCAGGCAGAAAACTTGGTGGCAGTGGCATGGCACGATGGCAAATGGGTGACTTGTCTCTCTACAGTACACACTAACAATATATGTTAGAAAATGCAGCAACAGACAATTGAAAAATAGGCATCAAAACAACACATAGAGAATTCAGGCTCATACAACATGCAAGACAGTAACATTTGTCAAAAGTAAATATTTTTTGTTGATTTGATATGTTAAACAATTGCTTTGTGTTCTTTTTTAAAAAATGTTAGTTTTTGGAAAAATATTCAGCCCTGGGAGAAAAGAAACAAAAAAAAAATTAGCCCTAAAAGAGTTAAAGGCCAGAAAGGGAAGTGAAGTCATCAAGGGCAGAAGCGGAAGGGTCCTCTTCCATAGGCTCGGACCCGGATGTAACGTCATAATAAGGGCTGGAAGGCTCTTCGTCCATAGGTTCTACACCGGAAATGACATCATCCATATCACCAGTACTGGAAGTGATGTCATCAATAGCGCTGGCACCTAGTGGGATTTCCCATGGATAGCCTGCAGAGGACAGAGAAAGAAAGTTAGTGCAGCTCACCACCCCCTGCTCTCTCTAGACTGCCTCCCAATCGTACGTGTGTGACTAATATATATATATATTGTCGCAGGAGGCTGGGGGACAGACCTGGCCGGGATGCTTGGAAGGACCGAGATGTGGTGCATTCGTCCTCCGGGTTCACGAGGGGGCAACCGCCCTGGATCGGAAGAGGGCCACGGAAGGGGAGCAGGGAGGCTCAAACCCGTTGGGGCCTGTGCCCACTGCCAGGGGGCGCCCCGAGCCTCATGGAGCCCGGGACACATTTACTTCCGCCACACCCATGGACGATGATCCTTCCAGGGAAACCCGGATTGCTTCCGGGTGCTCTCCTGACACTTCTGCCACACCAGGAAGTGTCGTCAGGCAGAGCACCTGGAGCTCATCCGGTTAAGAATAAAAGGGGCTGCCTCCCTCCAATCAGGGAGCTGGAGTCGGGAGTGGGAGCAGGATGAAGCTCCCGTGGAGAGAGGAAAAGGCGGCCCAGGGACAGTGAGAGAAAGGCCCGGGAGAAAGGTGATTTCGGCAAGGAGCACAGTGTGTTGTGCGGAACTGTGTTGTGTTGGTTGGTTTATAAGTCTCACAATATATATGTATATATATATATATATATGTGTGTGTGTGTGTGTGTGTGTGTGTATATATAATAATATAGTAAAAAATAATTGTAATACAGTTATCCCTCATCTATCGCGGGGGTTACGTTCCAGAGCCCCCCGCAATAAGTGAAAGTCCGCGAAGTAAAAACCATGTTTATATGGTTATTTTTATATTGTCACGCTTGGGTCACAGATTTGCACAGAAGCACAGGAGGTTGTAGAGAGACAGGAACTTTATTCAAACACTGAAAACAAACATTTGTCTCTTTTTCAAAAGTTAAAACGTGATCCATGACAAGACAGAGATGACAGTTCCACCTCACAATTAAAAGTATGCAAACATATATTCATTCCTCTTCAAAGAAGTGCGCATCAGGAGCAGAGAATGTCACAGAGAAAGAGAGAGAGAAAAGCAAACAATCAAAAACCGATAGGTGCTCTTTGAGCTTTTAAGTATGCAAAGCACCGTGCGGGAAGCATATCACTTGACAAAGCAGCCGCAAGTAAGCCCAGCAAGGAAGGGAGCAATGTGAAGGTAGTCTTTCAGCATTTTTTAGACGAGCGTCCGTATCCTCTAGGGGTGCGAACAGCCCCCCTGCTCACACCCCCTCCGTCAGGAGCAGAGAATGTCAGAGCAAGAGAGAGAGACAGAAAAGCAAACAATCAAAAATCAATAGGTGCTGTTTGGGCTTTTAAGTATGCGAAGCACTGTGCGGGAAGCATATTGCGCAACAAAGCAGCCACAAGCCCAGCAAGGAAGGGAGCAATGTGAAGGTAGTCTTTCAGCATTTTTTGAGGAGCGTCAATATCCTCTAGGGGTGCAAACAGCCCCCCTGCTCACAATATATTTGAGGAGTTTTATTTAATACGTAATATGTGCTCTGATTGGGTAGCTTCTCAGCCATCTGCCAATAGCATCCCTTGTATGAAATCAACTTGGCAAACCAACTGAGGAAGCATGTACCAGAAATTAAAAGACCCATTGTCCACTGAAACCCACAAACCAGTGAAAAATCCGTGATAGAGTGAAGCCGCGAAAGTCGAAGCGTAATATAGTGAGGGATTACTGTATAGAACAAAGTGTTTAGTTATTATGAAAGAGATATCTTGTTCAGTAATGCTTATTATAAAATTGGTATGCCAGAGCAGTACTGGCAGCAGCATTTAAACATTAATGGAGATACACTGTCCCTCAGAATTACAGTCAGAATTTAATCTCTTTCCATTAAAAAGATGACTAGTTGTTGATTAGGATCCCTTTTAAAAGTCATTTTAAGGTGTAAAATTGGGTTTAAAGCTCTTCTTCTGAATCAGTGAATTTTTGGCTATATAGGAAACAAATCAATCTTTTGTGTTCCTCTTGTTTTGGTCCACATAAATTCAGCAAAATAGTCACATGGCAGTAGTCATGAATTTTTATACAGGATATAATTATGCATTATTATTATATATTAATCACATATTGAACCATGGTACTTCAGCAATGCCCAGTAGTCCCTGGTGAATGTGACTGCTGCACAAATTCTTATCTGCTCAAATTTTGAAGACCTATGACTTTCATATAAGTCCTTGATACATGACATATTTCTCCAATGTGAAAATAATGGGTTAGAAGTTGTAGACATTGCAGAATGATGTGTCTCAGCCCCATATCTTCAGCTATTTTTTTTTTTTGAGGTCTGCAGTCTGATGTGATCCATTTTGCAATAAATATTGGTAGTGAGTTAGTGCTTTAGGTTTTTTTTCATTTATTTACATAAGCAGAGTTGAACTGTATATTCATGGATTGCAACCTACCACGGATTTTGCTGCCTAACATTAGACTTTTTAAGAATGGTATCAAGCATGTTTTCCCATATGTGA
Source organism: Erpetoichthys calabaricus (assembly GCF_900747795.2). Taxonomy (NCBI): domain Eukaryota; kingdom Metazoa; phylum Chordata; class Cladistia; order Polypteriformes; family Polypteridae; genus Erpetoichthys; species Erpetoichthys calabaricus. The sequence continues at coordinate 127,797,579 of NC_041406.2, forward strand.
TATTTAAATTTGTCTGCAGTAAATTTACAACCATCAACAGTTTTGTCCTTGAATCATCTGGGAGAGTTTCTAAGTCAAGGCCCCCAAAAATGTTGTATCATACATTCAGGGCCAACACTAATGTGAAGCAGAGTATGATCTGGGATCTCAGTTACAACAAACATTAGAAATACTGATAATTTTCTTTAATAGCAGACTTGTTAATCAAAGCTAATGCTTAACCACAGGAAACTATTGGCACAGGTGTGATTAATTGTCATGTGATATTGTGAGGACAGTTGTTTTCAGCCTTTTTTCTTAGCATAGCAACTCCGGGAATTGACATATGTTAAAGTGCCACCATATTATTTCAGTCTTAAATTGGTAAGGACTGAACTTTCACTAGGCAAAACTAAAAGTGACATTTCTAAACTCCTATAATTCCCCTATTATTGCATTTGGGGATGTTAACAAGTGATCACCGTGATTTAGTTTTGCATGGTTGTGTAAGTCTTTTAGTTTTTCTTACACACATAGTGCTTTTTTTTAAAGAATTATTTTTTAATGTGAGAACAAGAGGAATGTTTGATAAGGAATATAAATTCCAAAGCCTAAACTGTTTTAAAAAAAAAAAATAATTTACAAAAATTATACAGTTATATATAAATCCAGATCAAAAAAAGCAGAAAACTACCTCAAGCTATATATGACTTCAGGTCAAAAAAGATGGGTAAAATAACTCAAAGACAATTGCAAACGTTGTGTATCATTATGTTTTACTAACACATTATTGTCAGTGAATGGTTCCAATTTTTGTAAGCACAGTTCTGCTTCTAACTTCAGCTGATTACTGTTTCTCATGTTAAAGGAAGTACTGTATGAGGGTTACCAAACACTGGCAACTCTGTCTGAAACAGTATGTTTCTACTGATGATTAATATTAATAATACTAAAATATTAGATATGTATATTTTATTATAAATCGTTAAAAATGTGCCTTTGTTCTTCACTGTATTTTATTCTGCTTTAGTCCCCCAGGATAACAGCATGAGCACCGTTAGGCTGGATGGTAGAACTGAAATGCAGCTGAACATGGAGACTCTGTTTTGGCTTCTCAATCCTCTTCCAACATATAAAACCCAAACTATTTCAAAGACCATGCAAGCTCATCAAAAGTAGAACATTGCTGTGAGAACTACCATTATGCATACATTAAATACTACAGTTAACAAACCGGTGCACTTCAAGCACTGGTTACCTGTTTGTCTATTTAAAAACTAGACAATTTAATGGCAATTTTTAAAATTGCAATTGTTTATTAATAACTGTCAACCTCCCTGGGGCCGCAGTCCCTGGTTTGAAAACACTACATTAAATGGCAAAGGATGCCATTTAATGCGACGAAGGAAACGTAATGCATCATACCTTTGAAAATTATTTGCATACATTAACACGTTAACTTTGACAGCCCTAATATAGGTAGATCGATCCTTATTTGTCCCCAGGGGAAACTTGGGCTTTTTAAAAAAACTCTTTAAATAAATCAATAATAGATATATATATATATACAGTATATATATATATATATATATATATATATATATATATATATATATATATATATATATATATATATATATATACACGCACTATGGTCTGAACACATGCCAGAATGACTTAAAAGGGAGAAAATTAAAAAGAAACAAAACTTCTGACTTGGCTGTCAGAATCCCAGTGAGGCATTATGCAGATGTATTGCTGTTAGTATAAAGGAGCCCCAGTAGACACACTTGATAATCAGTTTCCTGAAAGTACTCCATGTGAGAGTGTCAGAGAGAAGATGTGCAACATTGCTCATGATGGCTCTCAACTTTGTTTAAATTCTCTCTTTTGCTGCTGCCTACAGGAAGTCCAATGAGCATCCCATAACTTGCTTGTTGATTCGGTGGGCTTCTCTTTAAGTGATGTTACCAGCCCAGCACCATGCAGCATAAAGAATCACACTGGCCATCACAGAGTTAAAGCAGATGTGAAGAATGGCACTTCCCACATTAAAGGAGCATAGTATCATAAGAATAAACAGCCTGCTCTGCCTCCTGAAATAGTTTAAACTCACTTTTTTCCTCATCAAGCAACACTCAATACCACAAAAGACGAAGTGAAAACAGGATTTCAGATATTTTTGGAAATGTATTAAAAATAAAATGCTAAAATATACTCAAGTACACAGACCTTTGCTATGACACTTGAAATCTGGCTGAGGTGCATTCCATTCTATTGATCATCACTGAGAGGTTTCTATATCTTGTTTGGGGTACACCTGTGAACAATTCAATTGATTGGATGTGATTAGGAAAGGTGCATACATGTCTATATAAAGTCCTACAGTAGAAAATGTATACGGAGTAACAACCAAGCCCTTAGGTTGAAGGAATTGACTGCAGAGATTATAGACAGAATTGTGCTGAGGCACAGATCTGGGTAAGGCTACACAGAACATTTCTGCAGCATTGAAGGTTCCAAAAAGCACAGGTGCCCCCATAATCTTTAAATTGAAGAAGTCTGTAACATCCGAGACTCTTCCTAGAGCTGACCATCTGGCCAAATTGAGTAGTCATGGGAGAAGGGTCATGTTAAGAGAGGGGACTAAGAACCCAATAGCCACCCTGGCTGAGCTCCAGAGAAACTGTGGAGATGGGAGAAACTTTCAAAAGAATTATCACTGCAAAACTCCACTGATCTGGGCTTTATGACAGAGTTTCCAGATAGAAACCTCTCCTCAGTAAAAGACTCTTGGAAGCCCACTTGAAAGGAGCACCTGTACACCTGTAGGACTCTCAGACTGGAAAAAAAAATTCACTGGTCTAATGAAGCCATGTTTCCATGTCTAAAGGAAACAAGCAGGAACTGGGAGACCAGATAGAGCTGAGGAAAAGCTGGTTCAAGAAAGGTACAAAAATAACCTTAATGAAAACCTGTTCCAGAGCGTACTGGACCTGTGACTGGGCTGAAGGTTCAACATCCAACAGGACAACAATGCTAAGCAATAAAACAAAGACAGCACCGTAGTGGTTTGGGTAGAACTCTCGAAATGTACTTGAGTTGCCCTGCCACAGCCTGGACTTGAGTCCAATCAAACATCTCTAGAAAGACCTGAAAACTGCTGTCCATCAACAATCTTCCTCCATCCTGACAGACCTTGAGAGGATCTGCAGAGAATAATGACAAAAAATCTCCAAATCCATGTGTGCAAAGCTTGTCATACTCAAGAAGACTTTAGACTACCGAAAGTGCTGTAATGAAGTACTAAGTAAAGGGTCTGAATACTTTTGTCAGTGTGATATTTCAGTTTTTAATTTTAGTAACTTTGCAAAAACTTCTAAAATCTTGATTTTGCTGTCATTCTGGATATTGAGTGCTCCTTAATGAGGGAAAAATAATTTAAACAATTGTAGTGTAAGGTTACAACATAAAATGTGAAGAACATGAAGAGAAATAAATACTTTCTGAATGCACTGTGTGTATGTGTGTGTATATATATATATATATATATATATATATATATATATATATATATATATATATATATATATATATATATATATATATATATATATATATATATTGTGAGACATGCCCGGACACCATCAGAAAGACACCACATCTTTATACAAAGCACACGTTTATTCACAGTTCTTTTCTTCTTACACAACATAGTACCAATCACCTCTCCTCAGGGCTTCTCTCTCACTGTTTGTGGGCTGCCTTTCCCCTCTCTACGGGTTCTCTCGTTCTGCTCCTCCTCCTGACTGTAGCTCCCTGATTGTAGGGAGGCAGTCCCTTTTATTCTTACCCGGATATGCTCCAGGTGCTTGACGATGTTCTTCCAGCAGCACTTCCTTGTGTTTGCCGGAAGTGCTGCCCTTGCACCTGGAAACACTTCAGGGGTCCCTGGAAGGCTCTTCTTCCATCTTCCCAGGTGTGGCGGAAGTGAATGCCTCCCGGGCTCTCTGAGGCTCGGGGCGTTCCCTGGCTGTGGCCAGAGGCCCCAACGGGCTTGAGCCTCCTTGCTCCTCTCCTGTGGTCCTCTCCCAATCCAGGGCGGTTGCCCCCTCGTGGCCCGGAGGACGAATACGTCATCTCCCGGTCCTTCCAGGCATCCTGGCTAGGTCTGTCCCCCAGCCTCCTGTGACGATATATATATATTTTGTCACAAAAATGAGACATAATCACATAATGGTTTGGGGCAGCCACTCGTATAATTTGTTCTCCTGGCTGCAAAGTTGCTTTCTTTTGAAATATAGCACTGATGTGCTCACAACAGAGTCCAAAACAAGACTGAGGGAATAGGGAAAAGGGGCAGGCTTTTAAAGGGGAAGACAGGAAGTGAGGTCATAAGGATCGGGCCCATGTTCTTCAACCATTGGTTCGAGCCTGGACGTGACATCACAGGGGCCGGAGCCGGTAAGGTCTCCTTCCATTGGCTCGGTCCCGGAAGTGACGTCAAGAGTGCCAGGTGGAATCTCCCGTGGATGGCCTACAGGAAAGGGAGAAAAAGAGTCAGTGCACTCTGCCACATCCTGGCATGCCTCAGAACAGCCTTCACTCAAGCCCTTTAGCTGCCTCCCATGAGCACGTGTGTGACAATATGTATATGTGTGTGTATACAGTGTGTGTATATATAATTTCCAATATTCCCATTAAATCAGTTAAAATGTTACAAACAAGCCATTTATTACAAGAGATTTAAAAGAACTGATAACCAGAAAAAGACCAGGCATTCTAACATGGAACATTAACTGTACAGAAAGAATTACAGAAGGCAGTCAAATGTGAAATTAAGAAGACAAAGCTGAAGTATAAGGACAGAACTGACAATGAAGCATGGACTAATAACCTGGGTTCATTGTGGAAATGGCATGAATATGATGGCTGGCGTTCATAATAAATACAATATTACTACTGAATTGGCAGGAGTTAAAACTGAATATCCATTGGCTCAAAAATTCAATGAATTCTATTAAGATTTGAGGCACAGGTTTTTGCTTCAAAAAGTGAGGTAACTAAAGAACAGACTCTGTACTGAGGCCAAGAGTCAGCCATCCTTTGACCAGAATAATGTCAGAAAGGTTCTTAAACAACCTAAAAAAATCCTTGGGTCTAGATTGAAGCATTGCTTCACTCCTCTGCAGAGCAGCTCTCTTCAATATTCCACTCCATATTCGATGTGCCTTTGAATTTATAGCAAGTGCCCAGTCCATTGGAACAGGTAAATGTCATTCCATTAGCAAAACCTACACACTTTAAAGCATTAAGACACTTCAGACTAGTGGCCTTAACTTCTCATATCATGAAATCCTTTGAGAGGTTAATTAAGAAACAACTATTTAACAAAACCCAGACTTAACTGGACCGTTACCAGTTTAAATACAAAGCCAAGAGAACAATGGAAGATGCAACAGCAACACTTCGGAATTTACTGTATGAGCACTTGGAATGATCAAAAACGTTCAGGGTTGCTGGTTGTGGATTTCTCATCAGCTTTTAAAACAATCTAGCCCCACATTTTAGCTGATTTATCAATTCTGTTTGGACAGTAGCTGGAGAAATAAAAATTGAGTTTGACCTTATCATTGTACTCATCTTCAGAGATATAGAATACTGTACTATATATAAGGACTTTTGTTATTAATTATGCATCTATTTTGATGTAAGTCTATATTGATTTTTTTTATTTACTCATTATTATTCTTAATTTTATTTTTTTTTTCTTGTAACTTTTTCATTGTACTTACTGTAAAGCATTTTGGTCAACATCCTGTGTGTGAAAATATGCTGTAGATATAAATGGTGGTGGAGTGGATGCTGCACCTTTTAACAAATAGGACACAAAGTAATGCAGTGATGGCCGTTTTTCTGATAGCCTAAATATACCTATTGGTACTGTTTATGGATGCTATTTATCACCATTTGTTTATCTTATATACAAATGACTCCAGGAGTTCACACAAGGACAGACATATGCTGAAATATGCAGGTGACTCTGTCATTGTGAGTCTTCTACAAGATCAGGAGGACAGTCAGTGATGGACCTGCTTGTTCAATGCTGTGGTCGTTCCTTTCTACAGCTAAATATTTCTAAGACAGAGGATATGGCAGTAAATCACAAGTGCTTCACTCCTTCAACTTTCTCAACTTTAATTAAAGAGAAGACTGTGGAGGTAGTATCTGGGTACAATCACTGATAACAAACTAAACTTTGATCTAAACACAAAAACTGTAAGAAGGAGCAGATAAGACTTTTCTTTATTAAGAACCTCAGTGACACCTTAGTCCTTTATTGAATATATTCTCACATTTGCTTTAATTTGTTGGTTTGGAAACCTCAGCATTAAGAACATAAACCATCTTAACAACATAGTAAAACTCAGTACCCACCATTGGTTGGTTTGCAGACAGACCTCTGTCACTGAGCTGTATTACAAACAGGTTAAAAAGAAGGCCAACTCAGTACTGTGAAACAGTAGCCATCCTTTAATTCCTAAATTACTGTTGTTGCCATCAGGCTGCGGATTTAGGTTTTCAAAGGTAAAGAGTAGAGCTGCAATAACTGACATTATCAACAATAATCAATTATTAAAAACGTTGGCAACAATCACTTTCATCTATTAGTTGATTACGTCATTAGGCTTAATATGTGGGGATGCAGAATTGCGTAACTACCACTGTCAGCTGTGAACGCATTTGAAAAAAGGAAAATAATAGGCAAGTCGATGAAATGACAGTGTGATCTAAAACTTTCAAGGTTTGGGAACACTTTACTCTGAATGCAAAAAAAAAAAAGGTCAGGAGTTTCAAAATGTGTAGGTCTGACTTCGTATAGCACGGGAGCACATCTGACATACACAAACATTTGAACAGGAAACATACCGTTCCAGGCTCTATGGAGGAGTAAGACATCCCATTAAGTTGAATGTCTCTTCAGCTTTGTGATACAGGTATATGAACACATGGTTGACTAAGCATAATGACATGACTTTCGGTTCTTGATGAGGAATGATAAGTTTTTTTTTGGTGCCTCAGTCACTCTGCTAAATTATGGTGCTGCATTACAAGCTTGCATTCAAGTGTAACGTTAGCATGTGTGTTCTTACAAAAATGGCTGTGAAGAAACTTAAGTACCAGTCCAAGCAGAAACTTTTTTTTAGTCTTGTGTGCAAAGGAAATCAAAAATTCAGCGGCAGTGCAGCAGTGAAATCAACAATGACTGAAAGGTGTATGTCATTTCCGTGGAAAAGCAAAAGTTCCAGACTAGTTGTCTATCGGAAACTCAACTAGCTTTAATACAATCTGCGGAAAGACGTGATCATGTGCAAGTGCAGATTTTGTGGCAGGATCACACCATTTCAAGCATTAATCTAACAGCACACTCCCGATAGCAAATGACATGCGGCAGACTGCGCCAGTGTGTTGGCTGAAAGCAAATGTATCAAAGAATCTGTAGTGGTAAAAGGTTTCCAAACACATAAAATGACTAAAGGTGATGCAAAAAGATACTAACTTTCTGTTAAAATGAACTTGACATAAATATTACATAGCATAGAGAGAACTGAGTTTCACACAAATGAAACCACTTGCTTTGCTGCAAAAGGAAAATAGCCTGGACATTTCTCCAGCACATTACAACTAATTTTAAACATTACTGCAAACTTAAAAGTCATAATGGTGGGTGCAACAAATTCTTCTGTGGTGGTCAGATATTCTTTCACAGAAACTGAAAAAAAAACAAAACAAACAAAAACCTTAATAACTTAATTTACATGTTTAATTTGGAAATGTGTGTTTAATGTGATTCTGAATACATAAGCCAAATTGTGAGTTTAGTTCATTTGTTGAAAACTGTTTTTAAGAAAAGTGTGTGTGTGCATTGCAAAACCAGAGCAAAAATTGCTACTAAGTGTTTTATTTCTATTTATTACTCTTTAGTTTCTATGTATTATTATATAAATGTTGTACAAATACCTAGATTTTGTTTCAAAATCTACAGGAAGGTCATTTAAAAAACACATTACTGAAAATTTTATACAAATCTGTTTATTTAGTGAAAAGTTCCATTTCATGAACTTTGTGTTTAATTTCAAATGAATTTTTTACAACAATCTAACTAATTGTTGAATCAACAGAAAAATCACCCGATTAATTGATTATCAAAATAATCGTTAGCTGTGAATTCCCAGAGCTGTAAGCATTTTCAATTGTGTTACGTGTAGGGATGCTGCTAAATGCTAAATTTTGAATTATTACTTTGTGCATCGTTATAGGTAGTTATTCATTTTTGTACTAATCTTGAGTGTATGTACTTATGATCACGTTAGTTGTGAGCTGTTTTGTCTTAATTCCTTGTATCTGTCCTGCTGCAAACATTTCCCTCTGGGATAATAAATTCTCCCTACTATATTTTCAGTCACCAGAGGGAATTCTGGAAAGATCCTCCCAAAATATTTCCATTTTTGGCCACAAAAGTGATTTTAAAGGGTACCCAAAGAGTAACCCCAATGTAAAATTTAAGGAGATCCACTGACATTGGAGAGTGAGTTAGGACAAACACTTAACAAGGAAGAAAATGTGGCGAGAGTGTTGAAAGATTAGGAGAGAATTTAAGAAATAAGCAAGAAATCTGCTGGGGTTTGTGACATTGTACTTTGTTCTATGAGCAAATGATTAGGTTCCCCCATGTTATAGCTTAGAACTAGGCTCTGCTTAGCCAGGTCTAGTGGACAAATACAGCATGTTATGTTCCCTCAATAATTATCTCACCCTGGCATTTTGTATAATAAAATAATCAATTTCAAGTTTATCTTTACATGCACATAGTAGAGTGAAATTCGTATTTGCATCTCTGACTAACATGCAATATGTTGCCACTATTACCATGATCAGCAAGTACTACTAGTCAAATGTAGACTTCGCTTTGAAAACCCCTGGATTCTTACTTTTCAAAGTAAGACTTTCAGGACTGTGAAGTCTTAGTACTGAATATATTAGGATAAAGTAAAAAAATCCTGTCTAGCTAGCTTTCCTAAAATGAAACTTTGTGATGCTCCCCATCACAATATGTAAAAATGGGATAATGTCATAGAAATAAATGTACATATGTACATTTATGAAAACAGTAAACCTTTAACATATGTAGTCAAATCTTGATATGTCTGAAATGAAGATATACAGTACTTTAAAGCCTGCTTTTCTACATGTGGAGTATTGTTTAAATACAGAAGGGCACATTTGAAAGCTGTGAGGTGAATCCTGAATATACAGGGTAGGATTCAAAAGTAATGAGCCTTTGTTCAAAAAGACAAATTTATTGAGCAAATCGGTACAATTAATTAATAGTCTTCAAAATTGGCACCTCCTGCATCAATACACTTTTGTAGGCGGCTTTTCCATGACTCGAAGGCGTCCACGTAGGCCTGTTCCGGGATGGCTGCAAGGGCTGCCTTGACATTTGCTTGGATGTCCTCGATCGAGTCGAAGCGTTTTCCTTTCAGAGCTGATTTTAAGCGAGAAACAAGAAGAAGTCAGAAGGCGACACGTCCGGACTGTAGGGAGGCTGGGGGACCACCGGAACGTTCACCCGGGCCAGGTAGGCGCTCACGATGAAGGCGGTGTGGCTGGGCGCGTTATCGTGGTGAAGCTTCCAGCTGTCCTTGATGTCCCTTCGCTTGCGTGAGACGCTTCTTTTCAGCCTTTTCAGGACTTCCAAGTAGTTAGCAGCATTCACGGTCTGTCCTTGCGGGACAAACTCGTAGTGGGTGATCCCCTTCACTCCGAAGAAGGCAATGAGCATGGTCTTCGTCTTCAACGCGTACCGTTGCTCTAACGAACTTTCCATTCCGCCGTGTAACGCACTACCGCACAGGGGTTCCCGTCAAGGCCGATCCTACCACTCCGAAAGCTCGGAGCGGTAGGAGCTCCATTGCGTTGTGAAGCCAACACCCACCGTCGCCGTCGCAGGCAAGTGGGGTGCGCAGCGAGGTACATTCGCATCAGAACAAAATGAGGCTCATTACTTTTGAATCCTACCTTGTGTAAAAGGAAATTAAACCTACAGTGTCTTGCAAAAATTATTCAAACTATTAAAAAGTTTTCCATTGTTGTCGACTATAAATATTATAGTTTAATGCTTAAAAAAAAATGAAAAGGCAAAATTTAAAATGGAGCTTGAACTTAAATATACATAAATTACGTGTAAGTGCAATATAAGACAGATAAAGGACTTGCATTATATCAAATAAGGAAATAATTTATGCAAAAATACTTACACAAATATCACAAAATAATGACAGAATGGAAAACAAAAAATAAAGTAAGTTTTTCCCATATTTAATCAAGTTTTAGAAGCACCCATGTAATATTAATAATTAGTCCTATTCTGAAATCGTTTGATAATAATATCTAGAAACCACTCACAAAACGGGAAATTTGTTAAAGCAGTCTCATTGAATTTATCACTTCAAAATCCACCTAGTCTTCCCTTACGTCATCATTTCTTTCCACAGGCATGTCAAATATGTCATGATTTGATGTCCCCCTAGGTTACTTACAGTGTAGGTATATTTCTATATTATATTTAGAAGCCAAGGGGCACTACTGTGACCTTCTCCAGCTGCTTCATAAAGCATTTCTTCTGTTCTTTTATTCAAGTTAATCTTTTTTTGACACTCCTGTGAAATGACTCTTCTTCCATCATAAAATGATGCATACTTCTGAAAATGTCCTGAAACAAAACACATATTATAAAATATAGAACATATATATCAGCTCTTCCTGTCCCCTGTGGCTATACCTGTTTTCATTTACTGGTTTGAAGTATATGAGTCATCAATCTTTTTTCAGTTCTATTGTGGTATCATTATACACATTTAACTGCAACATTTCTTTAGTTGTTCTTACATACCACAATTAAGATATTTTATTTAGATAGATGTCTTTTCTCTAAAAGCTGGATTTAAACCAAGGATAATAAATGGCATACTCTGTAATCTCATGAAGTTTTACACTGCTATTTGCCTCCATTATGTCACTTCTGGCTGAAAGCACTCACAGTACATTTTGCAACGGATGCTCCAGGGACAGCAAAAAAGAATGGAGACAGCTGGGATCCAAAAGGGCCATCTTGTATGCCTCCTGTGTTCGCTTTTGTCCTAAGCAACCAAACTGCCTCCTGCTTTTGTGTATTATTTTCATTGTCAAAACAATGGAGGTGCTAGAAGCACACATGGCCCAATCATGGTTGAGATCTTCCAAGGAGTTAAGCAGACTGCCAGAAAGAGAAGATCAACGGTCATTTCAATTACTGGAAGCTTCAGATGGGGCTTGATTGGTATCTGTACAGAGTAATGTAACGTCTGCCAGCTCTTCACAATTCAAGTATGGTTACTTGAACTGTAGGTTTAATTCTGTACATTGCTTGCTTGCTCTTTGTTTTGCATGCTGCATACATCAAAATAAAAGGTAATTTAACTAGTAAAAAACTTCAATTTATTACAGTTTAAATATATTTTTGCTGCTTCCCCGAGTATGCATTAACACCTAAAGCAGTGCCTTAGGCAAAAGAAACATTGTAACCATTTTCATTTTTTTGAGAGAAAAATGTAAATTAATGATTTTAACATTTGCTTAACATCTGCATGTATATTATCAATGTTTATCTATTGTTTGTCTTCAAAAGTATCGCTATTTGCTAACCAATCCTAGACCACAGATCTGGGGTGGTGGTGTTAAGTGTGTCAACCTGGTCCCGGGCTATTTTTAGTGCATAGTGATGTGCCAGGTTTTTCAGAAAAGTTGAATACACAGAGAAACTTAGAATTTAGCTTCATAAAATGAATTACTAAACTCTGTTGTTTCTTGACCTCTCAAATTTGTGCAATTGATTTAGGAGGAAAGGTATTAAATATATATAATCCATCCTCCATACCATAATCTAATCTGCAACCTTGTCGCAATGCTGCCGTGGGGACTGCAATTCCCATCATGCAGACAGAGTGCGCTGCGGCAGACAATTTGGTTAGCACCCACAAAATTTAAATAGGAGCATTGACAAAAGTGGGATGTCATCAAAGATAGCAGATGCTCCCTTTTTTCTTCCTCAACTATTCTCGAGTAACAATTTCATCACCTCGCTTGATTACATCTTTCATTTATAAAAAATTTTACTTATCACTAACTATAATGTTATATTGGATATCACCTATGAAGCAAGATTTGGGCTGCCAGATGGTAGCGTGTGATGCACTTGGTCAAACATGCACTTCACCCTACTGTGTGTACCACAAGCAACAATAAATCTAAAATCAACTGATTACATAAAAGCTAACACTGTTGTTCACCTGCATATAGCCATTAAAGTTTGCAATGCAAATCAGCAACTAGTATGAAGTGCTTTTCGAAGTAAGAAAAATATAGAGGGAATAAAAAAAAATTAGGCAACAAAGCTGTACCATGATGGAACATAATGAGTTGTGGTGTTGACTTTTGCTGATGGAGATGCGGTTTTTCAGAGTGTATTAGAAAGAACAACAGAGGATTTAGCTTTTGAGTGAGTAAAAATAACTAGTCACTTTTATTGTTTTTTTTTGTTGATAGACATTTATTCAAACCCACTATATAATGAGACAATGTTAATTTTAGGCTTTAATGTCAATGCTGAATTGAGATTTTTAGCAGTTTTTATCTTTGAATAAATCAGCTTTAAATCACCTTCATAATATTACCGAATACCACTATTGGTGAGTTGTGCCGCAATCTTTTTCACACTGTACAGCCTCCACTTCAAGCACCCACCCCGCACCCTCCACTGTTTTAGATGCTTTGCACAGTCCATTTAACCAGTTGTTCATTATGTACTGCAATTTCAGCATTTCAAATGAAGTCTTTTTTCAATAGGGCCATGGAATAGCACAGTGGTTAGTACTGTGGCTTCATAGTTTTAGTGAGCTGACCCTGTGGTTGTGAAGAGTTGACACATTCTCCTTGTATTCTTAGTTGTTTCCTCAGGAGTATCTTTCTACATTTCACTTTCCTTCCACATCCAAAGAACATTTATGTTTGGTGAATTGGTGACTCTAAATTGGCTGTCAATGTGCATCACTAAAAATGTAATTACTCAACATACATTTGGTACTGCAGAGACACTCAGGAATACTAATGGAAATTAAGGGTTATAGCATTCAAGATGGAAAAAGAAAAGTACCTAAAATGTTATCTGGATAGAAAACAAATATTTGAGCCATGTATTTCAAAAACAGACTTTTACTATTTAAGAATATTTGTGATATGGCAGGTCCGTGGCTCAAAAAACTGTCAGTTTTAATAAATAAAGAATTCGCTCGTGCTGGGGACTGGAGCAAGTGTGAATGATCTGCTGTGAAGACGCCCTGGCTCCAGGTTGGTGCAATGCGGTCAGCCATCCGTGCGTTGTCTTGCTTGCACATGCGGGCAGTCTGATTGCCTTATCACCAGCCTGGGGTTGCAATCAGGTGAGGGCACATTAAGAAAGGAAAAAAGAGACCAGAAAAGAGAAGGGAGGTTAAAGGATGGGTAAAGCAGGCAGGAGAAAGCGAGAGGAAACAAGCTGGTGAACAGAGAGGAAGCAGGTGGATGGGAGTAGAGCCCCAAGGAGGAGTGAGTGGCTTTCACTCGGGAGGGGGAAGTGGTCGCTCCTGTTGAACGTCTTTGGGAGCAGGAGTGACCATTAGGCTCTGAAAGTGCCCTCACCAGGATAAGCCTTTGAGATGGCAGTGGAGGGATTACAGAGCACCTGCGGCCTGGATTGGCAGCGGTTTGGGTGATGCAGGGCTCAGTGGTTGCCTGTGGATGCCATGGGATTTGCTGTGGTGGACACGGGCCAGATGAGATGGGAGTCTACACCGGGCTGTGAGGTCAGAATAGGATAAGCTGGAGAGGTGTCTGTTCTAAGGGAAAGCTCCAGTGCTTATGGATTTTAAAATGAGTTTCCTGCACTGTGTTGTTTTAACCTTGTTTTTAACAGATTTCTCTGTTTATTGATTTTAACTTCCACAGTACATTTAATTTTATGGTTTATTTATTTATTGACAGTTTTGAGCACAGCACTTTGGGACACTTGTGGATTTTTTTTTATAATAAAAGCACTTGCACTTTTCACCATCCCCTTGCTTGGTGTGTTTTATCCTCATCTGCCAAGCTCATCTCAGTTACGGTACTGGCAGTGTCAGGTTCAAGAGGCTTCCATTATAGAAGAGGGAGCAAGGAGCCGACTTGCACTATCACTGTATTGTTTAATGTAGATTTAATGTAGGTTTGATTTTGATCACATGGCTTAACATTTTGTGTATTTTTGAATAGATCTAATTTAAACATTCTTTGGTGCAATTAGTTAGCAAAGAACCTTTCTTAGGAATTAGGATTTGTGAGTTTCTTTGATTTGTTTTGTTTTTTTTTAGTTTGCGTTTTGGACTTTACTAATAATGTCTCATCTAGTTATGTTGTTTGCCTGAGATCTTGCCAGACTTCCTGCTAGCAGAACAGAAAGACAACTTTTAAGTAATGACTATTCAAATGAGCCTCAGTAATTAATTGATAAAATTAGTTATATTCTTGATATCTCACATCATTACTAGTTGGGTGGAAAAAGCTGAACGTATTTACATATTTTTATGTCTGCAGATTTTTAGATAGCTGATATTATTTTTGAGGTTCATGACCTAACCTTTAGAGAAACCCATGGTCAAAAACACAAAGGGAATCTAATTAGAATACCTTTCCTTTAATACAAAAGGCTTGAAGGGGAGAAAGCAGAACTGTTATTGTGTTAATCCTGAACTGAAGAAATGGAATTTTCCAAAAGAACGACCAGGAAACAAGACATGCAGGAGTAAAAACTGAGAAGACAAGCTGTACTTTCATCAACATCAAAAACAAAACTCAAGAATCCAAGTCAAAAACATAGTCAAAGGGTTGTTGCCAAAATACAATAAAAAAAGACAAATTCTTTGACATTTATTCTGTCAAACTCTGTTGTCTTGGATGACATTTTAACTCCTTTCCATAATTGATGCTGGGGTCATGAATCCTGAAGCCACGTCACTGGTTACCTGACTTGCGTTACAATATCATACCCAACAAAATGGCAGCTTCTTAGTCCAGTCAAAAATGACATCCAAGACACCATCAAAGTATGAAATATCAGAAAACAAACATGAGAAATTAATTCCTTGTCCTCAAATAATCAAAGTTTAAAGGGTAAAATATCTCAAAGACAAGTAAATACAAATTAGACTCATGACAGTTATAATGGATGTTTTTCTTTACAGTTTTTCTTACAGTGAAAGATACAGACAAATTATACATCAGTTCTGGGTTTTTCACCCTGGGGTATCTATTTCCAAGATTTGTTTTTCTCTCAAACGTTTTTTAGAGGTTAATAATTATTTTGCTTTATACCACATGCCAGTTTTATTTATTAAGGTTGTCACCATTTTCAAATGATAGCTTTATTTGTTGCAATGATGATTACATTCCACAGGCATACATAACATGTAATGTCACTGGAGCAACCGTACAAAAAAAGATCTTTTGAAATTAGGGTTCTTTAAATGATTGATAACAGACCTTTGTTCAACTTTCAGCTTTGATTTCTGCATCTGTTTAAGAACTTCCTATCTTCTAGACAGTTGTCATTAAATGGTCACTGTCTCTTCTTGAGTCAGTACAAGTACTCCGTCTCTGTTGAAAGCTGAAGTCAAAGCCATATAGTGTATGTTAGGATTAAACTTATGCAGTGTTCTGAATGGGATCACAAGCTGCACAGATAAGCAGTAGTTGCACATGACATACTGCATGAAGACTAGACAGACATGTAAACTGATATTTAAGTGAGTAGACAGGAATGAGTTTGTTGTTGATTAAATGTGGGGAAATCATCTGCACAGACAAGACCACTTCAAGGCAGCTTCTAACTGGTTGTGGTTTGAACAGCTGCATAGACAAGATAGTGACAAGCAGATTCATCCACTTGATGCTTAAGTTGAAGGTCACCAGCTGCACAGGTGTCAGGAGGCTTGACTCTCTGGATAAAAATTGTTGTTACCAAGACAATAATAAAAAAAATAAAATAAAATAAAAGCAGCCAATGGTTTGGCCATCTAGCAAAAATGATTGGACAACATCTGATTAAAGAGATCCACTCCACATAGATAGACAACCACCACACAGTGAAATGCTACTGGACTTTCTAGAACAAAAATGCAAAACTTGTTACAGCTGCAGCTCTGGAAAACATTGCCTGTTTAACAGGATATCATTGCTGTCACTCGGGGACAGACGGCCCACATAATAGGAACAAGATAGTTATTGCTTGGCAGGAAAGAGCTGTATAGACAGGAGCAAGAAACAACAAACAAAAGGTGCCTGCAACAGGTAAGTCCTGAAGATCGTATTCAGTTCAGGGCTCCAGGTCCTGACATAGGGAAACCAAGCAAAAACAAAAATGATACTTAAGTTTGAACCAAACAGAACCACAAACAATGTCTTTTTGTCCCCATAATAAATTGCAATATTTTTTCTTTATCTTTGAACATATTTCTTGTTTTCTGTGTTATAATACAAACAACAATCACTTGGTTTTTAATTGAACACCTTTTTTAGAAGAGCTGCTGTATCCATTGTTTTTTCCAAAGAAAAAAAGCACATGTAAATTATGTACCTTCCACCTGTTTCTAAGATGCACGGCAACATATACCTGTTACATACACTAACGTTGCCATCAATACATAAACCAGTAAATGCTAAAATATAAACAAAGAACAGAAGGCAAGAAAAAGCCAAGGCAAACTCATTCAAGAGCAAAAAGGGAAGTGATGATGTTAAATTTGTTCAGTCCCTCCAAATTCTGGATGATTGGATCCAAATTTAATTTCGAGCCTAAAGTCCTTTCTGTGCAGTCTTTGTTTATTTTCCTGTTTTGCACCACCATCATCTGGGCCTATATTTTCTTTTACTGGCAGTATTTTGCACATTTATTCAGTCATTATATTGTTGAAGTAATGGTCGCAGTCATTTTGTCCACTGGTGGCTATGACGCTACAGCTTGCCAGGTGTGTGATCCACAGTCCGTGTGGTGCATTATGTTATGTGGTTATCATATTTAAACTCAAGCCTCATGTGCAATGGTGTCTGCACTATGTTTATAGGCAAATCAACATCACTCTAGAGAAACCACTTAGAAAAGCACATGCATGCATGATTTAAAGTTTATTTTGTCCCAAGAACAAGACTTCAGATCTCTAATCTTCAGTGTTTTGACACTTGCTTCTGTCTAACTACTCTTATCTGTTTTTCCATTAAATCTATGCTGCTCATATTTAGGTTTCATCTCAAACAATTATTTGAAGATTGAGCATAGCTAGCGTAAAAACACTCACAGACAAGTGTCAATATCCCATAAATCATCAACAAAACTAATACAAAAGTAACCTAATTATTAGCATGTAAAGTTTGTGAGTTCTTCATGGGGACTGAAGAGAAGGTTGTACCATTTACAGTATAACAGCAATTTCCATTCCCAATTCCAGGACAGAGGATGTCCATCCCTGAAGAATGACATCCCTTCACTCCTCTCCTTCTGCAGAAAATGAAACAAAAGTGACTGTGTATAGGAAGTCATTGTCAGTTGACCAGCAGCAACACTGTAGAATGCTAGTCAACTTGCACTGTTTACTACATGTTTGAAGTGGCTTATTAATTCTGAAACAGTCACTGGAGCACAAAGGTACTGTTTAAGCAGATGTTGAAAAAGTTTTTTTGTTATATTTTTCTGCTGCTCACACATGACAGAGTAGAATGTCAGTGCCTGACCCCCAAGATTATATTGACTGTACTTGCCATTACACTTGGTCCCTGTACCGGTATAAAGTATTAAGTTCCAGATGCATGCAGAGCTTGCTTTGCACAGCATATAGAATGTGATACCAAATTGTGTCCGATTGGATGTGATGCACTGTATCTATGGCAGGCTACTCTTGTAACCCATGAGACTTATGTCACAATCAGGAACATACCACTTCTGCATATTTTTGATAAATGTGTGATACACATCTCGCAGTTTATTATTAGTGAAATGCAGGTATTTCATAATGAGTGAAAAACAACATTCACTCACAACTTCACTGAAAATGGAAGTCTGCAACAACCATTTTTTGGACCTGCACAATCTCTGGACAGGTTTACCCACTATGCCCTGCAGTATCAGGAGACTGAAAAAACCCCACATGTCTTCTGCAACAACAGGCTGCCAGTGACTGGGATAAGTGAATAATTTACTGTGACTTTTCCAGTGCTGCTCAGCATAGCGGTTCATTTCAATAACTCCACCAGAATATCATCAACAAATCATAAATAATCATGATCAGCAGACTTATTTAGACTAAGGTTACCCATAAATGGGTATCAAGGATGTGTAGGAATGTCAGCAGTAGTATGATTCTGACACCAAACAGGAACATCACTGAAACTTGGTAGGTCAGAATCTCCCGAACATGCATCAGTTTCACAGTTTGTGTCAACTTGTGATGACCAGTCCACATTGATATCACTAACGCTCAGTATGAGCAATGGTTCTGTTTCAATTTATTTGAAAACTGGCTTTACGGCTTTTCATTTGCCCTTATGCTTTTGACTGATGACTCCACCCCACTCAGGAATATTGATGAGTTGCCATAGAGTTACCATAAAGTGGCAGAACACATAAAAATATTAATAATTTTCTGGGCATGTTGTTTCATGGAATGGCGAGATGGCAGTGCAGTACTGTCCTGAGAGTTATTTAGGCTTAACACTGTAAAGCGGATCATTACCTGTCATCATAAGCCTCACTCTGGATTGACTGTATTTACATAGATTTCTGAGTCCGCTTCATGCTTGTGATTAATGTCAAGGAGTTTAAAAATGACAATTACATTCATGAGTCAATTTTGCTCAAAAGTAACTGGAGTGGAAGAGATGAAAAAAACAATAGACAAAATTGTTTACTTTATTAAGGTTAATAGTGGAAAAAAGATATATTTTGAAATAATAATTAATTCATTATTGTTTTCGTTACTAATAGAAATTGAATTAAAGCACTAGATTATTTTACAGCACTTGGGCAAATGGCAAAATAAATACACAATATGGGGAGACACAGCTTTGTCTAAGTAGTTTAATGTGTTTCAGTTTCAGTCACACTTTCAGCTTACATTCTGTGACTGACAGAGAACACAGATGGTCTTGACTGGCAGGCTTCTCTATCACCATCTGGTGGTAATTTTTCTTTACCCTCTAGATATCTAGTATAAATATACAAAACACTTTGCTTATTACATGAATTGCTGCTGTGTAGTTAGAAATGTGAGAGGTAAATAATGCTTCTTTTTCTTTTTGACCAGTGCACTAGCAAATCAACATAGCCACAGGATCTCCACACTGAATGGGAAACCACAGAGAATGTAATCTTCCTTGTAACTGTAGTTTTACACATGATTCATATTTACAAGAATTTTCACAGTGTTACTTTTTTACATGAATAAGAACACAATAAAAAGAATACATTAAAAAGGAAGGTAAGGGGCCAAGCTTTGTTGAGCATTAAAAAAGTATTACATTGTACACATGCATTCATTTGTTTTTTCATCTATTAAATAAAAAAAGTTTGAGAAATTAAGATATACTTAAATTATTTTATATATGCATGCTTCTCTTGTAAATTATTGAGTGTAAGAGTTATTTCATATGCAGAAATGTTTATTTTGCTTCTGTTCTAATTTCACTCACTGCTTACCCACTGCCACCACAGTCACACAGGACTTTTTTTGTACCTCCGGAACACATCCCTGCTTATCTGCAGTACTCTACAAGCACTTATGCATGCCCTGTTTTGTACTGGGAACTGCTGTTATTTTATGTCCAGATGGTATTTGGAGGATTCAGAAAATTAATAAAAAATTGAATTTAAAAGACACCTGAGTTGGGTTAAGGAAGTTGACTGGGAAAATTGTTTTTTAATTACTCTGGGATATAACAGCAATCCGTGCTGCTTTCCAGTGGGACTACTGTGCTTCTAAGTATGTTGGACAGTGTAGTGATTAGTCTGTCTGGCTGCACTCCAAATGTATTGGAATAGTTCAAATAGAGTAGAGTCATCACAGTGTCACCTCATTTGAAATACGTTTATTTTTTATTATATTATTGTAATTTCAATATGTTGATTTTCCCTTTATTTAAAATTTTATGAAATTGTGAAAAATTGGAAATATAATGATTGAAAACTTTAAAAAACTGTTTGGTCTTAGTTTAATGATACTATAATACTTTAATTATACTATAGTAATCTGAAACACAAATAATAATATAATATATTAAAATAATATAAATATTATTGCATGCTGGAGCTGATGTCATGTCATGTAAAGATAATCTGCATACGAATAGAGCCTTAAAGTTAAAGAGTTAGTAAAGAGTTTACTCGGATTTTGACTTTAAGACATTTCATCTCATTTAAAAAAAATGTACATTTTAACTTCTTAATATATCGTTTTTAATGTGGTGTACTTCTCAAGAGGCATGCCCAGAGTGATATACAGTATACATTTACAAATACAGCTAATCCAATTGACAATACTACTATTACTATTAATAATACGAAATGTTCCACTCTATATATACTGTGCCATGAAAGAATATTTTCCCTGTCTCATTTTTTTATATTATTACATATTCTTCAAAGTGAATTCCAGTAGACCTTCAAATAAATGTCACTATTGCTTAAAGGAAACCCTGACAAAACAAGTTTACTAAGTGCCATGTAAATGATTTCTCTGGGCACAGTTGTGCAAGTTCACACCTCACAAGACCTAGCTCAAAGTTCAGTTCACACAGGTTAAAATGAATAAATTCATGTTCATAGTTCACCATTTCAATTTTGAACTAGTTCATGTTCAGTTCATTTTGTATTTTTTTAAGGAATGAGAATAGATCACCCATGAGTTTCCTTTATTCAATTTCTCATGCCTTATATTAGGCTATTAAAGTGTTCTTGAATAAAATACAATAATTATGAAGACTTTTTTTTATTGAAATACACTTTATTGAGTTATACCCAGCAACAAACACATATAGTCATATATGCTGTTATCCTCCCAGTCAAAAAAGAAATTAAATAGTTGTAAGTATACATAAATTACCGGTCTATTTCCAACCATGTGACACAAATGGTGACTGTGGAACCAGCGTGTAGGTGAACTAACCTATTACGCTGCTGGTCAAAATTTGTGTCACATATTGCATGTCCAATGGGGAAAAATATAAAGTGGCCTCGTGAAGTACAATATTTTCCTAAAGGTGAAAGTGAAGCTTCACTGCAGCTTAAGCACAAGCAGGCAGACACAGACAGTGCCTATTTGATTTTACATTATTTTTTCCGAATACAAATAAATGGCAAAAAATTTGTACAAAATAATCCAAATGCAGTGTTCAGATTTCGGCTCAACCACTACAATACAGGGTAAGGCAAACTGTATTGTAAAACCTAAGCCAGATCCAGAATGTCACAAAAAAACTGAACTAGCTCACGTTCAAGTTCTTCACTTGCAAATACGTTACGTTAAAGTTCACCGTTCTTAGAAAAAATGAGCTTGTTCAATGAACGCGCTCTTTTGAACTAGTTCATGTAAACACTGACTCTGGAAATACTAGACTATAAGGAAGGTTCAAGCAAGAAGCCAGAAGCTCAGTGTGTTCTTTATTAAAGAGCTGTGACCAAAGAGTAGCACATAAAAGAGCCCAGGGATGCAGGAACATGAAGCCTCCGGAAGTGATTCTGGAGACAGACCTGGAAATGGTCCCTGGCTAGGGTATAAAGCCACCTCAGTACACTACAGGAGGGTATTTTTCGTACGTCGCTTAAACCATCCGAGATCAGGTGCCTCATCTTGGATGAGTTAATGCCAGTGAAACTCATCCAGATAAGTCGGTTTTTCAAACGCAGCTGTGTATTAGATTAGTGTAGCTGGATCTAATCATACGAGATGAATGCGCACGCCCGCGCTGAGTGAAAAGCCCATATATATTGAGTCTAGAAAACATGATCAGCAAGTCTTTGATAGGCTGTAACAAAATGACGAAAGAACGGGCGCATTTTTTTTTTGACACACGCGGCGCAAGACCTTTTATTCGAAGCACATGAAGAATTTCAAGATTTAATGTGCACAAGGGGTAACACTGCAAAAGCAGCCCAAACCAGAAAAGACTGCTGGCAAAAAGTGGCCATCAAATTAAACACTAAGTAGTGTGCATTGTACTTACTGAATGCAGCGTTTCATTTCCTATGTGTCAGATTAATTATTATTTAATATGTCATAATTCCAGATCAAATGTGAGCACAAGGAGAACATGGGAACAGGTTAAAGTGAAGTACAAGAATATACTTCAAACTGGTAAATATTGGTATATAACTATTTAAAGAATTGTTGACATAAAGAATCATATATAATATAAAAAAACATTAATTTTAAAGCTAATAAGGAGGCAGACAAGCAAAAAACAGGTGGAGGTCCACGCGGTCCAGACCTAACCCCTGCAGAAAAGTTGGCTCTCCAGCAAAATGCCCATCACCCTGTTTCTGAGGGCATTCCAGGGGGAAGCTCCTCCTCAGAACCATGTGGCAGGATGCAGTGGTCACTTCATTTCAGGTAAAGGATGGTCATTGCATATATTTGTCCTCAATGTGTGCCATAGGTATGTTCCATATAGCCCTCTTTTTTGTTGGGTCAGTTGCAGGGAATGTCATATCCCTTGAACCTGTGTCTGACCAACGAGATATTGACGAAGGTCAAATATTTGATGAAGACACTGTGTCTGATTATTTTCCAAATAATGTTTGATCAAACTCCACTCTGATCAGTCCCATGTGCCCCAATCACATTTGGAAATCCTTGGTAATGAGAATGTTAGGCTGATTGTGGGATTCTTTATGGAAGTGTGGGTGTTTTTGCCTGTGTATTACCTACCGGCAATGGCATGATATGCCTCTTTTATTGTCTGCACACGCAGGTGTCCAGGAAACACAATGAAAACCCGAAGGAAATGTTTCAGAGCCAAACAGACTTCACGAATTGCCTGGCAAACTGCACTTTTCGATAGATGTTCCGCATCGCCTACAGTATATAAAAAAGTGCCCCTTGCAAGAAACCTCAATGCAATGCATACTGTCTGTGTGGTTGTGAGAGCCCGACTTCGCCGAGTTTGACTTCGAATATACAGAGCTAATAAATTTTTGAGGTACAATATTCCCCCTCGGCTAAAGCGGTATCTTTTGTACAGAATTTCCTCCGGAAGAAATAAAGGATCTTGCTGATCGCGCAAAACCCTCTCTATATGAAAATCTCTTCGTATAATTTGCGAACCATATCAATTGGTCGCTCATTCATGAACGGCGAAGCCATGACTGGATGACTCCCACGCACCGTCACTGATCACGTGTGTAAACTAATCCTTGTTTACGCAGAACAAACCTGCTCCGAGCAGGTTTGCGGATTTGGATGTGTTGCTATGACAACACTTCCAGCAAGAGTTTCAAAAAACCGACAGATCCAGGATCAGGCCAAATCGTCAACAATTACATCCGGCTAAGCGAGTAATCCACATACGAAAAATACCCCCAAGGACTCAATCTGGTAGGAAGGTGGTATAGACAGTTATTTAAAGAAAGGGTAAATATAGAAGTTTTGAAGGTGGGATGGCGTGTATCTTGGCGCTTGCTTTTATTGTGTTTATTTAATTATTGTATTTTTGTGTTCTCTTACTTACACTCCCAAATTGTTATTGAGTGATTAATAAATCTCAAATTTTGATAGATAATTCTTCTTAATGCATTATGTACCAAGTGGTATAACAATCCTGCCTCTATATTTAGCAGCAATGACCGTAGCCAAAATATTCATATCCACTATAGTCACAGCTTCATACAGTGACTCAGAACACTGTTACAACACTGTGTGTAATACGATGTTTTTTATATGTATATTTTTGTGTATTTCATGTTTTTTTTTTTTTTTTTTACTCAGAGACTCTGCTTTTGCGGTTGGTTCATTTTCCTTTGCGTTGGTAAAGATTAATTTGATTAGTCTTGCTTCTATTGTTTTCATAACGTTCTTGTTTTGCTGATACTGTATCATCAGATGTGACACTATAAATATGGTGGTAGTCACAACATCTGCTATCCAACAGTGGATAAATATATATGTCATATTTTTCAGGGCAGTTATGCATTTCTTGCTCTCCCTGAACTTTGTTTTGGTTTCTACTGTTGATTTTCATCCTGTCCCTTTAATATTGTTTGACAGGGTATTTCATTCTCTCGACTCTGACCCCACCAGTTCCTGAAGAACAAAATAGAAAAGAATTTACAATTTTATCATCTAAGGCAGTTTGAAATGAAAATACTTTAATATGAATGTTTCGTAATGGATTAGCTGAGGTATTAAAAGACAAAAGGGACAGTCACAATGTGGGTGATGCCACAAAGAAAAAAGCAATTAGCTTTAAAATTATAATCCTGAAAAACTGAGAAAAAAATATATAAACGGAATACATACAATGTCTAGCTCCGAAGTACATGTTTTGAAGGCAGAATATAGGGAATTCTTTGAGTGCATTGATGTGATTGCTTGCATAGCAATATTCCAGAGACTCTTATAGAGAAACCAGAAGTTGGTTCAGTTTTTGTGTGGTCCTGCATAAACCATCCATGTGCCGTGTCCATCAGTCCTCTAAGATATCAGCAGCACATTAAAATGGTCAGATGGGAGCCAGATGAGATTTTCAATGAAAATACATGTCTGAGGACAACCCATTAAGAAGTGTGTAGTAAACAGCAGTGAAATCCTGCGCTACCAATGCAACACATGCAGGGCTTCTTCATAAAACACCCACCTCCAATTTCTCCAATCTGTGCATTTTAAACCACCAGTGGGGTTTCCAGGAGAGAGCAAAAGGTACTGAACAAAAGACTTTATGCTTAGAGAAAATAAAAAGCTAAAATTGCTGTTATTCATTCACGAGTTCAGTAGCATAAGGTAACTGAAGCTTTTGTAGTGAATGCTGCGACATTGCAGACACACAGAAGCACAGACACACACAAGTAGACCCCTGTAACTACTGGGCTCCACATGTTTGAGAAGTGCTTCTGTCTTCTCTGATATCTTTCTGTCATTTTTGACCATTACATCACTATATGACATACCAACCACAAATAGAGTTTAGATAAACATTGTGCTCTATGTATATACTGCGTATTGAAACGCTGTGGCTATTTTATCGTGGCACTTCCAAATAGACAATGATGTTAAATTTCTTTAGTTATTCATTTACATGTGCAATCGGAAGGTGGCTGTTGGGCAGCCTCATCTGTGCATCTACTGGCGCTATTTGGCAGGTGTTTTGAGTACTGAAATCTGTATCTCCAGTAGCTCTTCTTCATCAACTCTGTTATTGGCAATCCTTTTTATGGAATGTGACATGCAGTTTACTTCAAATATATATTTCACAGTTCATATTTTCATGAGTATAACTGCCAGTTCTTTCAAGATTATGTTTTCTCCTACACCGTTGTCATAATGCTGAACAACAGAGAGCACACACCTGCGGCAGCTATCATTCATGATTACCATTTGTCCATTGATGACTTTAATTGTCAATGTTTAAACTGATGCTACAGCAAGGTTTTTTCTCCTGCATCTGGTTATCTTTATTTTTAAAACATGCAACATGCTCTCTGCACATGCAACACACATTTATATGTCTAAGAAGGTTTTTTTAAGAGACTTTTTGACTGTAGACAGTTCAACATAAACAGAAGCTTTCTGTCTGTCAGACCAGGTCAATGACAGAACCACTGATCTTTGCAGTTCAAAATCACCACCCCTACCATGAACGCTAGTTTCGGGAGGCATGTGATTGGTTTAGAAATGTGACACTCAGGAAGCTGTCTAATTGTTCCCACCCAGTTTTAAGCAATATTTACTCATGCCAGTCGCTTGTATTTTATGTATTTGACTAAGGTAAAAGGTACAAGGTCAGCGTTAAGTCCCAACTTAGAGAATCCGGGTATGTTTTTTTCTCAGAGTTCGTAGAGTCTTAGGTGGAATATCTGACTTGGAAACTCATATTTGCCATCTGACCGAAGCAGAAGAACAGAGCAAAAGTGTGGGCTGTTAGTCAAGTTTGATTTTTGAAATCCCCAGGCTATCAGCTTTCAAAAAAATGGATGTTCGTCTCTCTACTGCTTATTGACTTGCAGTAAATGCTTGATATGACAATTCATTTGCTATTAACTGCATATTAAATGCATATTAGTCTGTCTTTGTCATTGATTCAACAGCATGTTTTTATATCAAGTGGCAGGCAGATTTTTATTCAGTATGATAACTTAAATTCTCTGCTTATCAGCTTTCTCACATGTTAGCATATCAGTCACTTTTAATGCAGATAAGAAGCTTTCCCATGCTGACAAAATGCTAATGGCCATCTTAAAATTGGGGTGAAGCATTTTTTTGCAAACTTACGAAGCAGAAACAGAAGATTTTTTACCCAGTTATACAATTGGGTACCTGATGGGAGTACCTGCTGTCTCAGTCATCCTTGTAATTCAACTACTAAAGAATGGTAAAACAATTAAATGTTTATGATAAATAGATATCGAGAAAAAATGGACAATAACTGGTTGTGTGTCCTTTTCATTTTAAAGCATGAACGTCAAACTGAAGGCCAAATTGGCAGATCTGGCCCTTGGACATTTCAAAAATGCTTACATCATACATACATTAGCATTCAAAACATGCTATACACACCTCACTATGATTATTAGTTTTCTCTAAGGCCTTACTTATTCTGTGCCTCTTTCATATGTGATGTCTTTACCTCTTTTGCTTAATACATTGTTTTTTGTGGGTAGGAAGTACTAAAAGTGATTGCTGTCTTTTTATTATCGAGTATAGATGTTGCCTTTGTGTTCTGATCACCAGTGCTTTTAAATCTGGCTTTTATTGTGGTGATTCCTCATCGAACTTGACATCGTCAAGAAAAATTTCTATGTTACAAGGTGTATTTAGCTTCAGTGACAAAATCTCCAACCTATACACTGTAGTGTGTGTGGAACAATTAGAAGAAGGTATCATGAGTATTGTGTGATCAATGAATTAATGGGAAGGTTAAAGGTAAGGTTTTTAAGGCAGTGGTAAGACTGCCAATGGTGTATGGAGTTGTGGCATGGGCAGTAAAGGAAGCACAGAAGAAGTAGATATGGCAGAAATGAGAATGTTGAGATGGATGTGGTGAGAAGTCAAGCAAAATTACACCTTTTATTGGCTCACTAAAAAGATTACAATATGCAGGCTTTTGAGTCAACTCAGGCTCCTTCTTCATGCAAGATGTAATACAGAGACTGGAATTCCCTGTGTTCATATAGACACCAAGACAGATACAACATTGGAAAACCTTTAAGTGAGACATCTTAAATGTAAAAATTAATAGACCTTGTAATATGAGCGCTATATAGCGCCCGACCCGGCACAGACTGAGGCAGAGGCACGTGTAAAACAAACAGTTTCTTTTTATTGTTCTTCAGCTGTGGGGCACGCCTTCCCTGTGTCCCACAGGCCCAACACAGTCCCACAAGCACTTAAATAACACACAAACCACACTTCTTCTCTCCACCTCAGCACCACCACTCCTCCCAGGCAACCTCGTCCTCTTCCTCCCGATTCTGGCTCTCTTCAGTGGTGGTGGCTGGCCTTTTTTATACCCCACCCGGAAGTATTCCAGGTGCTTGATCACCTGGGTCTAATTGCATTTCCGGGTCGGGCTGAGGAATTGACCAGCCGGGCTGCCAAGACCATGCAGCTCCCCCTGGCGGCCATCCAAGCCCCCAACCAGGCTGTGGAGGACTCCATGTCCCATGGAGCCATGCGCCAGGCTGGGGAATCATCATCTGCCAGGGAGGCTGCCACCAAGCGTCCCGGGGGAGGTATTGAGCTGCCCGTGGTGGCTCCCCACGGAACAGATGCAGCAGAGGCGTCCCTGCCGGGCATGGAACCCAGCTGTCCTTTACAACCTCTTCAGGCTAAGATTCATTTACAAGAGAGGAGAACAATGTATGGTCAAGATCTTTGGATGAGATTGATGTGTATATTTACAAAAAAGGACAGAGTCAAAAAATGAGACAATCAGAGGTATAACAAAAGTTGGAGAGATATCTAAGAAAGTATAGGAAAATAGGTTGAGGTGGTATGGATATGTGTTGAGAAGAGGCAATGAATATGTGGACAAAAGAGTGATGGGAATGGAAGTACAGGGGAAAAGAAAGCGAGAGAGGCCAAAGCTAAGGCTTTTAAACAGCCAATCTCAAAAAAGTAGAAAGCAGGAAAAGAAAAACCATTATAAAATCTCTCATCCACTACACTCTATAGGAAACTTCCTTTATATGTACATATTTATTAGAGAATTCAAAAAAGGATTATAAAAACCAAGGCAAGAAAAAAGAGCAGCAACAGCAAACAAATTCAATAAATTATAAACCAGAAAACAATACCGTTAAGGCAAGCAGGGTTTGAAGCCAGTAAATGCAAACAAAATACCACATTAAAAAACAGTAATCACACATATCTAACAGTTTTATTTCCTATATGTAATACTTTACATTACATTTCTGTCACATACCTGCCCAAGCAGGAAATCTGTCCTGGAGCTTCATGTATAACAGCTTGTGTAGAATTCACAATAAAACATTCATAGTATTACAGCTCTGAACATTTTAGAATACTAAGATGTATACATTGTATTCAGCACTTTAGTCATTTTAATCCTGTAACTGAGCAGGAAGTCTTAACTTTAATTTCTAAAATGAAGCCCACTACTTGTTCCCTAGATCCAGTGCCAACAAAACTAGTAAAAAGTGCAATGGATGTTCTTGCAGCACCTATCCTAAACATTATCAATAGTTCATTATTGCATGGCACAGTACCTGATACACTAAAAGTGTCAGTCATTAACCCATTACTTAAAAAGTCAGAACTAGACCTACACATACTAAATAATTATAGGCCTATTTCAAATCTACCGTTTCTCTCTAAAATACTAGAAAAAGTAGTCGCCAGTCAGCTTCAGACACACCTTACGCATTACAATTTATTTGAGAAATTCCAGTCTGGTTTTCGCACTGGTCATAGTACAGAAACGGCACTAACGCGGGTTGTAAACGACATTCTGATATCCTCCGATGAAGGAAACTCCACTGTAATTATGTTGTTGGACTTAAGTGCAGCATTTGACACCATCGACCATTCTATTTTACTACACAGGCTAGAAAATGATGTTGGGCTTACAGGCACCGTGCTCACTTGGTTTAGTTCTTATTTATCAAATCGATTCCAATATGTACAGAAATGTGCTGACAGTACTCCATCATTATACACAGAAGTTCAACATGGTGTCCTGCAGGGCTCAGTACTGGGAACTTTACTGTTTTCACTTTACATGCTTCCACTGGGATCTATCATTAGGAAACATAATGTTAATTTTCACTCGTATGCAGATGACACCCAGTTATACCTTCCATTTAAATCAGATGAAGTTTCTCCGACGTTGTCTTTAATTAGTTGTGTTAGCGAATTAAAGGAGTGGATGAATGAGAACTACTTGTCTTTAAATACAGATAAAACAGAGATGTTAATTGTTGGATGGAATGACGCTGATCATAACAATATTTTGTCATCATTTAACTCAGTTGGAATCCCAATTAATTTGACTGAATCAGCCCGCAATCTAGGAGTTATCTTTGACTCTAGCATGTCATTTAAAGCGCATATTACAAAGTTGTCCAAAACATGTTTCTTCCATCTTAAAAATGTTATGAAATTAAGGCACTTTCTAAATAAACAGGATTCTGAGAAATTAATTCATGCATTTATCTCTAGTAGGATTGACTACTGCAATGCAATATTCACTGGATGTTCAAACTATTCTTTATACAGCCTCCAGTTAATAAAAAATGCGGCTGCAAGAATTATTACAAGAACAAGAAAATACGAACACATAACTCCAGTTCTTAAATCCTTACACTGGCTCCCGGTTAAGTTTAGGGCAGATTTCAAAATCCTTCTTTTAACATATAAAGCATTAAATGGCCGAGGTCCAACTTACTTGTCTGACCTTATCATGACTTACAAACCAGAGCGCACATTACGACCTCAAGATGCTGGTCTGCTTATGGTTCCAAGGATTAATAAAATAACAATGGGAGGTCGAGCTTTTAGTTACAGGGCCCCTAAACTGTGGAATGGTCTGCCTGCTACTATAAGAGATGCCCCTTCGGTCTCAGCTTTTAAATCCCGGCTGAAGACTCACTACTTCAGTTTAGCATATCCTGACTAGAGCTGCTAATTAACTGTACAGACTGCATCTTTGTTGTTAGTTATTAGCACTAAAACATAAGTAACATGATAGTTAGAATTGTATACTAACCCTCACCTATTCTGTTTTTCTTCTCGGTACTCAAATGTGGCACTTCGTGCCACGGCCCACCTGCCAAGTTGTTTTATCTGCCTAAGGTAAAGTCATCCCTGATGGAGGATCACAGGAATCGTGGGAGAGAGGGGTCCTTTCATTGGATTGGCTGGCCCAACACTGTTTCAGCCGTGGAATGGCCAAATGGGGGAGGCAGCTTGATGGATGAGGTCTCCAGGAGTCTAAAATTATCTAAATCTTATTATGTGATATAATCTACTGTTAAATTCTGCTCCGTACTTCTAAAAAAATTTAATTTTTTATTGAGGATTTGTTCTGTTCTGTGTATTGTTTTGTATTGTATTGACCCCCTTCTTTTGACACCCACTGCACGCCCAACCTACCTGGAAAGGGGTCTCTCTTTGAACTGCCTTTCCCAAGGTTTCTTCCATTTTTCCCTACTAGGTTTTTTTGTGAGTTTTTCCTTGTCTTCTTAGAGAGTCAAGGCTGAGGGGCTGTCAAGAGGCAAGGCCTGTTAAAGCCCATTGCGGCACTTCCTGTGTGATTTTGGGCTATACAAAAATAAACTGTATTGTATTGTATTGTACTTGATATCATTTTAATGATGAAATGCATTAAAACATGTATTAAACATCTGGGGGCACGGTGGTGCAGCGGTAGTGATGAGCTGCCGTCCTGTCCAGGGATTGTTCCTTCTTCCCGCAAGATGCTTGCTAGGATGCATGAGACCCTGGATGGAATAATATATTGAAGCAGTACCATCTATGTCAGACCCTACCAACCCCAAATTCCTGTCCTTCCATTTTCTTTCTCTGTGTAACCAATCGCCACACAATAAGTGTCTATAATAAATGTAAAACCAGCTATAAGCTTAGAACGCCCATTCTTCCAGAACTTTTAACTTTTGAAAAATCTTTGTTATACATGTTTAATTATTCCATCCATCCAACCATTCAGGGTTGCGCCAGTCCCAGCAAGCATCAAGAGTGACATTGTGCCAGCTCATTGCAGGGTGAATACAAGCACACACATACACTAGTAGCATCAATTTAGCATCACAAAATCCTCTAACCTACAGGCCTCTGGAAGGAA
Organism: Erpetoichthys calabaricus; assembly: GCF_900747795.2. Lineage (NCBI taxonomy): Eukaryota > Metazoa > Chordata > Cladistia > Polypteriformes > Polypteridae > Erpetoichthys > Erpetoichthys calabaricus. The sequence goes on from NC_041406.2 coordinate 127,829,247, forward strand.
ACCGAAATATGTGCAGGAATCCCACCAAGAAAACATAGAAACTCTAGGCAGGGGATACCCAGAACATGACCCCCTTACTGCAAATGTTTAATTATTAACAGTATATACTGTTTAAATGAAGTTAACAATTATTCTGTAAAATGTATACATACTTTAATGCCTTTCATTGTTAAAATGTTATCAGGTATACATCCTAATATTCTAACATTGCCTAGCTCCAAGGGGATAGCTCTTGGAAATCTAAATCGACTTAGAAGACAGGGATCATTACCTGTAAATATGCACTCTCTTCTGTCAATTGAATTGAATTCCTTTATTGCCATTGTGTACGTACAATGAGATCCAAAACACAACTCCTCCATAAACTAATTTTCCTATGAAATGCTAAAAAATATAATAAAAAACAATGAAAAATATACAACATGAAAGCATAAGTACAATATACACGTTCATATAGTGCAGATAGTGCAAATGGTACATAAAGTGGCTCAGGCTGTGCAATATTACAGTTGCAGTGCAAGTTTACAGTGAGGTAGTTGTATAAACAGCTCTACCGGGAGCACTTGATGGACTGATTGAGTGCATTTAAAGCTCTTGGGATGAAACTGTTTCTGAGCCACAAGGCCCGTGCAGCAAAGGCTGTGAAGTGTTTTTGAATGGGGGAAGTTCCAATAGACTCTGGCATGGGTGAGTGGAATCCATGCAGATGCTGGTGGCTTTACTAAGGCAGTGTGTGCTATAAATGTCCTCCAGGGCCTCACGCTGTATCCTGATAATCCTTGGCGGTCTCCACACAGCCCGCTGTAGAGCTAGGTTATTATAGTTTACAAAAACCAAAATCAAAACGAAAACTATTAATAAAAAAACATTTTCTTAAACTGAAATAAAATAATAAAACCAAAATGAAAAATGAAAACTAAACGAAACTATAAGTAGCAGTAAAGACTAACTGAAATAAAATACTAATTTACTAAAAAAAGTTTTCTTTAACAACTGTACTTACGCAAGGGCTAACCTGAGCTGCAGGGGTCCTGAAGTTAATCAAAATATAGTAATAAGAATTTCATATTTGGTTTTTGAATAAGTATTCCTGCTCCTAGTCTTTAACCCTTGTAACTTTTAACTCTAAAACAGAAAGTCATCCACCATGAGCCGCCCGCATATTTTCATCCTGTGATTGTCGGCTGATGATGGAAGGCGATTGTTGACACAACATTTGTGGTGACAGAGCAAGTTGAATACGGTCGTGTAAAGCGTGTGGAACAGAGAGCGATTTACTGTGTAATAATAATGATAGTTCTTCAGGAGCTGATAGTGACAGCATGATAGACTTGGTAATTTCAAAGCTGCCTTTCATTGGATCTCTGGGGCTCAAGAGAGAGAAGTGTTAGTTACAGATTATCCATTACAGAACTTCAGTCTGTTCATTAATGACAGAATGTTAGCTGTAATTCTGACTGAGCCCAAGATACAGTATGTACACAACAATTAATACAGCAGCACACACTAAGCCAAATTCCAGGCTGCATGAGTCTGATGTCCACCAAGATGTAATTCAAACACCTGAAGTCGGAATGTGCTGGTCAACAAAACCTTTATGGTATGGCCAGAAAAATCTTGAGTGAGTAATGATTCAGTTTATTTCTCTGGTGTCTGTATTTTGCTGACAATAATTCATATGCCACTTTTCACAGGAGAAGTCCTTTTTGAAAATAAAATGGCACTGATAGAGAGACTGACAAGAGCAACTTACAAGATCAGCATATTGTTGCTGAACAATCACTTTTGCTTTAGAAAGGTTGTTTAACAATGAAATAATACAAGCCTTGTAAAATTCCCCGAGTTGGCAATGTCTCTACTGAACTACAGGTAGGTAGGTGAAGAGAGTATGCTAACTGGTGAAAAACTAAACATTCTAATGTGTTTTTGTATTTATTATGTATTTATTATCTTTTTTTAGTTTACATTCACAGCTCAAATATTGTGAAAATAATCCGGTGGCATAATTATGTTTTAAAATATTTGTCTCTCTCTTTTTAATCTTTCGCTCTCAAAATAGATTGTTGAAATGTTATATTCTTTTTGTTCTTAATATTAGCCATGTCAAATGTATATCATGTACTGTATATAGTATTGTTGTAATAGGCTGACACCCTTTCCAGGGATTTTTCCTGCCTTGCATCAAAAGCTTTAGGGATAGGCTCCAGGGGCCTCATGTATAACACCGTGCGTAGAACTCACACTATAACATGGCGTAAACACAAAAGTGGGAATGTGCGTACGCACAGAAAAATCCAGATGCAGGAATCTGTACGTACGCAAATCTCCACGTTCTTCCGCTACATAAATCCCGATCAGCGTGAAAAGTAACGCACGTGCACGCGCTTGCTGCCCCACCCCAACTAGTCCCAGAATTACGCCTCTTTGAATATGCAAATCAATATAAATAGCCCCTTACCTTCAGCACTTCAGGAAGACAATGGCGAAAGAACGGGAAAAAAAAAAAAAAAACTTCAGCGAATGCGAAATGGAGGTCTTGCTAAGAGAAGTAGAGGCCAGGAAAAATGTTTTATTTGGTAGCTTAGGAAGTGGAATTAGTAACAAAAGGAAATTAATGGAGTGGCATAGCGTGGTGGATGCATTCAAAAGTGCTGGAGCAGAAACTCGCACTGTGACCGAAATAAAAAAGAAGTGGTCCGACATCAAAGTTGCCGTGAAAAGGAGAGTTGCAGCTCATCGTCTGCATGTTAGCATGACTGGAGGAGGTAGTGAACTCCAGGAGCTCACACCATTTGAGCAGCGAGTTGCTGCAATTATTGGAGACACACTCATTGCCGGCATTGTACCAGCAGGGGAGGGTGATTCTGACATCACCACAGGTGATGGTGAGTTACCATTTCTTTTTCGATTACCATTATCCGTACTCGTGTAAATAATTTGTATGTGAAATAAGACAATCAGGCTGCAGATGCTGTATTAATTACTGTTTAATTAATTCCAGACAACAGTACAAAAGCTGACCCCAATGCTGAGGACGTGGCTCCAGGCGATGATGGTGCTGCGTCTGTGCCGACCAAAATGCATTGGTGGATGCGGTGAGAGATGTAGTCAATGCACAACAGGATGTAGCCAATGAACTACGAAATATAAAGGCAGTATTGTGTGATATTAATCAAAAATTAAATGAATTTGTGAATAAATAAATGATGCATCTGCTTACCTGTTTTTACATTCTGTTAATTACATTCATTCGACATTGTAATGCTGTCCGGTGTGGCTGCTCATTTGGTGGACCAGGGTCCGGTTCATCATACCGCATCTCTTCAGGTACGGGCAAGCTACGAATGAGTGCCATATTATGTAGAATGCTACATGCTTGCATGATGCGACACACTTTCTGTGGACTATAGAGCAGCACTCCACCAGTCTTATCCAGGCAGCGCCAATGGCCCTTAAGCTACCCTATAGTACATTCTACCACCGCCTGAGCCCAAGAGTGGAGGTCAGTATAACGTTGCTCTTGTTCAGTCAGTGGGTTGGCGAGAGGGGTGAGGAGCCACGTCTTCAGCGGGTACCCACTGTCACCTAAGTAATCGTGTTATATGGTTACATCATACAGATAACGTACAACTATGATTAAAAGGTAATAAATGTCTTATCTTACCGAGAATCCAGCCATCATGCACCGCACCATTTTCAAGTTTGTTCCCCACACTACTATTTCTCAGGATGAGTGAATCATGAGTTGAGCCAGGCCATCTCGCAACAACATTAGTGAGGCGCATTTTCGCATCACTGATGATTTGCACGTTAATAGAGTGAAAATGCTTTTTGTTTACATAAACAAATTCATTCTGTGAAGGTGCCTTTATAGCAATGTGTGTGCAGTCGACCACTCCGATGACATTTGGAAAACCGGACATTGCTGCAAATTGCGCTTTGATGTTTGCCTGTTCAACCAGAGTGTACGGAAATCTGATATATCTGCTTGACAAGCGGATAATACCATCCCATACAGCTGGCATGGCACGACTCAGTGATGACTGAGAAATACCGGATCGGTCAGCCAGTTCACGCTGAAAAGCTCATGTGGCTAAAAATCCGAGAGTGGACAGAACTTGCAAAGGAGCAGGTAGAGCACAATTCCTCAAAGTCTGCCTTTGTAAAGCAGGTGCCAGTTCAGCACACAGCTCCAAGAGGATCGCTCTTGGAAATCTAAACCGACTTAGTAGCCAGTCATCATCATGTGCCAAGAAATCCGTATGATCTCTGAATACGCGTTCTCTTCTAATCCTTCCATTTGTGATGTCCTCTAACAACGCTAAAGCAGCCATGGCAGTGGAATAGTTGGCCATTCTGTGCACAATTATATTGTTACAAATTGATTACAATCAGGTGCCTTAAATTGATCAATGATATGCAGTTAGTTTCAGTGTATATGATACAGCCGCGTCAGGGATGTCGATCTAAAAATGAAAGGGAAACCGCACAGGAACAGTAGCACTGCTTTGACGCTGGGTGCCGCCAGTCTGCAAAACCGAGCGGAGAACTTGCGTATGCCAGGGTTTGAGTTACCATGGAAATGTGCGTGGCTTTACGCCAAGTTTAGGTTTTATACATTGCGATTTGAGTATGGAAACGTTCGTACGCAACATTTCTGTGTGTACGCACCGTTTATACATGAGGCCCCAGGTGTCCTGCGATCCTGCTCCAGATAAGCAAGTTTAGAAAATATATCTACACACTGATTCAAGCCTAAGATCCCTGTTTTCCTAAGCCCCTATGATTTTCATGGTCACACCCGTCAGAACACAGCAGAATCTATTTCCTGATTTTTGAAATCTTTTCAGGCCTACAGGTGGCAAAATTCTGTCTATAAATATTATGTGCTTGAGATAGAATCAGAGACCAATTAGGCTGGTAGAAAATAACAAAGAACAGAATGGGAAAATTTTTAATACAATATTGATGGCATTAATTATAAGCACATTGTCTTGGAGCAGGATAGGCTGTGTGCTATAGGCATTTAGAGTATAAAACCCTCAAACCTTAAAATTCAGCTAAATTTCATCACAAACTGGCCCATTCTAAGGGAAGATAAGGAAAAGACGAAAAGAGTCAACAGTCAGCACAAATGACATAGAAAATATTTGAGAAATTATAAAATTGTATAAAATTGTTCATATTCTGTATCTGGTTTTGATTATCATCGTTTTTATCAGACAAAAACAAAACCAAATGGTAAACCATGTAGTGTAGTAAGCTTCCACTAACATTGAACTTATATCTAAACCCGTTAAGAGTACAGTTCTGTCTGATTGTGACACAAAACAAAACTCCATAGTAACTCTTTAACCATACCATAATTTTTAAAATTGAAACATATATAGAAAAATAAAATAGAAACAACTTTGTGTAATAAACACTAAATTAAAACTAAAAATACGTGATGAAGGAAAACTAAAACTAAACAAAATTTCCAAGTAAGATCAGAAATAATATAGAAATATAAACTAATATAAAAAGGCAAAACTATAATAACCTTTGAGCTTTCTTATAAGCTGCTGTGCACAGAGAGAATGGGTTAAAATACTCTGAGTGGTGCACTGAGAGTAACAATGCTAAAGCAGCTATGGTATTTGGAATAGTTTGTCCATTCCATGCACCATTATATTGTTAGAGAATGATTACAATCAAGTGCCTTCAATTTGTAAAAGATATACAATTAATTTTAGTGTATTTTTATAAAATCCTCATCATGGATGTTAATCTAACAAACAGAAACAATAACACCACTTTGATGTTGGGTGCCGCTCATTTGCAACACCAATCAGAAAAGTGCGTATGTATGGTGAGTGGCTGCCGTAAAAATGTTTAGTTTTTATACATCTTGAAGTGAGTGTTTAAACAGGCGTATGCAACATTTTTGTGCATACACACCATTTATTCATGAGGCTGGTCCATCTGTAATAATTTGACTCAAGGATATCTGTCATTTCTCACTAATTTAATGTTGCCTGAAAACTTAACCAGCAACCTTTTTTTTGTGGTATTCCAAACCCAGGAACTCAGATGTTTTGAAGTAGCACCATTTGTTTAGTCTGTCTTAAATTCTTAAGTACTAAATTTTGAATAGGTAAAATTAATGTGTGTTTTGCATGTGTATGTGTCTTTTAATTTTACTTATGTACCTCAAATTAAAAAGAAAAAAACATTTTTAATGTGTGAACAATAGTGAGATTTGACATCAGAAAGCCTAATATTTTCACACATTTAATTTATGAAAAAGATGCATTTCAGAGGGTGAACTTCATGTGTGGCTGAGAAGGATACATTTCGACCAAGTTAACAAAAAATGGTGAGGGCTTGGGGTTTGTTGGCTTTAGGAGATTTCAGTGAAGGATGTGTGAATAATAAAATGATCATCATCCATCCATCCATTTTCCAACCTGCTGAATCCGAACACAGGGTCACGGGGGTCTGCTGGAGCCAATCCCAGCCAACACAGGGCACAAGGCAGGAACCAATCCTGAGCAGGGTGCCAACCCACTGCAGGCAATAAATAATATATACATACATAAATATTATTGTACTCATAGAGTTCCAGTCTTACTGAACACATTGGCTGGTGAAATTAAGTGTCGGCATAAGACCAGCTTGTTTCATTGTTTGAAGTTGCAGTTCTGGCACAGCTCTAAAATTTGCTTTGTTTCTAATCTATCTCTGCAGATATTTTGCCCTTTTTTCTTTCATCATGAAGATACAAATGCTTGTAAATAGTCATATTTTTTTGTTTTTATTATTATTTCATTTTGACCTGAGGAGGGGGAGGAAAGGTCCTTGTTCTGACTCCTCAGCACAGCACATGGTGATTTATGCAGTGCTGTGCTGCCAGCACACAGGGATCACTGCTGTATATCCAGTGGCAGTATTCATAATACTCATATTATGGTCTGTTAATTTACCCCTTAAATTAAAATACTGCAAGTTTTTTATCTTTTGTTTTTAAATGCATGTGGGGGCAAATCTGACTGAATCAGATTGTGACACCATGCATGGTTGAAGCAGATTTGACAGTGAATTTATAGTAAGAATGGCTGTTAGAGCTCTGTAATGTCACACTTGCCTTGCAAATCATCTTTGGGCACTTTTAAAAAAAATGTTTGTCTAAATCAGCTGCAAGGTGAATTTCTAGGAAAATATTCAACGAATAAGGTCGCTGGCAAACAAAGCATATTCTTTGTGAAAAACACTTTGGCAAATTTTGCCTATCTAGTCTATTCAGGACATTGTCATTCACGCAAACTCTTCTTCTTTTATAATTGCACACTTTTCAAAACAGGTTTGCCAGAAGATCACTTTTTCAGGTTTGTGACATTTGTTGTTGTGAGATTTCATCAGCATATGGAAGAAACATTAGCTGGTTAATAACACTTATGGAAGAGTGATATTTAATAGACAAGACAAATTACCTCATATTTCAAATGTCACAGACTCCTAATTCTTTAATTTTCCAAATCTTTCCCTAATTGTTTGATCTGTCACAACTTTAAATCTACCTTTGTGAATTAAATGGGTTGCTTTTGCTTTCACCACATTTGGGACCTTTTAGTTGTCATAATAATAAACAATTGTGGTGATTTCAAAAGCACAACAAATGACAATGGTAGTATTTGCTAATTCTGTTTTAGCAATTAAGTGTTGTGTTTTAGCAGCCCTGGTAACCACATGACTCCAAGATTATGCTCTTCCATTAGTGCATTACACCTCATGTAGTTAGACATCTATCTTAAAAGCTTTATAAATTGAGTAATGCAAGTGGCTGGGAAATGTGGGCATCTTGAAATACTGACTAAATAAATTTTACTTTGCAGTAAATATATTGAGCAGCTCATTTCATCACCATTGTAGACAGATATGTGTGAGGGTAGCACCATGTCCAACTGTGCCCACTCTATGCCTAGTGCAGCTGGGAGGGGCACTAACTCCCAATGATCCTGAACTCGGTAATTTGATTATAAAATGGATGGGTGGTGTGGAAGAATAATTTTAGGGTAATATAGCATTCATCTTTAAGAAATAGCATAAAGGGTTAATAAATGTCGGAAATGAGATAAAGATCAAGTGAACAACAAAATGTACATTGACATATAAGAATTGGTTTAGGAAAAATACTGAGATGGTCAAGTAAATAAAGAATGTACCAGAAGAAAGGTTGATGTAATATACAAAATGTACTGAAAGATGAATAAGAGATGACTAAGAAATCAGCATATGGCCTATGAACCAGAATGTTCAAGTTCAAGTTCAAGTTGGGGAGCATGCACTGCTACAGTGCATTGCTGCACCCACTACACAACGAAACAGCTCGGGATCCTGGTTGGCAACCCCCCAGGCAGACACACAGTCCAGTCCCACCCTCCGGAAATGACCCTCTATCTGCCGCAGCCAGGTGTAACGTGGGCAACCCCTTGGCCTGGTCCAGCCACTCGGGTCCCCAACAATGAGGATCTTATGAGCTGGATCACCCTCGGGGAAACACGCCACATGGTTGTAGTGCCGTAACTGACGCTCCCTCGCAATGCAGGTAATGTGCCTCATTCGGGACTCCATGAGCAACAGCTCATTCGACACAAAGTCAAACCAACGGTACCCAAGAATTTTCCGGAGAGACACAGTACCAAAGGAGTCCAGTCTTCGTCTCAGGTCACTGGATAGTGTCCATGTCTCACAACCATACAGCAAGACAGGAAGCACCAAGACTCTAAAGACTTGGACCTTTGTCCTTTTGCATAGATATCGGGAGCATCACCCTTTCCAACGACCTCATGAGCCCCCATGCTCTCCCAATCCGTCTACTGACTTCATAGGAAGAGTCACCAGAGACATGAATGTCACTGCCAAGGTAAGTAACCTCTCGACAAGGTTGACACTCTCTCTGCAAACAGACACACTGCTGATGGCTGTGCCCAAGAGGTCATTAAAGGCCTGGATCATGATTTTTATCCAGGACACTCGCAAGCCCGGACACTCAGATCAGAGCCTCCATTGACTCTGCGAAGATCACAGCATCGTCAGCAAAGTCAAGATCCGTGAATCTTTCTACACCAACAGATGCCCCACAGCCGCTGGACCGACCTTGCCCAACACCCAGTCCAAACAAGCATTGAACAGTGTAGAAGCAAGAACACACCCCTGATGAACCCCAGAATCAACTAGGAAAAACACAGAGGTTCTGCCTCCACTCTGCACAGCACTCACAGTACCAGTGTACAGGCCAGCCATGATTTCCAGCAACCTCAAGGGGATCCCGTGAGCCCTCAGGATGTCCCACAGGGCAGCTTGATCAACTGAGTCGAACGCTTTACGAAAATCAACAAAGGCTGCAAAGAAACTGCCGATATTCGCGTTTGTGCTCCATGAAAACCCTCAGTGCCAGGATGCGGTTGATGGTAGACTTCTTAGGTGTAAAACCAGACTGTTCCAGTCACTGGTAGGTGAGCAAGTGATCATGAATCCTGTTGAGGACGACTCTAGCAAGGAACAGATTTAGATGTTATATATAGATTAGCCTCAAGGACCGTGGACCCAGAGATATCCAACGTCCTAGCTGGAGGATCAGCTTTGAACAACTGCTCAAAGTAGACAGCCTAGGGGGTCACAACTGCAGTGTCATCCGTAAGGACCGTTCCATCAGAATGGTGGTGGCTCATCTCAAAAGGTATAAGTAGAATCAGAATATAATACTTTTATTTTATATAAACCATTTGGATATAAACCAATGAACCAACCAGAGAAAAATGTATGTATTGATTGACTCTGTATGTAAATTCAACAGTTTATAAAATGAACCTCTATTCTTTGTTTCTGTGACCATTCTGACCATGCTGTAACAGACTGCTTTTAGAGAATGCTCCCTACAAGGTATTTTGCTGAGGAGTAATTAAAAGATACAATGAACTGCTTTTCTCCTGCCTGATGACTGAATTGTCCTGTTAGAGGACGTTTCTTTCTTTAATATGATGTTAAATTTTGACCACAGTGGTTGGATACACAGCTGTAACCATGTTCATTACAATCAGAGGATGCAAAGTCTCCAGTCATTTATTAGAACATTCTATGGTGCTGTACTGAAATAAACAATCCAGGCAGCGTTTCATTTCTCTCACTCAAATACTGAATCTACAAGTCAAAATGACTGCAACTCACAGTTGATTAGTCACATTTTTGCAATCTCAAAGCAAGCATGGATCAGGTTTTTTTTATTTCTGAACTAATTCCATAAACAGATTAAAAATGTTACTTATGAAAGCTTTTTCTTTGCTATGAAGTTGCTTCTGTTTTGAGCAGTGGAGGTCGTTCTCTCCCTCTCTGCCTCTGCTCATGCTTGCTGTTCCCTAGATTTTTTTTTGTTTTTTTGTTCCTCACACTGGCTGAGAATTACTGCTGTTGATCATTCATACAAGTTGAACAGAGCAGTGGCCTTAGCACCTAATTCAGAAAAAGTTTCTTTCACTGTAACATTTTGCTTTTTGTATTTCAGCTAATTTTGCATCGATCAATGCACCTAACATTGAATGACTGTCTTGTTTACGTGCACCACTTGTCTCCCAAGAGGAACCTTATTAATGATTGTAGAAAACCAAGATAACTAATAACATATGATCTTCTATGATCAAATGCATTTTGTTTTTAACACACTTCAGTTGATAAAAATTCTTAAACTCAGTGTGGATAGGCACAATGAATAGGCAAATTAATTAATTTCCAATACTTAAATTGCACATCTGGAAAACCATCTTAGTTTAATTACTTTTGGTATTTTGTGATGTTCAAGCCTTCTTCCAAAAAATTAATTGGCAATTTTGTTTTGCTAAGATATTAAACTTGCCATCATTTATCATTGTTTGAATTTATTTCATGTCACATTTTCTTTGTGTAAATGATGAAAGAGGCAGTTCAGTAAAGACTTGAGTATGTGGGTTTCGCTGTTGTATGGATGGGCATGCATAGGCATTGGCTTGTAAAATCTGTCTCATGTAGGCCACTTCCTTAAACATGAAATGGATAAGTAAACATCAGAACATCACAATGGACTAAAATTTGAAATTTGTTTATAAAAACCACCAACCTTTGAAATGAGATGCATGCAGCAAAGGCGATCAGATACAGTATAATTAACTCAGTGCCCACCCATTGTTATACAGAGACTTGAAAGTGTTTTGCACCCTAAAGTTATGCATATTAAAATACACTCTGCAGTGGCTGCTGGTGCTGGCATTACCTGCACATTTAGCAAAAATATCCAAACAAAAGTGACGGCGTGTTGGTCAACTGATGAGATTATAAATACTGGATAGTTTTTAACATGTATAGTATTTGTGTATGTTATATCAAAATTCCCAAAAAAATCTTGTTACTCGGAACCCTCATTGACATTAACATTTTTGACATTATAGGCCTAAATAAGATTGATTTATGTTTTTAATATATTTGACTGTTCCTTGTCTTATATGTCAGGCCTGGGTTCATTTGCTGTCAAGATATACAGGAGTTTCCAAAGTTAGTAAATTGGATATTAAACAAATTTAATAAAACAAGTAGATATGTGAAACTTACCTTAACTGTAGTTCTTATTCATCTGCCTTAATTAATTCATGACATTGATTTCAACTACTCAGGATTCCTCTGTAGAGATTCAAGCTTCTTTGAAAAAATGTTGTCTGCAGAAGTTAGTAGTGCTGCCTCATTCATGCAGTGCCTTTCATTTGAATCCTGCACCCTGGCTTTGTCTGTGTGGAGATGGCACATTCTTTTCGTGTGTGTGTGGGTTTCCCTATAGGAAAGGTAAGTGTGTTTCCCTCACTCCCAAAATATGTTTATGCTAGGTTATTTGATGGATATAGATGGGTCCTGTGTGAATAGGAATATGAGTATGTGTGTGAGTGTGCTCTGCCCATGGACTGACATCCCCACAATCAGTTCTAGACCACTGTAACTATGACTCCGATCACATGGATTTGAGAAAGTTATACTGCAACAGCTAGGTTCTAAAGAAAATCTTGATTTCATTTAATTTATTATAAATCCCTTAAGCTGAACTGTAAAGAGAGGTTCTTGAAATCTTTTTTTTAAAATGCCTGAGAGAGATTTGTATATTAAAATTTTAAACTGTGGTGCTTATGGGCATAAACAACAACAACAAATGTTTTCATTGAATAACTGAGCTGTGTAATTCTGAGTTCTACCTACCACATCAGTCATTTTTTACCTTAAACAAAGAGAACCTGTTTCTTAACGCAGTTATCACCTTCTTAAATATAACTCACTGGAAGACACCCACACAGTAGGAAGAATATGCAATCCAGCTGCAAATTGAACAGCCGTGCCTCCCAGTGCCATTTGCTGGTTTTCTCCTTTGATTCTTTAAAAAACGTTTTGCAGATACGCTACTGAGGCGATGAACTGCAAAGAAAGAAACAATCTTATTGTCAACAAATGTACAAAATGAGAAGGTTACTCTGTATTAACTTGGGTGTGCAGGAGACATTTACCATGGGATTTGCTGTTTTACATTGCAGTTCGTATTTATATGTTAATCTTTAAGCTGAAATGTTCAAAAATCTGTTTTGTATGAATGTGAATGGATGCAAACTACTGACTCTGATTCAAATTAGAGTTAAATAATATCCTGGCATTTGTAACCTCAAAACAGTGTCTATCACTTTATTTTTTACTTACCCTATTACAGCAAAGTTGGGCCACTTTATTTTAGTACGTTGTGACTGTTGTTGTGTGTATGATTTTACTCTAGCAGGCACAAAGAGTCAACGTACAAACTAAAATGATCAATATTGATTCAAAATGTTCTTGTGTAACTGTTTTTATTATGTAGAGAAATAAGTAAACATCTAATGGGTAACAGTTAAATCATTTTATTTATTGTAACGCGTAGGCATCAGAGGATCGATAACCTTTTGGACAAGAGGAGGCACGGTCTCTAAGCATGTCATCCCTTTTTGTTTCTGCAGTGCAGAGAATCTGGCCCATAAGTGCAACTGAGCACTACCCACAGTTTCCCAATGAGAGGGAGTCTCACTTCAGGGAAAAGTCTCCGCATATTGGAACTCCCTATGACTGTCTCACTCATACAAGCCCCTTTTTCTACAGAGCCTAGTTGGCTATGATAGCTATTAGAAGCCTGTTTTTCTCTGTTGCACCATCAAGCACTTGTTTCTATTAACTTTTTTTGACAATTGCATTAAACGGAGTTGCCCAGTTGGCACCCCGGCTTTTCTTTGGGATTTCAGTTGTTTTCCTGTGTATCATTCTACATGGACTTACAGTTACACTCTACAGGATTACGGCTATGATCCAAACACTGTATAAAATCTCAGGTCAAATAAAATTGCAGCAACTTAATAAACTAAATTGATTTAACTTTTTTGGGTTATGCTATTTGCAGTTAACACTTAATGTTGTGTTTTTCCAGATTATATCACAGACGTTTGCAGCAAACTTAAAATTAATTGTTAATGTTGAGGTTGACATTGAGGCTGATTGTACTTACAAAGTAGAGCTGCTGATTAATTGCTGTTAACATATGCAAATAATGCGTTAAAATTTTCTGTGATTAAATTTTTTTTAATTTAATGCAACCCCTAAATGTGCTAATTTAATCTGGTTAATTTGACTCACGTTTTTAATGAAGCAGTGCCAAATGAATCTAGGTCTAGGTCTATTTATAGCAGTAGTGGGTCACGGGCACTTGAATGTTTCCTGTATTGTTTCCTGATAATAATTTTCACCCGCTCACACCTGTATGGTTGCCACCCCTCTCTCATAATAAGGGATAGTCCTATATTGAAACACAAAATGATGTGTACCTTTTTGAATTGGTGAAGGGCACGATTTTTCCCATATTTCTGTACACATTGTTTCATGAATACACTAGTTTTTCAAAGCGCAGAGAATAACATGAGAGCAATTAAAATAAAACCAGTTATGCTAGTGTAGCAGAGTGAATTAGTTTTATTTTTGTATCGCTCTAACGTTTCAGACAGACATGCACTCTCCGCTGTGCGCTGTGTGATTGTGCCCTAGTATCGTCCTTGCCATTATGCTGTGTTCACACAGTATAGAGGAATGCCCAGAACAAGACTCTACACTCAGTGTACATATTTGTATGGTGATGTCTGCTAATCCATGTCCACCAATAAAAAAGGCTCTCAAGATACAGGACTGAGTGGGAGGTAGTATGCCAGTGGATCAGCCCTGTCCCTGGCGACAGTTATGTTTGTTGTTTAGCCTTTTCAGTCACCCATCGTGGGATATCTGACCTGAAACAGCACGGTGCAGGTGCTACCCATGTCAGAGCAGCTAAAGAGCAGATGACAGAGAGTGGAGTGGCTTGATTCCTTATACCTCACCCTGACTTCCCCCAAAATTAATATGGTATGTCTGTGTTGTTTAATTAATTGTATATTACCTACTGTAATCAATAAAACTAGGAAATAATCAGTGCAAATTAATCATGCTAATATTTTCATTCATTTGGACTGAAAGTTAAGATAGACTTATTTTATAATTCAAGTCAAGTCATTTATTTATATAGCACATTTAAAAATAACAGGAGTTGACCCAAAGTGCTTTCCAGATAAAAATAATTAAATAACAAAATATTACATACATTGTAAAATTTATAAATAAAATAACACAGTAGAATATAAAATATGTAATAAAATAATCTGAAAATGTACATTCAAGAAGTAAGAAAATAAAAATTAAAATAAAATTTAATTAAAAATGTAAAACATTAAGCAACAGATTAAGAAGAGCAGGTGAGTGTTATTAAAATGAGATTAAAGGTAACAGTGGAATTGACGAAAACCCTAGGAGAACCTCAAACTGAAATGAAATTAAGAGAAAAAAGTTTGTTCTTTAAATTTCAACCAAGTCAATAGTATGGCAGAACTTAATATTGGACGGGAGACTATTCCAAAGTCTCAGGGCAGCTATAGAGAAAGCCTTTGGTTTTGAGACATGAATGAAGAACTGAGAGAAGCTGTTGTAGGGATGACCTAAGTGACCGGGGGGCTGAATACAGCAATAGCAGAACTGAAATGTATTGATGAGCTAATCCATTGTGTGCTTTAAAAACAAAGCAAAATTTTTAAATCAACTCGGTATCTCACAGGTAACCAGTGCAAATGAGCTAGAACAGAAGTGATATGCTGTCTTTTCTTTGTTACAGTTAAAAGTCTAGCAGCTGCATTCTGAATCATTTGAAGTCAGAAGGTGTGGAACATCACAGCTCCATATACAAGGAAATACAGTAGTCAAGCTGAGAGGTGATAAAAGCATGGATAACTGTTTCCAGGTCCTGAAGAGATAAAATTGGCTTTAACTTGGCTATAGTTCTAATATGATAAAATCTGCCCTTTACAACACTGCTGACTTGTTTATTAAAATTCAATGAAGCATCCAAACACACACAAAAGTTTTTAACCTCATTATGCAAAATTACGGACAGTGGCTCAAGTGCGCTGCTAAGGCTAGTGATAAAGTTTGGGGGTCCAAACATAATTTGTTTGTTCTCATTTAATTGAATGAAGTTTCTTACCATTCAGCATTTAAAATCATCTAAGCAAATCAAAATGTTCTTCAGAGAGCAGATGCCATTAGCTGTAACTAGTGGGTAAAATTGTGTGTCATCTGCATAACAATGATACAAAAAATGGTATTTTCCAAAGATAGAGCCAAGGGGTAGAATATATAGTGAGAATAAAAGAGGACATAAAATCAAACCTTGGGGAATGCCAGATTTAATGAGAGTGGAGGATGAGGAACAGTTACCTATTCTGACAGAGAAGTTTCTTCCTCTTAAGTGTAGGAGGTAAATCATTTTAACACTGGGTCCTACAAACCAACTTCCACCTCCAAGCATTTTAAAAGAATATTATGGTTGATTGTGTCAAAAGCTGTGTTAAGATCAAGCAGAACTAAAACTGCACAAGAACCAGAATCAACAGAAAAATTTCATTCTGTACCTTCAGCAGGGAAGATTCTGTGCTATGCAGAGCTCTAAGGCCAGACTGGAATTTGTCAAAAATGTTAATCTTTTTCAAGTAGGTTGAGATCTTGGAGAATACAACTTTTTCCAATACAGTAGAACCTCTGGTCATGAACGTTTCCAAACATGTACGTACAAATTGGGTTACGATCAAAAAGTTTGCCAAAAATTTGCATCTGTTCACGACTACACGCTCTGGTGGTGAACAAAAACATTGGCAGCCAGTTTCCCTATGCACGTTTGTACACGCCAATGATTTGCCATTCTCCGTTTCCCATTTTCTTTCTTTTGTGTATATAGGGCCTAACAAAGCAGCTGATGTTACAAAAGGAGTTACAATGTTAACCAAGCAGAGGCCTCAAGTGCTGGAAGAGGTGGAAAAACTGTTGCTAGTGTGGTTGAACGAGAGGCAGCTTGCAGGGGATAGCGTAAGCGAGCCGATCATATGCGAGAAAGCCAGGAAGATTCATGGCGATTTGCTGAAAAAAAATCCTTCTTCGAGTGGCAAAGGTGAGGAATTTAAAGCCAATAGAGGATGGTTTGAAACGTTTTGCAAGAGAAGTGCCATTTAATTTTTTTTCTCTGTGCTTAAAACTTATAAAAAAAGTGTTTACAGCGAGCGGTTCGTAAGGGTCTAGCACGAACTCTTACAATGTTAGTTTTCTTTGTTGTTCAAGGTTTTCTCAGTGTTATTCAATATTTTTATATTTAGTTTACTATTACACTGTGCATTCTATGGTATAATTAACTATTTTTGTGCTTAAAAAAATATATTTACATACAGTTTGTATGGTCTGGAACAGATTAATTGTATTTACACACAATCGTATGGGGAAATTACGTTCGGGACGCGACCAAATCGGGTTGCGTCCAGAATTTTGGAACAAATTACGGTCGTGACCAGAGGTACCACTGTATTCTTGGAAATAATTGGTAGCTTGGAGATTGGCCTGTAGTTTTATGGTCATTGGGGTTTAGGCAAGGTTTCTTTACTAGAGGTTGCATGATTTCATGTTTAAAACGTGGAAGGTACGTCTCTAATAGTTAATGAGCTATTAATTATAGCCAAAAAAAGGGGCAGATTATAATAAAAACTTCCTTAAAAAGACACTAAGGTATAATGTCAAAGGGGCAGTAAGTGGCATTCATTTGTGAGACCACCTCACAGAGCTGGGCAGATGAAACTGGCTGAAATTGGATGATGTGACTCTAAGGAATACGTGTCTGGGGTAAAATGTTAGATATGATGTTGTTAACTTTGTCAATGAAGAAATTCAAAAACTTCTCACAGGTTTCAGTAGTAGAAGCAAAGGTAACAGCAGCAGGAGCATTTAAGATGAAGTTAATTGTGATTAATAGTACTTTAGGTCTGTCAGCATTTTATTGATTAATTCAGTGTAATTTTGTACCTTAGCTGTTTTAACAGAGCCTTGGTAACGTTTTAAACAATCTCTTAAAATTTCTTATGATACCTGAAGTTTGTCTCTACCATTTACACTCTGCCCTTCTGCAGTCTCATCTAAGAGCTATCCTCTTGCAGCTGTGTGCTGAACTGGTGTTGGCTTTACAAAGGCAGACATTAAGGAATTGTGGTTTTTAGCCACGTAAGCTTTTCAATATGAACTTTATCATCATTCAGGTATTACTTAGTCGCACCATGCCAGCTGTATGGGATGGTATTAACCGCTTGTCATCCAGAATTATGAGTCCATTAAACTGTGGTTGAACTGGGAAACATCAAAATGCAATTTTCATCAATCCAGTTTCCCAAATGTAATCGTGCAGTCAACTGCACACACGTTGCTGTTGCAACAGTGCTGGACAAGTTACATCAGCCAGGGATGAGTCTTCAAAAGAATGAGCTAACATTAAATCATCATTAGCAGGAGAGCCTATAAAAACAGCATATTCACACAGTCTTGGTCCTTTTAAGGATAGCGATTCACAGCAAAAAACAGAGAATTTATCCTTTATGGCACTCTGTGCCAATACTACACTGTAAAGGCACCTTTACTTGCTTATGTAATTAGAGTGCATTTCCACTCTATTAATGTGCTGCTGTATAGTCCATAGAAAGTGTGTCGCATTGTGCAAGCAAGTAGTGTGCTGCATAATGTGGCACACAATTGTGGCTTGCCTATACCTGAACAGATGCAATATGATGGATCTGACCCTGACCCACCAAATGATGTAATTAGCAGAATGTGAAAACAGGCAATCTGATGCAGTATTTATTTTTTAACCAATTCATTTAATTTGCGGTCAGTATCACATAGTACAGTTCTTATAGTCTAGTTCATTAGCCACATCTCTTAAAGCATCCACTATTTCATTTTGATTCTCCAGAACAGCGTCCATCAGCACACAGCCAGATGGTCACCCAACGGTTTCCAAGGCAGAGGTGTGTGTGCAGCCAGTACCCGAAGATGTGCTGGGCACAGGAGTTCCACCTGGAGTTGGTCAGCTTTTGTCATATTGTCTGAGACAGAATAAACAGATGGTGGGCTGCGACTCACCTTTTCATGTCTACTTTGATATACGACCACTTCTTTTTTTATTTTAACCCCTGTATGACTGTCTGAACTTGAACATTCGAGTGTCTCTGCCACTCTGTATCACTTCATCAATTTCCTTTTGTTGCTTATGCCACTGCTTAAGCCAACAAATAGTATGCTTTTCCTTGCCTCAAGAACACCACCAGCAACAGCAGTGGTGGCACCTGTTGCAACTATGGAGTCAAGAAATTGCTCATCATCCCCAAGTTGATGGAGAACAGATATTCTTTCACCCAGTTCTGGTTACAGCAAAGGCAGCCCTCACAGATTGGAGAGGTAAGAGGTGGCATGTTATAAACTCAAAATAATCATAAATGTCTCTGCTGGTCACAGGCAGGAATCAGTTTCAGATAACCATGTCTGGTACGGGTAAAATTCTTAAATGATACATTCTATGACAGCGTACAGTTTAAAACATAACCCTATCAGGTACATATTTAGAAGTTTCTTTCAGCCTATAGTTTTTCTATTTAAAAGCCTAATCTATACACATTTTCAATCTGATCAATGACTACTCCATGTTTATGTAGTTGTTACTGCTTTTGGTAAGTTTTGCAATATCAGTTCAAACCATATATGTTGGTTTTCCCAAATATTACAGCAACCACCAGGAGGGTAGTCAGGGGGACTTGTGGTCATTGAGCATTGTTTCTGTTACACAAAACTGTTTAATAAACTAACAGAAATAATTTAATATGTTTAGGCAAGTGATTATTACAACTCTTTTGTAATAGAAATTAATCACTGAATTATTTCTAATTTATAGAAAAATATTTCTGTGCTTGAAGGAAATATGATAAATTGTTTTTAATATGTAGTTAATTTCAATTAAAAATTTTAATCACACAATTAATCGCCAACACATTTTTTTAATCAAACAGCAGCCCTATTAAAAAAAAAATCAATGTCTCACTCACTTTCAGCTTGCCCTTGTTATCTGAGCACATGGGTGTCAAACTCAGTTCTTGGAAGGTCTATAGTGACTTCAGGTTTTTGTTCAAGCCACTTTCTTAATTAGTGACCAGTTACTGCTAATGCAAAAGACATATTTTGCCTTAATTGTAAATGACTTACTCTTTAGGATTCAGAAACCTTAAATGCTTTGTGGACCAGAACAGATCGATATTTGCTAAGCATTCACTTTTTTTCTTTAAATAAACAGTTTGGGGTTTTGAGTCTTAAAACGTAAGACAATAAAAATTAAGAAGACAGTTCCATTAAAAATTAGCAGCTAATTAAAAAGTGGCTGAAACAGTTTGACGCCCCTGTTTTAGTACAGTTTTTACAAGGAGAATGGGTGGAAAGTTTGATTCAAGAGAAAACCAGAATGTTGCAATATTTTAACTTCAGTAAGCCACTTCATTGTATTTAGCTCTGTTATTGGAAGTGTCATTTAAGTGGTAAATTTAGTTTAATGGGCTGCCATGTGTACTTTTGTTCCCAGTTGCTTCTGGCTGGCAAACCAGAATGTTTCAAAGTGGCCGCATGGAATCTTTTTAATTTCTTGAGCTGAGATTAGTTAGGACGTTGACCATGTCATTGCATAAAGAATTTTGTGTTTATTGATGACAAATTTCTTGTGGTAAGACTTTTCATTGAAATTATTTAAAATACATGAGTTTTATAAAATGTTTATTTTTCATTTTTTAATTTGAGTAGCTTTATTAAGCAGCCATATTTAAATGTTAGTATTTCATAGTTGGCATTAGTTGGTTTTATACCAAAAGGGGACACTTGAAAAAAGATAAGAAAACATATCAACTCCTACTTCTCCTGACTGTAATCTTGATATTTGTGACTTTTGGTTTAAAAGAAAGTTTGTTTCGTTTTTTTTTTTTTACTATTTTACAAGAATTTTGGAGACTGTTAGAAAGGGTTTTTTTTAACAATTTATACACTTTCTTGATGTTTTTCATTTTTGGTAGCACAGTTTCTGCTTTAAATTTTTATTACTTTTTGGTTTTGTGTTAATAAGTCTTTATTTTGTATTACGTATGACCAACATAACTCATTGTCTAAAATCCAATATCTGAAGTCTTGCTGATTTTAGATTACAAGCACACATATCCACCAAGATATTTTGGGTTAACTAATCCCATTTAAGTGGGCATTATCAGTCTTCTTGGCCCTTTTGTAGGATGTTGTATTTGTGCAGGCACTGTTGGTCAGTAGATGGTACAACACTTTACCTAATTCTCCCCTCCTTTAAGGCAATTTGGCTGAACAGTGTCCTGGATAATCCTACTAAAAGTATACAGCATCCTGCATATAATATTCCTGTTTTTTGAGTTTTAGAATTGCATGATAGAAGCCAATGACAAAACTCTATGACTGTTAGTATTAATGGAACATAATGAATTACAGTGCCTTATGACTTCTACACATATCATGCCTATTGTGATTTAAGATTGTAAGGATATCATAATAAACCTCAACATTTTTCACCACTTAAATAAAACACTTCAAGGTCCAAATAAAAACTGAGAAGGATGTACATTTTTTTTATTTTTCTTTGTGAACAGATTCTAATGTCTACAAGCTGCCCAGAAAAGTAAGTCTAATTTCAACATTGGAATTGATTTGAAATAACAGCATTTTGATGGACACTCTCTGAAATGTTCTCCATCATTAGCAGTGATTGTCATTGTTTGCCATTTTCTAACTTTTTTTTTTTTTTTTTTGGATTATTGTACTAATGATACATAAGGAAAACTGAAGAAAACTGAAGAAGTGGAAATGAGTGTGAGACATACTGACATGCTGACATTGTCCTTGAGAGTGGAAGTGCTAAGTGTCTTTTGTTTTGAGGTGTTAAGAGTTAATTAAAAGACAAATTTTGCCTCTAAAAACATTGCTTTTTGGTTGTTGTTAAGTTTAGTTGTAATTCCTTAGTTTAATCGTTTAAATTACATAGAAAGAATATTGAGCAGTTTTAGTAATTCAAGGTCAAATTTTAATAATGAGGCCAGTGCAAAGCAAGTCCTGTTGGATTTTGGACTTTTTAGAGGATGGCTTGGAGGAGCTAGTCTTCTATGAGGGCTACATAGGGATGGGATGACAGCTGATCCAGCATCTCAAGCTCAGGGTCGCTGAACTGTGGGAGGAATTGGCTGGCTTGTGTTGTAGTAGAGAATTGGCAGACCTGACCCAGGTGTCCTTTAGAGAAACGTTGTGTAACCCTAAGGTGGCGTGGGAAGAGACTCCAGTCCAGACAAGTAGAGATAGGTGAGTCATGGTCACTAGGTGCAAGGTAAATGGTGCACACTATCTGGGGGCATCAACCCCAAAATTGGAAATGTCAAACCATTTTCAAGTCCTTGCAGAGCTGGACAGTGTCTCTGAAGATTCTGAGGTGGTAGGTAGGCATGGGGAGCCTCAACAGTCCACCTTAAAACGAGTTCTCAGAAAGAGAGAGGTTGTGATACTTGAGGATTCAATCATTAGGGGGATTGAAGAGCAGGTTTTCTCCAGAGACAGAAAGTCTCTCATGGTGTGTTACCTTCCAGGTGCACAGATGGGAGACCTTCCTGGAGGGGTTGATAGGCTTTTGGGCAGAGCAGGAGTGTATCCTGTTGTCATTGTCCATGGTGGAACAAATGACATACATAAGGGTAGTCTGTCAGTTCAGCAATCCAAATTTAAAGAGTTAGGTGCCATGCTGACGAGCAAAATCAATAAGGTAGGTCATTTTCAAAGTTTTGCCAAAGATAGGAATGAATATAGCATTGAGGGATACACATTTGTAGAAAGGATAGACAGAAGAGAAAATTGGGGAGGTTGCTGCTTATTTTAAGCAGATTTACATGCAAGTTTTCTTCAGTTGGATAATGAGCCCCATCTTAGCCAGGACATCTGGATTCATCTGGAAAGCATTAGGGAAAGAGGCCTTATTTTAGGGACATGTTATAGACTGCCCAATGCAGATAGTAATTTTAATGTCCATCTTTTTAATAATATTAAAAAGGCAGGTTTACAGGGGGATATTATATTCATGGGGGCATTTAATTGCCTGAATACTAACTGGGGTAACCCAGCAAATAGTGGAGCATAAGAGCAAGATTTTTAAAATGTAATCAGTTTTTTACACAGTATGTTAAAGCACCAATGCAGGGTGAAGCCTGTCTAGATTTAGTATTTTGTAATAATCAGGATAGAATTGAGGGTGTAGAGGTGATTGAATTACTAGGGTTAAATGACTATAATATAATTCAATTCTTATTGTTTTGGAAGAGTGCAGCTGCAAAGATTAACATTGTTAAGCTTAATTTTGGTAATGCAAGTTTTGAGCAGATGTGGCAAAGTCTAAGGAGGATGGACTGGGATAATCTTCTAAGTGTAGAGACAGTTCAGGAGAAATAGAACAGGATTAAAAACATTTTGCATATAATGCAGGACAGGTACATACTGTACCTAAATTTGGAATTAGTAGATTATTAAAAAATAACTCTGCCTTGGGTCAATAAAAAGTTGAAAAAGAAGCAGCAAAGGTAAAAACAGCTATATAAGGCATAGAGTATAAGACTAATAACTCCATTAGGAATTGTAGGGACTATGAGAACATGAGGGCAACCATTAAGAAGGATATTGTACTAGGGCAGCTAAAAAGCTGTTAGAGAGGAATACAGATGATATGGTGAAAAATAACACAGAGATTCTTTCAGTTTTTTAGTAGTAAAAGAACAGTCAAGAAGGAAGTGAAATGCATCAGGAATAGTAAATGGAAATTAAATTCAGACAGTGAAATAGCAAATACTCTAATCTTGCATTTTGCTGAGGCTTTCACATATGAGGAACTGGATAACTTCCCAGTGGTAAAAGGGACTACTAATGAAGTACTGAATGATTTAGAAATTGTAGAGGGGGAAGTATTACTTAGATTAAATAGGCTGAAATCAAACAAATCTCCAGGACCAGATAATATTTACCCTCGAGTTCTTAAGGAGGTTAGCAGGTCCATACAGTATATAAACCCTTGGCACATATTTGTAGGATGTCCCTGTGCACTGGGGAAATTCCAAAAGACTGAAAAATGGCAAATATTATCCCGTTATATAAAAAGTATGACCGGACAGATCCAATCAACTAAAGGCCAGTAAACTTAATGCACATCACTGGTAAATTAGTGGAAGGAATTATTAAGGAAAAGTGAGCAAATCACGCAAAGTACAGGAGTTTTCCTTAATAGTCAGCATGGGTGCAGAAGAGGGAGGACATTTGTTACTAACATGCTGGAATTCTATGAAGAAGAAAAAAAAGGATACAATGAAAGTTACAGAAAAATGTTTTCAGGGTGTAGTGTGGATGGGTGCAGAATTGGCTCCAACGCAGAAAGCAGAGGGTTGTGGTGCAAGGAACCTTATCAGAATTGGCTGATGCTAAGAGTGGTGTACCACAGGGGTCAGTGCTAGGGCCGCTGCTATTTTTAATAAATAAATGATTTGGATAGGAATATAAATAACAAGCTGGTTAAGTCTGCAGATGACAGCAAGAAATATGGATTAGCAGATAATCTAGAATTGCATTGAATCATTACAGAAGGAACTGGACAGCATACAGGCTTGGGCAGATTTGTGGCAGATGAATTTAATGTAAGTAAATGTAAAGTATTACACGTAGGAAGTAAAAACATTAGGTTTAAATACAAAATTGGGGGGGCGGGGGTCAGAAAATTGAAAGTACACCTTATGAGAAGGATTTAGGAGTCATACTGGACTGTTCTGAAGTCATTAAGACGGCTAACAGAATGTTAGGTTATATAGCACGATGCATACATGTCAAGGAGGTTATGCTCAAAGCTTTATAATGCATTGGTTAGACCTCACCTGGAGTACTGTATACAGTTTTGGACTCTAGGCTATAAAAAGGACATTCCAGGACTGCAGGGGATGAGTTATAAGGAAAGATTAAAAGGGTTGAGCCCTTTCAGTTTGAGCAAAAAGGTAATTAGTAGGAGGCATGGTTCTAGTGGTTAAAATTATGAAAGTAATTACAGTGGAGTACAGTGGAACAAGACTGTTACTTTGAAATGAGTTCACCAAGAACAAAGGGACACAGTTGGAAACTATTGCACAAATATTAGGACATTTATCTTCACACCGAGAACATAGACACATGGAATAAGTTACCATGTAGTGTTGTAGACAGTTGAACTTTAGGGACCTTCCAAAACCAGACTTGATGTTATTTTGGAAGATAAAGTGAATGGCCTGTCCTTGTCTAGATTGGGGTATGTTCTGTTCCCTCTCCTTTTCCTTTGTAGCTCCAGAAACTTAATTTTAAACTGCAGAAGTTTGCTGATGAAACAGGGGACAGAAAGGGATGAGGTGCCATGTAGTAGGAGGGAAGTGGATTGGCTGGCCAGCTGGTGCACTCTGAAAACAGTGCAAATGCTTGTGGATTTTAGTTGACACCACTCACCTTCTATTTTGCTGGTTACAAAACAAAAAAAACTTAATTTAATATTAAAGGTCATAAAACAAGCAGGAAACATAATCAAAATTTGCATTTACCGAGGTAACCATCTGTTTTAGTTATTACCATCAATGACACGTTACTGGTCCTAATAAGCAAGAACTACTAGACACATAAATTGTTCCTTTCCTTCTCTAGTAACTATGGTTAAATATAGTCTGTGATTCATCTCTATCTTTTCCTACTCTCCACACTCCTCCATCTAGCCTAAATTATGTTTATTTTATAAAGAATTACTTGATATTGTGTCAAAGAGACTTACTCACTTACAAAAAAGACAGTTTTATTCTTTTCACTTGCACAGTAAGCAAACAACCATTATGACAGGCAATATCTATTAATATTTATCTTTAGCCCTCTTTAGCCATCTTTAACATATATCAAGCAGCATCTTTTGGTAATGGTGGGCAAACCTAATCTCCTTCAGAACTGTAGTAGAACATTAATTGAAATGATAAAATAGCTAACAGAAATGTTTTTTCCCAAATGAACAAAACACAGATTTGAGACAGATAGTCTACCTCTAAATGCAGTACAGGAGAGCATCCTGGGACATCAAATAATTTTGATGTCAAAATACATTTCTGGATGGCAGTAAAATTTAGCATTATCAAATTGTTTTATATATTTGTGTCTTTTTAATATATTACTATTCATTACTATTGTATATAATTACTGTATGTGAGGGTGGCATGTGTTGTATATTGTGTGTTAATTGTATTCACGTTTTTATGTGTACATCTAATACACCAAAAGAAATTATTAGCAACTATGTCAAATAGAAATGATGTGTAATGTTAAGCATTTTAACAGAGAATGGATCACGCCTTAAGTAGTGTCCCAACTGGTGCAGTTGGACCTTATCTGTGGATTCTGCATATAGCATCCTATATGACATGGCTTGGTTGTTTCTTTATTGGTTGACATAGTGAATTGTATTTTTTTTGGCAAGTGGAGTTGATTTGCTGTCATTAACTACAGGGTATGCTTAAACTATAAAGTAATTCTTTAGGATCAATGATGGCTTTCAGATCCCGTAACTGGTCATTTTTCATGTGAAATTGCATTTTTCCCCATGTTGACATGTGCTGTCACTGGATTATCTAGTTATCCTTACATATACTAAGTTCATTGGTGATTCCAAATCGATCCCCATTTGAGTTTGTGTGTGTTTCCTGCAAGTGACCTGTATGGTATTTCCTGATGTACACAAAGGGCCCAGTACTGTTTGTGGTCCTCCATGACCCTACATTACATATGCAGGTTTGAGAATGCATGTATATACGAGTCTCTGATTCTAATAGAAACGTATTCAGTGCCTAAATACACCCACTCTACGTCATGTGTGCAAAAGCCTTTATAAATCAAGTTTATAATTGAGATTTTATTTTTATATTTTGGAATGCGTTATATGTCAGCACCTGGAATTGGCACACCGGTTAAAGATAAGCTGCTAAAAGGTACTCATTTTATAAAAGAATACAGCTAAAGACAATGTGTTGACTCACTCTGAAAAAACATAGGTACACCTTTTTTCTGACCTTATTTATTAACAAAATATTTTGAAAATATAAGTTCAACAACTTTAAGTCTGGCAAAATTTTAAATCAGAAAAAAATATCTATTGAATTTTGGGTCACTTTAAAAAAAATTTTTGGAGGAAAAATACAAATAATGAAAAATCTAAGGGCTGCAACAGGCTTGATTTTATGATCAATTCATATGTCAAAATGGATCACACCCCCCATTAACACTAGAATTCCTGAAGCCTACGAAAAAACTCGTAATCCGGCCCACCTTAAATCCCTTTACACCTCTCTATCTTTTGCATCTTTTGTTCTGTAAATGTGTCGATCAACACAAGCAGCCTGCTTGTCCCATCCCCCGCTTTGACGGAGCTCAGCTCATGGGCAAAAAGTTATCCAAGCTCAAGTCAAGGCTCCTTATCTGCTGTGGTGGATGGCTGGGGCCCATGCCTGGCCGGGATGCCCCTTCCATATATGTTCAGGGGGAGCAGCCATGGGTCATTCAATACCTCCCCCTGGACGCCAGATGGCAACCCCCCTGGGTTGGAGCGGTGCCTCGGTTTCCTGCAAGGCTCCATGGGAATTGGAGTTTGGTGCAGCCCAGTTGAGTCCTGCAGGCGCCACCAGGGGGTGCTGCAGCTGGGACTCCTGAGCCCTTATGGGCAGTGTTTTCTCCACACCTGGAAGTGCAGCCGGAACTCGGCAATCAAGCACCTGGAGCACTTCCGGGTGGACTATAAAAAGGTCCAATAGCCACCACTCCAAGAGCCTGAGTTGGGAGGAGGAGGACTACGCTTGCCGGTAGAAGTGGTGGTGCAAAGAAGTACTGTGTGGGTTTTGTTTGGTGTGCTTGGGACTGTGTTGTGCTTGTGTGTCACAGGTGAAGAAGAATAGAAGTTTATTTTGGGTTTTATACGTGCCTCTGGTGTCACTCTGTGTTGGGTTGGCGCCTATATAGCACATTTGTTACACTGCGTGTAATGTGCCTGGAGTTGTATAGGGTAAATTTCACAGTATATCATTATTTTGAATACATGCATTTCATGTGTGTCTACAAAGATCTGGGTAAGCATAGGATGAAAGGAAATGCAAGAAATGCTGAACACATACATACCTAAAGCAGAAACATTTTCCATGTTATACTATAATGACAAGAAGTGTATAATGTGCGAAAACTTTAGTCCAAATATCAAATAAACACGTGCACTTTTATTCAAGAATATAACCAAAGGAAAAAAAAAGCATTCGATTTACATGTGGCTGTCAATGAGTTAAAAACTCAAGCTCAAATGTCAATCGGCAGGGTGTTTACATGTACAGTGGAACCTCGGTTCACGACCATAATTCGTTCCAAAACTGTGGTCGTAAACCAAGTTGGTCGTGAACCGAAGCAATTTCTCCCATAGGATTGTATGTAAATACAATTAATCCGTTCCAGACCGTACGAACGGTATGTAAATATATATATTTTTTAGTTTTTAAGCACAAATATAGTTAATTATACCATAGAATGCACAGCGTAATGGTAAACTAAATGTAAAAACATTGAATAACACTGAGAAAACCTTGAACAACAGAGAAAACTAACACTGCAATAGTTCGCGCTATAGTGCTAGGAACCACTCGTTAAAAACACTTTTTTTAATGAGTTTTAAGCACAGGGGAAAAAATGAACATTTGAAAAATCCATAATTTAATAAACCACCAAGAAAAGTAACATTGCAACAATGCAGGCTACGAACCGATCACTGTAAATAGAACTGAAAACAAAAACAAGCCTTCTCTACCTTATGCGTCCCTCGCTCGCTCTCTCTCTCGCTCTCTCTCGCGCCTGTGTGTGTGTGCGTGCATCTCTCTTTTGCGAGCCTGGAGCGCCTGTGTGTGTGTCTCTCTAGCGTGCTCCTGTGTGCGCGTGCCTCTCTCTCCCGCACCTGTGTGTGTGTGTGCGTGAGTCTCTTTTTTGCGAGCTTGGAGCGCCTGTGTGTGTGTCTCTCTAGCGTGCTTCTGTGTGTGTGCGCGCCTCTCTCTCCCGCGCCTGTGTGTGTGTGCGTGTGTCCCTCTTTTGCGAGCCTGGAGCGCTTGTGTGTGTGTCTCTCTAGAGCGCTCCTGTGTGTGTGCGCGCTTCTCTCGCACATGCTCCTGTGTGTGTGCATGGCTCTCTCTGTCTCGCGCTGCCTGTGTGTGTGCCTCTGTCTCTCGCGCTGCCTCTCTCTCACGCTGCCTCTGTATGTGTGTGTGTGTGTTTGTGTGTGTGTGTCGCGCTCTCTCGCTCTCTCTCTTGCTTGCTGCACAGGAAATGCACAGGAAGAGACTGAACATGTACAAACCGAAAGGGAACCTGGCTTGTTCGAATACCGAGTGTGTGGTCATGAACCGAGGCAAAAGTTTGGCGAACTTTTTGGTCGTAAACCGAGTTGTACGTGTACCGAGACGTTCGTGAACCGAGGTTCCACTGTATTCTTGAATGCTGCAGAAGTAAGAACTGCTGCCTTATAATCTGAAGGTCCCGGGTTCAAGACCAGGCACTCTGTGTAGTGAGCTGCTATTAATATTATTATTTCTACAATATAATAAAAACATACATTTGATTTGAGTCTGTAACTCCCACTGTAAATTTTGGCTACTTGTTTTTTTATTATTCAGTTTTATTCTCTCAGTGACATTCACGAGGTACAACGAACTTGCTTCTCCCTCTTTGAGTTAATGGCAGTTATCACCATTCATTTCACAAGAGCAGCGCTGTGGCTGATGCCTGCTCAGAACTGTTTGTTGTAGTGGCAATCAAAGACACGATGTCCCGTGATGGCTATCAGACTGGACAAAGGCAGGACTGTAGCAACTAGACAGCTTCTTCACGGTGCTTTCTGATCTAAACATGTCTCTGAGAGAATAAAAGTGAATAACAAAAAAACAAGCGCTAACTTTTACAAGTAGCCAAAAATTACACCAGGTGTTACAGACTTAGATCAAATGTATGCTTTTATTATATTGTAGAAATAATAATATTAAAATAGATAGATAGATACTTTATTAATCCCAATGGGAAATTCACAATAGCAGCTCACTATTCAAAACACGGTGCGTTCGGTCTCAAACCTAAAACCGTCAGGATATAAGGCAGCAGTTCTTACCACTACACCATTCAAGAATACAGTACATGTAAACGCCCTGTCGACTGACATTTGAGCTTGAGTTTTTAACTCATTGACGGCCACATGTAAATCGAATACTTTTTTTTCCTCTGGTTATATTCTTGAATAAAAGCATACATGTTTATTTGACTTTTGGACTTATGTCTTCACATATTATACACTTCTCATCATTATTAATATAATATGGAAAAAGTTTCTGCTTTAGGTATGTGTTCAGCATTTCTTGCATTTCTCGCATTTCCTTTCATCCTACACTTCTTACCCAGATCTTTGTAAAGTCTTGAGCCTTGACTTGAGCTGGGAGACCTTTTTGCCCGATATGAGCTCTTTCAAGGTGGGGGATGGGACAGCAGTTTGTTTGCTGCTTGTGCTGATCGACGCATTCACAAAACAAAAGACGCTGATGGAGAAGTGTGAAGGGATTTAAGGTGGGCTGGGAATACAAGTTTTTTCGTAAGCTTCAGGAATTCTAGTGTTAAAGTTATTGCATACAGTTGAAAGTTAAAGTATTTGTTAATAGACATTGAGGAAATACAATCAAGGCATGCATACAGAGTGTTGTTAACAGTGCTAAATGAGCCTTCAAAAGCATTTTGGATTAATGGGGTCAATATAATTTGTTTAAATTAAAAAAAATAAAACATTTTCTAAACAAAATATTATTACACTTGCTGGTTGGAACGTGGCGTGGGAAAGGATAAGGAGAATGGGAATTTTGTCCACTTTATGGCTATCAACCATGCTTCAACCCCAAGGCTTTTTCGGAATGTCAAGGCTTAAAAATGGCAGTCTGAACATATAAAGCTTGTCATGACCCACTGTGAGAAGGGTATCAGCTGTTTGTCTGCTGCAGTGTTCATCCCATGAGCACTCATAATGCTAAGACAACATTTCAAAGCCACCAGTTATTCTGTCCGCATAAAGCCATATACTGTATTAGACCATATTATTTGTTCAATTTGAATGTTTAATGCATTTACCTTTTTCAGTTACAAAGAAACATTAACTAAAATATCAATAGCAATATAATGATTCCTGAAAATTATTAAATATCCAGTGCTGTACATTTTTTCATTATATTTTAGCAAAGTTATGGATATGTGAAATACAGCATATTAGCAAATATCTCAACTTAAACTTCCATCTCCAAATCAAAGCATATCACAGCGGCTTAATTATAAGTTCTTGAACTCATTAATATTTTTTTTAGCAATACCTTGGACTGTAAACTGCATAAGAACAATAGACAGCCACGTGATCAAGCCAGTTCCCATGGAAACCAGAGTATAATGTCAGATAGTGGGTGAACTATCAAATGTATGTCCAGGGTCTTGTTTGTAGATTGTTACCTCACAGGAGTCTACGGATATACCAAAATCTGGTGGATTTTTATTAGGTGAAAACTGGTACTCCATGAAATGAAATAATACCATGCATTAAGTTATGTGAGCAAGAGTCAATGACTGAGGTGAATTAACATATTTAAAGACCTTGGTACTTGGTATCTTATTCATACTTAATCTCATACCATCACTTTTGCATAAAGTAAAAATGTAGCTACCTTATAATCTTTACAAAAGTTCTGTAATTTGGATTTATGTTTAAGAAATTAGTTTTATACAATGTGCATTTTTATTTTTTTAAATTACCGTTATTAATTTCCTTCTTTCATATAGTTTTACAGACTTATTTTAAGCACTAATTTTAATAGAAGAGCATGGTAAAACATTTACAGAACTTTGAATCTGATTTTGTTCTGTGTTGGGATAATTCCTGATTGAAGTTGACATGTGGCAGCTATGTCAAAAAGCATGCAGATTTTTAAAAGTCATGTTATGGTAGTAGTAGTAATATTGTCATATTTGCACAGTTTGATTTCGTTTTTTAGTTGCATGTCTGGCCAACATGTCACCTTACTCTCTGGCGCCACGATAAACAAGAGGGTATTAAAACACAGAGCTTCATTTTAACTAATAGAGACCACAGCTCAGCATACCTGATGTACTCCTTACTGCTGATTACTGTTAGGAGCAACAAAGGGAAGCAGATGTGTTTTGAAAAAAAAATCAAACGAAAAATACAAATTACAAATATTACAGCACAATCTTATAATAATAATAATAATAAT
This sequence comes from Erpetoichthys calabaricus, assembly GCF_900747795.2. NCBI lineage: Eukaryota > Metazoa > Chordata > Cladistia > Polypteriformes > Polypteridae > Erpetoichthys > Erpetoichthys calabaricus. The sequence goes on from NC_041406.2 coordinate 127,861,151, forward strand.
AGCATGAGTTAGTATGACTTAGTGATACAATAGTGTTTAATGTGTGCCCCGTTATTTACTGTTGTATGATTGACGCTAGAATAAACTCCATCCCACTAGGATCATAACCAAGACAAAACTTATGTGACAATGTATATGTGATTAAAATACATAACTAGAATATATCTGACCTACATTAAATAATCATAATATTGAAATGATTAGATTAGAATTTAACTATCTTGTCAGAAAGCCAGCAGATAAAGAAATAGCTGTGTATTGCAATTTTAAATTTAATTTACATCAGAACAACAAACAGGTTCTCATGGAATTACACAAAGTCACTGCCTGAAGAAAAACAAAATGTGGTAGTAATGAGTATGCTGTACAATGATGACACCCTGAGCAGCAAAGAATACAGAAAGCTACAAATTGTCCTGGAATATAGTGCAGCAAAAGGAGGTGTTGACAACTTGGACAAGGTCATAGTCACATATGTGCCACCGCAAGACTATCTAATTGGCCACTTGTCCTTTTCTATAACATTATTAATATGAGTGCCTAGAGAGCCTTTTTTATATGGAATAAAATAAAGAAGGACTGAGACAATGAAAAACTGAATGGAAGAAGGATCTTCTTGAATAAGCTAGACAAAGTCCTGTTGACACCTATCATTGAGATCAAGTGGAGACTCCCAGATACACTTTCCTGATGGATCTGTCAGCAGGTAGAAAATGAACCAGTTCCCAGATCTGTTCCAGCCAAAATGATATTAAGACGTGCATCATATATATAAAATCTAGAGCACAGAAACAAACACTTTCTCTGTACTTCAAGTGTGACTGGATTATGTATGATGTTGCTCAGATGATCTGTTGTTCTCAATTGCAATTTCAAATTTCTGGTAATGTATATATATGTATATATTGTAAGGTTTCTAAACTCTTTTGGGACTCCCCCCAATGAGACAATATGCCAAAGAGCACCCCAAAGCACGATTGCAGCGTCTGTGGAAGACAGTTTATCAGTTGTCGGGGCACCCAACGCTGCAGCGGCTCACGGGTAAAGCAGGTAAAGCCATCAATGGGTGATGCAAGGAGCATTATAAATGCAGGAAACAGGATTACTTGGCCACTAACCTGGCCACAATCCTGCCTGATTGCTACAGTATGTCTGTGTATATATTTTGTTAAGAAAACTCAAAAAAAAATTTTTAGAAAACAGTGTTACCCACCAAAATATACAGTTTGTGTTTTTGATTAGGAAACACATTAGAAATTAAATATAAGTTGCCTGTTTTTTGTATGAAGTGAAGAGTGGTCATTTAATATAAAGGACTAAAATATATCGCAAATAAAATAAAAAAGTTCCTCTGTCAATACTGGCTTAGAAAAATAAATCCATGTTTTATTACTTCTAGTTTAGTTTACTGTAATTTCCTTTATGTAGGTAGGAGCCAGTCAGTTCTGACACACCTAACAAGTTGATCCAGAATGAGGCTGCACTGTTGCTAATGGGCACTGTGAAGAGGGAATATATCACTCCAGTGTCAGTTTCATTGTACTGGCTTCCAGTTAATTTCAGGATACAGATCAATGTCTTACCTTTGGCTTTCTAAAGCTTATAATGACCTGCCACCTCTTTATATGTTCAATACTAATCCAACCACAAATTTCACCACATTCACTCAGGTCTTCAAATCAGTTCCTACTCTTCATGCTTCAAGCCAATTTGAAGAGTAAAAGCAGTTAAGTTTTTACTGTCACTGTCTCTAGTCTAAGCTTTATTCAAATTGAAACAGGAACAGCACGGTTATTTATTGTAGCGGGATCTACCGCTCTCCTATACACAGACTCAGTAATCAGGTAGGGTCGTGGCCAGGTTAGTGGCCAAGTAATCCTTTTTCCTGCATTTATAATGTTCATTGCATCACCCATTGACGGCAATCACTTATAGCTTGACCACAATAGACTCAGATCTGCTTTAGCTGTGAGCCGTTGCAGTTTTGTGAGTCCGCCGTTGTCCCGGTAACTGATAAACTGCCTTCCACAAACACAGAGATCGCACTTTGGGAAGCTGTTCAGCATGTCATCCCGTTAGGGGGAGTCCCAAAAGAGTTTAAAAAACTTACACTGGTAAAAGGCTACTTTATTTGCATAAACAGGAATTTCTAGATTGGTCTAATTTACTATATGATCAGATATTGACATACATTAATACTCTTGATGTTTAAATATTCTAAACAGAAGATTAGTAATCAATTAATAAGGGTGGCCCCTTGGTTGGTTGGCACTGTAAACTTGATCTTGAAGAATAAAAAAAACATCATCTATATCGACCATTATTTATTAGTGAGTGAACTGGCACTCTGTTCAACACTGCCAGCCATTAATAGCAAACACAGGGTAACTGCTTTTTAGGAAAGCATATTCTGATTCCCAGTTAGCTGTTCACTGTATGGCTCTAACAGCTGGGCATCATTTCCTAATATCACTATAAATGGTAGGATTGCTTTTATGATAGTCTGTTAGGCACTATACACAGCTCTTAAAAGAACAAATCCCTGAAGAATATTATCCCATTTTTAAGCTTGCTCCTTGAATTTTAGAAGTGGTGCTAATCCCTATTAAGAGATTCTTTTAGTTGTTCACAGCTGTACTGTTTGAGGTGTGACTAAGGCAGGGTGCAGTCTGCTTTTATCTAAATAGGCAGAAGGAATAACGCTATCGCATCCAGGCATACACGATTGACTGCCTTAGAAATGAACTGGTGAACTTAGAACTGGTGGAACTATTTCCACTGGATAATGCCACCGCGAAGAAGATCTGCTCCACCCTGAAAGATGAGATATTCACCCAGTTGGGGGGTGTCGAAGAACATCTTAAGAGACAGGGGTCCACAGTTTACTGGCTCAGTGGCTGCAGAGCTATGGAAACAGTGAGGGTGGACCACCTGAAGACAGCAGCATTCCACCCCCAATTGAATCACACTGAGTGGGTGAACTGGACCCTGAAGACCATGACCATCCTTCGTCGGAGACCACCATCAGGAGTGGACTAGGTGGCTACCTGATTTTCATTGAGCACAGCAATGCATGAGGTTACAGGTGAGACCCCTGCATTGTTATCTTTAGGCTGACAGCTTTCCAGCCCTCTAGAAAGGGTACTCAGTCACAATCCTCCCAAATTGGAAACTTCCATTCATGATCAACTTTAGAATATCCGATGTATTTCTCAACAGATGAAGGAGAGGATGATGGCAGCCCAGTCCAAACAACCTCATTCATACATCCTGAGACATAAGCCTGCTCAGTTCTCAGTTGATGAGAAGGTCAGGACTCATTCCCTCTCCAAAGCCTCTGATAAAACTACAGCTAAACTGCCTCCTAAATGGTTTGGTCCCACCACTGTGGTACAGAAAAAATATGTCCAATGACCTGTTTGGTAGAGTGGGAATTGCCAGGGACCAAGAAAGTAGTCACTGTGAACACAGCCAACCTCAAGCATTGGTTCACTGTACACAGCAGCCTGGGGGTGGGGAATGCAGCAGTGTTATGTAAAAAGGTACCGAATATCCCAGCAATCCCGACGGGTATAACACTATTGGACAGTTTTGGAGGGCACAGGGGCTGCTGGGAAGATGATCAAGCCAGCAAGCTCTTAAAGAGTGAACCAGCAAGATGGCAAAGGATTGCGATCATTTGATTGTCTGTTTATTGTCTCATTTGGATTGCTTATTTCTTGTTTTAGATTACTGTTCTTTTGTCTGGATGTATGGTCTGTCTCGTGCCTGCCTGTTTGTGTGAGTATGTATGGATTGGACACATCTTCATCAGAGGGAGTGCTCCCAATCACCCACCTCTAGGACAAACTTTATATTTCTCACAGTAAATCATTCACAGGATTTTTCACTTGCCATCAACTGCCTCTGTTACATTGGACTGTGTTATGAACTTTGTCATTAGTGTTTTTCATTCTGTTTCGTTGTTGTTGAATTGTGTTATTATTTGTATATATTTGTATATGTTATCACCGTTGGGGAGTAGGGAGGGTTAGCTGTTTATTAATTATTTATATTTCTTGTTTATTTAATATAATGCATTATTATTGATTTAATCTTCTGTTTAACTATGTCTCTGTGAGTGAGTGTGTGTGAGGCTGGGTGTGTTCCTGGGGTTCTCACTGTAAAATTAAATAAATCACCGTCTCTTCGACAGTGTAAATGTTAGCTGCAAATTCAGGGATCAGTGTTTGACTCTACCTGTTCATTGTCTGTATGAAGACTGCATGTTCTCTCTACAGTGTATGTAAGTTTATTTCATATATCTTGATTCCTCCCATCATATGCATATTATGTTAAACCAATCATATGAGTGACTTGGTCTGTGATAGACTAACCTTTCATTTCGGGTTCAATCCCTCTGACCTGACAGCGGAAAAACATGTTTGGAAAATGAAAAATAACATACATGGTTTTATGTAATGAAAATTAATTTCTTAAATTTTCAATAGATCATTCATCCAGGCATATGCAAATAAATGTGAGGCAACTGTTATTCTTATTTGATCGCTCCATATTTTTAACCCTGCACTAAAATAACCACTGAATATCTCTTGTATCTCAGTATGCACTGCTTGATTAGGTAACTTGTTCTACATATACAGTACGCCTCCATTGCATTCTTTGTAGCTCATCATCAAATGGTTCATTAAATAGTGAGAGATACATCAGCAAGTAGAACACTGTGCTAAGAAAACTACATTTTTGGAACCATTCCAGTAGGAAAAATACAATGTTTTAATTATAACATTTTCTCAAATTACACATTTACCTTTGAACTTAATTAAGTTCAGACTGAGAAACTCCCTTCTGTTACTTGTCATTCTTTATATTAAATACATTTTTAAATACTTGCTGTGTTTTACTTTACAGAAAAAAGATCTGTCAGATGCACAGCTATACTTAAAAATGGAGACCTATAAGTGACTTGAATTGGTTTAATTAGGATAGTTAAAAATTCAGATTTAAATGTGCTTATTAATTCCATTTTGCACATTTCAAATGACTGACTGCACTTAATTAAATCAGATTGATTAGACCTTTTCCTAGACATATCCTGCAACCACATAATTATGACAAATAGAGTCCTTGATATAAAATCTACAACTGAAGAGTTTTCCTTTGGTGTCACATCCTTAAATAAGCTTTAAAGGTACAGGCTTCTTTTCTTGAAGTAAGCATTCAGTTCTTGAATTAACAGACTATATGGAGTCTTTAAAAATACCTGACTTTTTTCTTTGATTTTCTTTATGGTATGGTGGAAATGGTGTATTTTTGCTTGACATTAACTATAGTGATAATCAGGAAAAAGAATAAATGGCTAGAAACAAAGGCAATTAAACTTATTTTTATTTTGTAATTATTGTCATATTTTTGATAGCCTAATGATAAAGCAAAACAGATTTTGTTATTAATAACTCAGCGTCTTTGATTTAAGCAATAGGAATGATAAAGTTCAAAAACATTTCCTTTAACAATATTACCTTCAAAAATAAATTTTACACTAATCTGCTATATTAAATGTTTACAATTCTCAGGGATGCTTAATCCAGTTCAAAAGTACAGAAGGCCCATTCCAGCAGCATCGGGTACAAGGCAGAAAATAAAATTGGATGGAACATGAGTTTATCATAAGGCCTGCTCATGGACACACACTTCACATGTACACAGGATCTCTTTTGAAATAACAATTAAATTAATACACACATCATTGGGAATATGGACGGAAAACTAGAGTACACAAGATTAAACTCACACAGACACAGAAATGTTTTAAACCTTACAGAGACAACAACCAACCACAGAATTTGCACAGAGTGAGAAAACACTAGGCTCTGCTTCACCATATTAAATTATGAATAGTTCCAAAAATTAATGGGTTGTCAATCTATCCATCCTTCCTTCATCAAACCCACTTAATCAAGGTCAGGTTTGTGGATTCTGGAGTCTTCCTGCATTGAGCACTAATATGTTGACATCCACATTTACTCCAAAAATGAAAGAAATTATGAAGAAATAAGGAGATACTGTAAGTAGTAGTATGCAAGCCAAATTAACGTTCAGAAAAATAGTCCATCAAAAGGAACACTCACAAACGCACCCACATTCATTCAAGCTAGACATTTTGCCAAATATCCTAATATATTTAACCTTTGAATGTGGGAAGAAACCACAGTATCTGCAGAAAAACCTTCCCAGACTTGGAGAGAATGTTGAATTTTACGCAGTCAGTTTCCAGGGATTCAAACCCAGGACCCATTTATTAAAGAATGGGAAGACCCCTTCAGTTAGGGACCTTCATAGTCTTCTAAGAGCTTGTCTTTCTAGCTAACTGTACAGCGCATAAAGGCAATTTTGAAAGCTGGTTAAGTTAATTGCTGTACTCATTTAGAGCTACCATATATACTCATGTATAAGTCAGGTCTTGAAACCTGAAAAATCGATCATAAAATCAGACCCGACTTACATGCCCGCTCAAAAATGTGACACTTAATTTTTTTTTTTACATCTTCTTGCCTCCATAATCTCGTATCAGTTTCTCAGACGTATCGAATTTTGTTACAGCAGCGCAGTTACTGATTTCTTTCACTACTTTAATGAGGTTTAATTTAAAACCAGCTTCATATTTTCTTCTGATTGAATGCTCCATCGTAGATAAGGGATGCTCTTACGATAAAGGTGTATGAGGGTGTGAGACACTCAAAGCAGTGCAAACGTTGCTTCAGAATAGTTCGGGTATTACCGTGTGGTCACATAGGCACAACAGAAGAGAGGTTAGGCGCACGCGCTGATACAGTGCATTGCCTCACCCACATAGAAAAAAAAGGCAGTGTTCTCCGTGGTTACTCTCTTCGGTGGGTGTTAGCATATCATAATCACTTGAACCAATAGTGTGAGTTTTCTGCATTTGACTTATACAACTGACATTATAAAATACCACAAATTGTACGATAAAATCAAGTCCCGACTTATCTGCGGGAGAACTTATCTGCGAGTATATACGGTATGTCAATGTTCTATGTGGAGAAGGAAGGTTTCAGCCAATGGAAGGGAAAAAAGCTGGCTAAATGCAACTTGCTGAACACTCATAGGCATGCTTTGAATTTTTTTGGATATATTTAATCAGTTTAAATACAGAGTGTGTCCTGGGTATGACGTTAAACTGCATCAGGCCCTGCATGCGGTCCTCAAACTTGCAGGGAAGTCATGGGGGTTGGTGGCAGGATTGGCACTCCAGCCACCGTAAAAAAAAACCTCTCCGCCGGAGTAGCTCTTTTGCAGCCGCCCATAGGAAGGCTGCTTACATCATGAAGAGTCGAAACCGTTGGAGAGCCAATTGGGTCAGGTCTGTTGGGGATCGGAACTGGTGTGGTGCTGAGGCATCACCCATTGCACGACAGCACTCAGGTCCCAATTTGAGGCAGCCCATACGGGTGGGCACATGGAATGTCTTGTCTCTCTGGCAAGATGATCATCTTCCTCTGCTGTCGGAGGAGCTGCATAAACTTCTCATTTCAGTGGCGGCACTCTCTGAGTTGCGCAGACCGGGGACTGGCCAGATCTCTGTAGGTGGATACACCTTTTATTGGTCTGGTCGGTCTGATGGCTGTCTTACTCAGGGAGTAACTGTTGCTGTAGTGGATTGGCTTCTTCCGATGGTGTCTGATATCACTCCTTTCAACAAGCGTATTATGAGACTCAGATTACGGGTGCCTTGTCTGTTGCCTCAGTGTATGCTCCGACCGCAGTGAGTGATGTCTCAGTGAGGGAGACATTTTATTCGCAGCTTCGCTCTGTGGTTGATAGGTGCCTGCGGAGTGACACTTCTCTGGTCATGGGTGATTTCAATGCAGCCACTGGTACTGACAGGGCTGGCTATGAGGATTGTCTCGGTCCCCATGGGTCTGGTGACTGTGGTGAAAGTGGCTCCATGTTCCTTGACTTTGTAAAAGGTCAGGAACTGCAAATTGCTGGATCCCAGTTCCAGCGCCCAGAACCGCATCGTTGGACTTGGTACTCCAATACTGGTGGTGCGGTGAAGGAGATCGATCACATCCTCGTTGGCAGACGCTGGAGGCTCTTGCAAAAGTGCAGGGTCTACAGAAGTGCCCAGTTTGTGAATTCTGACCACAGACTTGTTGTTGCTACTCTTAGGACCCAGCTTAGGTCCAGTAGGTTACCACCTACTAGGAAAATTAGCCTGGACTTAGCCAGACTCCAAGACCAGGCTGTTTCAAATGAGTTTGCATGCAGTTTGTGTGAGGAACTTACAGATTTGGGTACGACTGCAGATCCTAATGCGATGTGGGAAACCTTCCATGACAAGACCCTGAAGGTTGCTGAGGGTTGTGTTGGTGTTACCGGTGTTCCCAGAAGAAGGTGTTTCATCTCATGGGACACCCTGGATATCATTGAGAGGAGTCGCAGCGCATTGCACAAAGGCAACTCTGGTCTGTGCCGGGAACTGAGAGGGACGGCTGCGAGGGTTCCGAGGGCAGATAAAGAGGCGTTTGTTAAAGGAATCTGTGAGCAAGTGATACACCATGTGTGGTCTAGCGACCCACGTCCTGCTTACAGAGGAATCGAAGCATTACGCACATCTAAATCTGTTCCTTGGAGAGTCGCAGTCAGGGCGGCTAGAGTCGTCCTCAAGAGTCCTTGCTAGAGTCGTCCTCAACAGGATCCATGATCACTTGCTCACATTCCAGCGACCGGAACAGTCTGGTTTTGCACCTAAGAAGTCTACCATCGACTGCATCCTGGCACTGAGGGTTCTCATGGAGCGCAAACACAAATATCAGCAGAGTTTTTTTGCAGCCTTTGTCGATTTTCGTAAAGTGTTCGACTCAGTTGATCGAGCTACCCTGTGGGACATCCTGAGGGTTCGCGGGATCCCCTCGAGGTTGCTGGATATCTTGGCCGGCCTGTACACTGGTACTGTGAGTGCTGTGCAGAGTGGAGGCAGAACCTCTGTGTTTTTCCTAGTTGATTCTGGGGTTCATCAGGGGTGTGTTCTTGCTTCTACTCTGTTCAATGCTTGTTTGGACTGGGTGTTGGGCAAGGTCGTAGGGTCCAGCAGCTGTGGGGCATCTGTTGGTGAAGAAAGATTCACGGATCTTGACTTTGCTGACGATGCTGTGATCTTCACGCAGTCAGTGGAGGCTCTGATCTGAGTGCCCGGGCTTGCGAGTGTCCTGGATAAAAACCATGATCCAGGCCTTTAATGACCTCTTGGGCACAGCCATCAGCAGTGTGTCTGTTTGCAGAGAGAGTGTCAACCTTGTCGAGAGGTTTACTTACCTTGGCAATGACATTCATGTCTCTGGTGACTCTTCCTATGAAGTCAGTAGACGGATTGGGAGAGCATGGGGGGTCATGAGGTCGCTGGAAAGGGGTGTGTGGCGCTCCTGATATCTTTGCAAAAGGACGAAGGTCCAAGTCTTTAGAGTCTTGGGGCCTCATGTATAATTCTGTGCGTAGAACTCACACTATAACATGGCATAAGCACAAAAGCGGAAATGTTCGTTTGCACAAAAAAATCCAGATGCATAAATCTGTGCGAACGCCAACTTCCACGTTCTTCCGCTATATAAATCCCGGTCAGCATGAAAAGTAACACATGTACACGCGCCTGCTGTCCCACCTCAACTCAAAAGCAAAAAAGCACGAAATGTCAACTTTAATCCCGAAATTTCCACTTTAATCACGTAGTTTATTTTGTCATTAAAGTAGAACATTATAAACTTCATCTTAAAATCGTTTAATTTACTAGTTTCTCAAATCCCATCGTAACTAAAGTAGCACGTTAAATGCTTTGTTTTGTATTTGATCTTCTATGTGCTCTATGTGTGTGAATCACTACGAGCTTCCGGGCTTTCTCTTCCTCCAACAGGACACAAAATCCATTACATTCGTAATATTACAGCTCTTTGAATAATTAAAATACTGAGATGTATATGTGATATCATTTTCATGATGATAGGAGTTAAAGCATGTTATTAAACATGGGAACACAGTGGCGCAGTGATTATTCATGTCTGACGCAAGATGCTTGCTGCGCCATGCATGACATTCGATGAAATACTTTATTGTAGCAGTACTGTTTCTTTCAAACGTACTAACCCCCAATTCCTGTCCTTACTTTTCTTTCTCCAAATACTCAATCACCACACAATTAGCTCTGTAATAGACGTTAAGCCATCTGTAAGCTTAGAACGATTCTTCAAAACTTTTAAGGAACATTGAAATATCTTTGTAGTACGTGTTTAATTATTCTATCCATCTATCCTTCCAGTGTTGCTTCAACACCAGCAAGAATACAGCGCAAGGCAAGAACAGTCCCTGAACTAGCTAGCGCTGCGGCACTGTGTCCTCACGTTTAATTATTAACAATATAGATTATTTAAATGAAGTTAAAGTTTTATCTGTATAATATAATAAACATGTTTTGCTGCATTTCATGTTAAAAATGATATTGTCATCATATGTACAATACACGCTTTATAAAGTGGCTCAGGTTGTGCAATATTATAACTGTAGTGCAAGTTTACATTGAGGTAATTGTACTTATAAGTACAAACAGTTCTACAAGGAGCACTTGATGGACTGATTGAGTGCGTTTATATGTTTCTTGGGATGAAACTGTTTCTGTACCGCGAGGTCCATACAGGAAAGGCTTTGAAGCATTTGCCGTGTGAGAGCAGTTCAAATAGGCAGCATGGCTGAGGCATTCTCTTTCTGATCAACTGCTGTAGATCTATGATTCCCCACTCAGATATAGTGATATAAATACTCTGAGTGGTGCAGTGAGAGTAATATGGAAAAAGATGATCCGCTGTAGCAACCCCTAATGGGAGCGGCTGAAAGAAGAAAAAGAAGGTTCAGTGAGAGAAACAACGCTAAAGCAGCTATAGTATTTGGAATACTTTGGCTATTCCCTGGACCATTATATTGTTACAGGTTAATTACAATCAGATGCCTTAAACTAATAAACAATATACAGTTAGCTTCAGTGTATATGATAAAGCCGCGTCAGGGATGTAGATCTAAAAAAGAAAGGGTAACCACACAGGAACAGTAGCACTGCTTTGACGCTGGGTTCCGCCAGTTTGCAACACCGAGTGGAGAACTTGCATACGCCAGGGTTGGAGCTACCGTGAAAATGTGTGTGCTTTACAGCAAATTTAGGTTTTATACATCGCGATTTGAGCGTGGAAACGTTCATACGCAACATTTTTGTGCGTACGCACCGTTTATACATGAGGCCCCTGGTGCTTCCTGTCTTGCTATATGGTTGCGAGACATGGACGCTATCCAGTGCCCTGAGATGAAGACTGGACTCCTTTGCTACTGTGTCTCTCCGGAAAATCTTTGGGTACCGTTGGTTTGACTTTGTGTCGAATGAGCAGTTGCTCATGGAGTCCCGAATGAGGCACATTACCTGCATTGTGAGGGAGCATCAGTTACGGCACTACAGCCACGTGGCGCATTTCCCCGAGGGTGATCCGGCTCGTAATATCCTCATTGCTGGGGATCCGAGCAGCTGGACCAGGCCAAGGGGTCGCCCACGTAACACCTGGCTGCAGCAGATAGAGGGTCATTTCCAGAGGGTGGGACTGGACCACGTTTATGCCTGGCGGGTTGCAAAGCGTGATCCCGAGTTGTTTCGTCGTGTATTGGTTGCGGCAATGCACTGTACCAGTGCATGCTCCCCAACTTGACTTGACTTGACATATGATGCAAAAAAAAATGATTTTGGATGACTTACAATGCACTTAAAATACAACCTTTAACAGGGTTTTAATCCTTTACAACTTATATAATCATTATGTTTTCATTTTTATTGGTGCATTTCCTATACAGTCATCCCTCACCTGGTTACATTCCAGAGCCCCCCGCGATAGGTGAAAATCCGCGAAGTAGCGACCTATATTTATTTTATTATTTATACATATTTTAAGGCTTTATAAACCCTTCCCACACTCTTATAAACCTTTCTCACTCTCTTGTTAACCTTTCCCACACTCTTATAAACACTTCCTATGCTCTTAAACACTTTCTACATTCTTAAACACCGCAGACCAACACTGCACACTGCACGCAGCGATCAGACGTCGATGTGTCTACACTCGCTTTGTGAAGGGGGGCAGCTGAACTCACGCTGAGCAGAAATGGACTTTGTGCTGCTTCTGCCAAAATGCCTGCTTGTCGCTCTGCGCGTTCAGAAGGAGGAGGAGGAGTGGGGGTGTGTGAGGGCTGAACGCACGTTTGCTCAAACCCCCCCTCCCCGGAGGTGCAGTACGCTCCTGCCACTTCGCATTGTCAAGGGGGTGGGGAGCTGAATGAACGCTAAGGAGAAGTGGACTTTGTGCTGGCTTTGTGCTGCTTGTCGCTCTGCCTGTCAATAATTTAAAATCCTGTACATCACCTATTTTCCTGTCTCACTGTCTTGTCTTGCGTGAAGTTAAAATGTTTTATAATAGGGAGATGTTACTCATATCCTTAGCCCGACATCCACATATCATATGTGTTAACAAAGTGTGTTTTATAAGTTTACATGTGTTTAAAGCATGTGGGATGGGTATTTTAAGGCTTAAACTATAAAAATGTTTATTTATATGATTTTCTCCTGTTGCTGATGGGTCTGGAACATAACTTCCGCGATAGGCGGGCAATCACTTGTATTTAAAAACCCGCGAAGTCGTGAATCCGCGAAAAGTGAACCGCGAAGTAGCGAGGGATTACTGTATATAAAAATATATATTTGTTATTAATCTGTTAATTGTATTTGAAATTAGTTTACCTTATTTGTTTAGTGTGGATGAGTGCATGAGAGTGTTCTGCAATGGACTATCGCAAGGTCTAGGATTGCCTCCTGCCTTGTGCTTGATAAAGCTGAGGCAGTCTCCAACTTGAGCATGTCCCTGATTTGATTAAGAAGGTCCAGTAAATGGGAGAATGGATAATCCATTTGTTCTCAAAAATGTTTGTCCTAAAAACTAAAAAAAAGCATTATTACTTAATTGTAATCTTTAACGCTAATAGGTAATTTGATGCACAACAAATCACAGAACTACTGAGGTATTTATTTATTTATTTTTATTAATTATTGGATTTCTTTCCCATATGCCCATAAACATCCAGATTATGTTATTCAGTGATTTCCAACTGGCCCTTTATGAGGGTGAATGTACTGTAATCATAAGTAATACACTGCCCTGGTTCCTACCTTGTACTCAGTACTGGTATGTTAGGCCTCAGCCCACCTGAGTCCCTGAACTGTATTTAGCAGGTTTAAGATTTTTATATATATATTTAAGTTCATTTCTACTGTTTCAACAAATATTATTAAATAGCTGAAATGTGCAGAGGGAAGCAGCTGAATTGTACAACATTCGGCAGCCAATGAGTTAAAAAGGTCTGAAAATTTTTTGTTAATAGCTGCAATCATAGCCACATTTATCCAGAAAACCTTATGAAATGCTGCGATCCTCTTGAATGTATTATTTATAAGCATTGGTTTTCCTGTGGCCCATCTGCTGCACCAAATACAGTAGCTGGAAATTCCTTTGTCAACAGCTGTGGAGGCTGCAGCTGGATAAAATGAAGGATCAAAAAATAAATGAAGAGGTAAAAGGGATTTACAGGGAACAGATCGAATGTCGTATATTAACCATTGAATACAGTAGAGGCTTGTTGGGACTTGTAAAAGATGGCGCCAGAGTAAACAAACCTTCCACCTTGCATTTTGCTCAGTCTTGGTTAGCTTTTGTTTGTGTTTTGTGCCTAATGACCTTCAAACCTCAAATTTTAAGGTAGGGACTTGCAATATTATGATTTCCCAGGCAATATCAATGAGTAACAATAAAGTAAAGTTCATTACTAAAGAATATACCTATGAGACAAAGGAAAACTGTACACCCTAATTGGCAATGGCCGAGAAGGAGAGCTGTTTTGGGTTCTTAAGTATCATCCAGTGGTCAGTATTGATAGACACAAATGGCTACTTCATGTTCTTTAGATTAAAGATCTTCAGTAAATTGTGTTCACAATCATGAGAACACACTGGGAAAGCACAACAGCACCTTCATATGAAGTTTGCTGAATGTTAACTTGGTGTTAATCATTATGTGCTGCATTTATGCTTTATAGAATACATGTTATATACAGTCAGTTGTGTGTTTTTGCTACCCTTTGGTCACAATTAGTTTAAACAAGGGGACAGACTGAAATAAGTATTCAGATATACTTACAATGTCCTGCGGTGGGTTGGCACCCTGCCCAGGATTGTTCCCTGCCTTGTGCCCTGTGTTGGCTGGGATTGGCTCCAGCAGACCCCCATGACCCTGTGTTCGGATTCAGCGGGTTGGGAAAATGGATGGATGGATATACTTACAATGTATGGTACATTCAATTAAGAAATGTTAAGTCAGATTATGAGATATGTAGATCTGTAAGTAAAGTGAAAAATATTTTTACTTATGCTGCTAAGAATATAATTGTATATGATTTATTGGAAAGTGAGTTTTTAAATAGTGAAGTTCTAGATAAAGGTCCACTCTGATCTTTAAAATTGACAGAGTTACTAGTTCATTTTGGTAACCTAGATATCAGTATTTTTACATACAGTGCCCTATATAATGCTTGAGACCAAGATACATTTATTCTTGATATAACCATGTGCTCCACAGTTTAAAATTACAAATCAAACAAGTCAGACATGATTAAAGTGCACATTGCAGACTTTATGGATATTTGCATACATTTCAGTCAAGCCATTTAGAAATGACAACACTTTTACTATATGGTCCTATATTTCAGTGCACCATAATGTTTGAGACGTACAGTAGCCATGGTAGGTATATTAAATCAGTCATATTTAATACTTGGTTGCATATCCCTTGCATGCAATGACTGTTTGAAGTCTGCAATTCATAGACATCAAAAGGTGCAGAGGATCTTCTTTGGTGATGCTCTGTCAAGCCTCCAATGCAGCCATCTGCAGTGCAGCTCCTGCTTGTTACGAGGAGCTTGTCTCCTTAAGTTTTCTGTTCAGCACATGGAACGTGGTGTGTTCAATTGGATTAAAATCAGGTGACTGTCTTGGCATTTCAAGAATTTTACGTTTTTTACCTTTGAAAAGCTCCCATGTTGCTTTAGAAGTATGTTTGGGATTATTATCTTGTTGTAGAATGGAGGCATTTACTGGATCTTGAGCAGATATGCTTCTATACACCTCACAATTAATTTTACAACTGCTGTTCCATCATCAATGAAGATAAGTGTGCCAGTACCTGTGGCAGCCATACATACATGCCGAAGCCATAACATCCCCACCACCATGTTTAACAGATGAGGTGGTATGCTTTGAGTCTTGAGCAGGTCCTTTTTGTCTCCACACTTTGCTCTTGCCATCACACTTATACAGGTACATCTTTGTCTCGTCTGTCCACAAGACCTTTTTCCAGAATTGTGCAGGCTCAAGTACTTTTCACAAAATGTAATCTGGCCATCCTGTATTTGTGGCTAACTAGTGGTTTGCATCTTACATTGTGGCCTCTACATTGCTGTTCATGAAGTCTTCTGTGGATAGTCATCTCTAACACATACACAACTGCCTTCTGAAGACTGTTTCTGACCGGTCAGACAGGTATTTGTGGCTTTTTCTTCACCATAGTGGAGGTTTCCTTGGTCTACTAGTCCCTTTTCAATTACTGAGCTCATCATTGCGTTCCTTTTTAAAAAAAAATTTTCCACACAGTTGATTTAGGTAATCCTAAGGTTTTACCAATGTCTGTAATGGTTGTATTTTCATTTTTTCTTCTTATTCTATTTTTTCAGCCTCATAATGGCCTCCTTGACTTTCTTTGACATAGATCTTGTCCTCATGTTGAACAATGACAACTATGGACTCCAAAGGGTAGAAGCATATCAAGGTATCTTATGGCTACACTAATGAAGCAGTGAAAGACACTTGAGTAATCACAAACACCCATGATGTCAACTGTCCCAAACATTATGGTGCTCTGAAACGGGGGGCCATGTATAAAAATGGTTGTGATTGCTACATGGTGTGACAGAAATGCATGCAAATACCCTTAAAGTAATCTGTGTACTTTAATCGAATCTGAATTGTTTGAATTTTAATTTTAAACTGTGGAGATGAGGTGTAAATCAAGGAAAAATCTGTTTTTGTCCCAAACATTATGGAGGGCTATGTGGCAGAGACTCTTTTAAGACATCATCAAGGACTTCTGTATTGCTTTACCTTTACATTTATCCAAACATCCAAAAGCCAAAGCATCATGGGAAGCTGGGACAAAAATGTTTATCTAAGCTGGCCACACACCAAATTTTCAGGGATCGATGTTTTGGAGAATTTTGCCAATCAGCACTAATTACTTGCATGCTTCCTCCAAATACTAAGAAAGACGCACACAAAACACATGCATACATAGAATAAAACATATATATGCTATTGTCTATAATCTATATATATAAAAACCAAATACCACTGACTCACTCATCACAAAATCTCCCGAACCATGAGGCCTTGTGTCTTGAAATTTGGAATGTAGGTTACCCTTGGCCCATAGGTGCTCGCTTAGAAATGATTTTATAAATTTTGTGGTCCATGCGCGAAATTTCTTATAGTTTTTTACACCAATTCACTCCATTTCTTTTCTAAAATAAATTTCTTTAAAGTAAATTAAAAGTACTTTGATTTTTCTGAAAAATACAAGTTTTGTTTTGATATTTTTGAGTTTCCACAAAGGATAAAACATTTTTTCAATATTGTATTAAGGTTCCTATCCATGTTCTTGTTATTTTCAGTCATATATCAACCCTTCCTGATTATTCTGAGAAGTTCAAAGACTTATTTTCCAAAACAAAAGTCACTTTTGCTGTGCACAGTCCTTTGTGCATCTTCCTGGTTCCCCCTTCCCTAAGGACTAAATGTATTTATCTCATGCTAAAGTGAGAGCTATGGAGAAATATATTACTGATTTTGTTGTCTCAAAGAAAGAAGAATCACTGCAAATGTGTATTGATGTAAGTTAAACAAAATTTCAATTAACAACAAGGACTTGTGTGACGATGGATGGATGGATGGATGGATGGATGGATGGATGGATGGATGGAATCACTAAACATGTATGATGAAGATTTTTCAATGTCCCTTAAAAGTTTTGAAGAATCAGTGCTCTAAGCCTGCAGCTAGTTTTACATTTATTACAGATGCCTGTATGGTGATTGGTAACGTGAAGAAATAAAGCAGAAGGACAGGAATTGGTGGTTGGTACATTTGACAGGCACAGTACTGCTGAAATAAATTATTTCATCCAGGGTCGTGCCCGTCCCAGCAAACATCATGCATAAGGCAGGAACAATTCCTGTGATGGAGTGCCAGTTTGTCACTACTGCTGCGCCACCTTACCCCCATAGGTTTAATACATACTTTAATGCATTTCTACATGAAAATGTCAAGTACACATCTTACCATTCTGAAATGTTCAGAGAGGTATAATATCATGAATGTAATGTATTTCGTGTGGCAAATACTGCCTGCATGCTCCTGTCATCGTAAGATAAAGCCCATTTAAGAAGCACATAGCAAATAACGACTAGGTCGGGATAAACTTAGGAAACAAAGTATTTAACATGCTACTTATATTATGATAGTGTTTCTCAAACTGTAG